>NC_082691.1:2614479-2971145 GCF_949987515.2 Delphinus delphis
AAACCATAATTTGAAAAGATACATGCACCCTAATGTTCATTGCAGCACTATTTACAATAGCCAGGACATGGAAGCAACCTAAATGCCCATCAACAGATGAATGGATAAAGGAGATGTGGTACATATATACAATGGGATATTACTCAGCCATAAAAAAGAACAAAATAGTGTCATTTGCAGTGAGATGGATGGATCTAGAGATTGTCATACCAAGTGAAGTAAAGTCAGATAGAGAAAGACAAATAACATATGATATTGCTTATATTTGGAATCTAAAAAATGGTACAAAAGGAACTTATTTACAAAACAGAGATAGGGTCACAGATGTAGAAAACAAACTTATGGTTACCAAGGGGTAACAGGGGAAGGGATAAATTGGGAGATTGAGACTGACACATACACACTAGTATGTATAAAATAGATAACCAGTAAGAACCTAATGTATAGCACAGGGCCCTCTACTCAGCACTCTGTAATGACCTATATGGGAAGAGAATCTCAAGAAGAGTGGATATATGTGTATGTAAAACTGATTCACTTTGCTGTGCTGTGGAAACTAACACAACATTGTAAAACAACTATACTCCAATAAAAATTAATTTAAAAAATAAAATGAGAGAGAAAATAGAGAAATGCCAATAATTTTGTAATGAGAGCAAAAAATTTAATAGCAAAAACTGGAAAATATAGTACAAAAATAAAAAAGTAGATTATTCACACCTTTTGAATTTACTTGCAAAAATTCTACATAATAAAATGGCAAACATAACAGTACATACAGTAAGTAGCCTTGTAGGAGGCCTGTAGGCATCCCTGCCTGCTGGTGTTGACACCTTGTGAAAAGCCCATGCCTGGAGCGGGGGCTGAATTTACTGACTCACATCAAATGAACAGAATACAGCAGAGGTGATAAGAGTTCACTCTCATGGTTAGGTTATAAAAAAGTGGCAGCTTCTGTCTTGGGTTGCCTCTCTCCTGTACGCTCAATTGAGGGAGGCCAGCTGCCATGGTATGGGTTGCCCACATGTGGGGAGGCCACATGTAAGAGAACTGGGCTGGCCTCTGGCTCACAACGATCAAGGAGTTGAGTCCTGCCAGGGGTCACTGTCCGAGTTCAGAGCAGGTCTTCTCCATGAGAACGTTCAGCTGAGACCGCAGCCACTGCCAACACCTTGCCTGCAGCCTTGACTGTGACCTTGAGACCCAGCTAGTGCACTCCTTGCTTCCTGACCAACAGAAACTTGTGAGATAATAAACGTTCATTGTTTTAAGGGACAAAGTTTTAGGGTCATTTTTTATGCAGCGATACATAATTACTACAGTAAGTTAATCTTCATTCATTTGCCATGACAACTAAACTTATCTCATAAATTTAAGAATTCATCCATTTTTTCAGTCGACCAAAAATGTGTTGAGTATACACATGCTCTGTGAAGTAAGAGAAGTGGTCTCTGCCCTCAGAGACTTTACACTGAAACAGGAAAGACAACAATTAAACTAGTCACTATGATAACACATGATGGGTGTTTGATTTGATAAATATAAGAAAATATCAAGGACTAACCCTGTTTAGCAGTCAAAGAAGACTTTCCTGAAAAGGAGATATTTAAGCTGATATCTGAATATTGAGTTGTAATTACCAGGCAGACACTGAGTATCTTATGAGTATCTTGAGAGACATGATGGTGCATCTGAAGATGATGAAGACTCTGATATACCTGGGGCATGATGTGAAGGAGGTGATGGATATGAGGCTGGAAAGCTGATCTGGAGTTAAATCATGAAGATTCCTGCAGAGCACATTAAAAAGTTTGGATGTTGTCTTCCAATAGCTGGGAATTTAATGGGGGATTTAAAACAGGACGATGACATCTTCAGAGCTGGTTTTGTAAAGATCATCTGGATTTACTGTGCAGAATTTCTGGAAACAGGATAATTGTGGAGATAAGTTAATAATCTGATGGCAGAGTAGCTAGAATAACATTCTATACTATGGACACTTGTAATGAGAAGAGAATGAAGAGAAATTCAGGCGAAAAAAGTAGAAATTTGTGGCTGGTTTGGAGGTGGTGGTGGGGAAAATAAGAGAATAGGGTGAGTTCCAAGTTTCTGTCTTGGGATCCTGTGGGGCTGGTTGTAGTAGGAAAGCTCAGTTCCATCTGCCTTCAGTCAGTGTTTATTTGTCATGTGTCTCTTTCACTCCTCACCCAGGAAACTTCATTTCTGACACTCCTGGTCACCAAATGTCTGGGGTTTTTTCCCCCCACAGCAAGCAAGTCTCTGCAACACCAGCTGTCTTACAACTTAAGTCAATTCGAACACAATCTTCCTGGAGTTCCTTATGGGCTCAGTCCCACCAGATACTACTCCCCACCCCCACCATCACTTCAGATGCCAAATGCAACTAGTGGGTCTCCAAGTCACCCACAACTTCTGTCCAATTTGGCTACAAATGGGAGCTTCCCACCAATCTCTTCCTCAGGTTTGATTAATATGCTTGAGAGAACTCAGAGAAACACATTTACCAGTTTATTAAAGGGTAGGGTAAAGGAATCAGAAGAACAGCCAGAAAAAGAGATACATAGGATGAGATCTGAGGGTCCCGAGGACAGAGCTTCTGTCCTCATGGAACTGAGGTTCATCACCTGCTTGGTATGTGCATGTGTTCACCAACCTGAAAGCTCCGCAAAGCTGTGTTACTGAATTTTTATGGAGGCTTCCTGATGTATCCATGATCACTTATTAACTTCATTTCCAGCCTCTCTTTCCTCTCTGGAGAAGTGGGGAGGGGCTGGGCTGCACACTCCAAGCTTCTAATCATGACTTGGTCTTTCTGGTGACCAGCCCCACCCAGGAGACATGTAGGAGCCACCCAGAGTCACCTCATTAGAACAGAATATGCTCCTGGTACTCTTGTCACTCAGGAATTCACAGGGTTTTCAGGAACTCTGTGCCAGGAACAATGGGCAGAGACCAACAGGTTTTTTCTGTTATCTCACCATGGTGGTGGATAAACTTTGCTGAAGAAAATGATATAAGTTCAACTTTAGACATAGGGGTTTGAGGTGCCTATAACACACCCAACTGGAGCTTCCCAGGATAAACTTGAGCTAAATACTTAAAATTATTATCATAAATATAGTAATTCAATACTCAGAAGTATTAGTGCATATAGTAAAAAGAAATGTAGTTCTGAGGACAATGGTATTTATGTATTAGAAAAAGAGCAAGACATCTACAAAGAGGCTGGGAAATAATAGTCAAAAGTTATAAGAAAAAGTAGAAGTATATATTTTCTTAAAGGTCAAAAAAAATGAGAGTTTTGAGAAAGAGTAATTAAAAATAAAATTGTGGCCAAGATGGGATTTTAAAAGTCTATTGATTTTGTTAACTATCATGTCTATGAATGAATAAAAATAATAAAATAAGAAATGTGGACTTAGCATTGGGTTAAACTAATGAACAATTCATTATCAATTATATTATTATTAAAATTATTTAAAGGCAAGTATAAGAGAAAAATGTTAGTAACTGCCCCCCAGCCATATAACCTGTCTTCTAAAATAGTGTCAGATCATTCTATGGTGTGATTTCCTCTATTTGTATGTTTCAAAAAAAAAAAAATTCTAAGAGCCACCATAGGTGAGGCCATGCCAATCTGAAGGCCAAAATGATAAATCATTCTTTATAATATAGGGCAAAAGCATCTGAAATTGGATGGACATGTGCACTCCTCGAGGAAGAAGAAGGCACGGGGCAGCTTGAGCACTTACTGCATAACGGATGGCGAGAACAGCCCTGTAAGGAGAAGCCTCGCAAAGGTTTCCTGGAAAGTCCATCCTGGCTTGGCCTCCTTCCCGCTGGCTTGACTTTGCTTCTCAAAGAGCCAACTGGGTCTCTTTTCACTTTCCAGTCTTTTGCGCAAGGATACTCTCTGTATGATGCACAGAGCTTCCTAATACTGGATTAGGTTTTAGGTTTTGAAACTCAGGGTAAAGGCTTTGGAAACAAAGTGTCTAGTCCTGGTCTTGAGATGCTGGGAGGCCATGTGGTCAAGCAGGATTTTCAGCTACAAAGTGTCAGCTTTGCTTGGAATCCACTGAGGGCTTTTAAAGATTAATGAGGATAATGTTAAGAATTCACAAGGGCAGTGCAGCATGACAGGTGTCCTTCTGTTCAAAGGTAACCTAATTTTTCTTAAAATATTTTCAGGTTAACAAAGAGACATAAATCTTGAAGAAATTTTATTTTTGATCTATTTTTTAACTATAAAGAGAACAGGGACCGGCTGACAAAATTTCAGTCTCCATAACGTTTTCATCATGATGTACTGGAGTCTCAAGCCTGATTGAAATCTCATCTCCACCATGTATTGGCTTGATGCTTTGGGGTCAGGTCCTTAAAGATTTGAGCCTTAGCTTCTCATGAGTGAATTAGGTGTAGTAATTCTGACCCTGCAACCATGCCGGATTTTTTACATCTGTGCTTCTAAGCATCTTTCACTGGAGCATCCATTCCACAGGCAGGCCCAAAGTGTCACATAAACCATGAGGGTGTGTGAAAAAGGGTTTGAAGCCCATTTGGAGTTTACCTTAGTGCGGAATTTACTTTCTGGCTCACAAAAAATTATAAAATTGATGTAAATATTTCCATATCTTTGAGTGGAATTGGTAACTAGTCAGATGTATAATGTTACAATAACAAATAACCCCAATCTCAGTTTCATTGATGTATCTGTCAAAGCCCCGTGGATATGGGCAAGTGGACTGGGCAGCTATATTCCAAGAGCCAGCTCGGAAATCCAGCTTATTTTCATCTCATGGCAACCTGTGAGTCAATATACATATTTTTTTTCTAGAAGGGAGAAGCCAGAATAAAGAGGTGAGTACAGGCACAACTCAGAAGTATTCCAGATTTGGTTCCAGACTACTGCAATAAAGAAAACATTGCAATAAGGCGAGTCACAAGAATTTTTGATTTCCCAGTTCACAAAAAAGTTATGTTTACACTATACAGTAGTCTATTAAGTGTGCAATAGCATCACGTCTTAGAGAAAAACAGCATACATACGTTAATTGAAGTATGTTTTATTGCTAAAAAAATGCTAACCATCATCTGAGCCTCCAGTGAGTCGGGTAATCTTTTTGCCTTGATGTTGGCAGCTCAAGACTGATCAGGGTGGTGGTTGCTAAAGGTTGGGGTGGCTGTGGAAATTTCCTAGGACAACAACGAAGATGGGCACATCGATTACCCTTTCTTTCACGGATGATTTCTCTGGGGCAGGCAATGCTGTTTGGTAGCATTTCACCCACAGCAGCATTTCTTTCAAAACTAGAGTTAATCCTCTCAGATCCTGCCACTGCTTTATCCACTAAGTTTATGTAATATTCTAAATGTTTTGTTGTCATTTCATCAATCTTAACATCTTCTTCACCAGGGGTAGAATTCATCTCAAGAAACCACTTCTTTGCTCATCCATAAGAAGCAACTCCTCATCCTTCCAGTTTTATCCTGAGATTGCAGCAATTCAATCACATCTTCAGGCCCCACTTCTAATTCTAGCTCTCTTGCTGTTTCCACCACATCTGCAGTGACTTCCTCCACTGAAGTCTTGAACTCCTCAGAGTCATCCAGGAAGGTTGGAATCAACTTCTTCCAAACTTCTGTTACTGTTGATATTTTGACCTGCTTCTATGAATCACAAATGTTCTTGATGGCATCTAAAATGATGAATCCTTTCCAGAAAGTTTTCAATTGACTTTGCACAGATCCACCAGAGGAATCACTCTCTATGGCAGTTATGGTCTTACTAAAGTTATTTCTTAAATAACAAGACTTGACAGTCAAAATTACTGTTTGAGGGACTTCCCTGGTGGCACAGTCATTAAGAATCCACCTGCCAATGCAGGGGACATGGGTTTGAGCCCTGGTCCGGGAAGATCCTACATGCCACAGAGCAACTAAGCCCATGTGCTACAACTACTGAGCCTGCACTCTAGAGCCCACAATCCACAACTACTGAAACCCGCATGTCACAACTACTGAAGTCCACACGCCTAGAGCCAGTGCTCTGCAACAAGAGAAGCCACCGCAATGAGAAGCCCATGCACCTCAACGAAGAGTAGCCCCTGCTTGCCACAACTAGAGAAAGCCCCTGTGCAGCAACAAAGACCAAACGCAGCCAAAAATACATACAACATACATACCGATAGAATTAAAAAAAAATACTGTTTGATTCATGAGCTGCAGAATGGATGTTGTGTTTGAAGGCACGGAATCAACATTAAGCTCATTGTTCATCTCCATCAGAGCTCTTGAGTGGCTAGGTTCATTGTCAAGAGGCAGTAATATTTTGAAAGGAATTTTTTTTTTTTCCTGAGAGGTAGGTCTCAAGAATGGGCTTGAAATGTTCAGGAAAACATGTTATAAACAGATGTGCTGTCTTCCAGGCTTTGTTCCATTTAGGGAGCACATGCAGATTAGATTTAGCATAATTCTTAAGGACCTTAGAATTTTTGTAATCCTGAGCATTGGCTTTAACATAAAGTCACCAGCTGCATTAGCCCCTAACAAGAGTCAGCCTGTCTTTTGAAGATTTGAAGCCAGGCAGTGACTTCTCTTCTCTAACTATGAAAGTGCTACATGGCATCTCCTTCCAGTTTAAGGTTGTTTCATCTCCCCTGACAATCTGTTTTACAGTATAGCCACCTTCATGAATGATCTGAGCCAGATCTCCTAGATAACTTGCTACAGCTTCTACATCAGCACCTGCTGCTTCACCTTGCACTTTTATGTTACGGAGATGACTTCTTTCCTTAAGCCTCATGAACCAACCTCTGCTGGCTTCACACTTTTCTTATTGCAGCTTCCTCACCTCTCTCAGCCTTCACAGAGTAGAAGAGAGTTAGGGCCTTGCTCTGGATAAGACTTTGGCTAAGGGACTGTTGTGGCTGGTTTATCCAGTGTCTATCCAGACACTAAAACAGTCTCTATATCAGCAATAAGGCTGTTTCACTTTCTCATCACTTGTGTGTTCAGGGAAGTAACTTGTTTAGTTTCCATCAAGAACTTTTCCTTTGCATTCACAGCTTGGTGTTTGGTGTAAGAGGCCTTGCTTTTATCCTACTCAGCTTTCTCCATGCCTTCCTCACTATGCTTAGTCATTTCTAGTTTTTTTAATTTAAAGTGGAAGACTCCCTTTCACTTGAACAGTTAGAGGTTACTGTAGGGTAACTGATTGGCCTAGTTTCAATATTGTGTCTTAGGGAATAAGGAGACCTGAGGAGGGGGAGAGAGATGGGGGAATGGCTGGTCAGTGGAGCAGTCAGAACACACACATTTTTTGATTATGTTCGAAGTCTTACATGGGAGTGGTTTGAGGCTCCCCAAAACAATGACTATAGTGACACCAAAGATCACCACAACAAAAATAATAAAAATAGAAAAGTTTGAAATATTGCAAGAATTATCAAAATGTGACACAAACACACAAAGCGAGCAAATGCTTTTGGAAAAATGGTGCCCATAGACTTGCATGATGCAGGCGCGCCACAAACTATCAACCTGTAAAAAAAAAAAAAAAAAAAAAATCTACAAGACACAATATAGCAAAGCACAAAAAAAACGAGGGCTGCCTGTACCAGAAATTAAATGCTTCCACACAGAAGGGAGGTACATCATTTCTGCTCCCATTTCATTGGCCAAAGCAAGTCATGTGTCTACTTCAGCATCAGGTAAATGAGCAGATGGGGAAGAGCCAGTGGGCTGAACACTGGTCAGGGAGAGGAATGCCCATCACACTGTAACCTCTGCCGTCTTGCTCTGAAATTCTGCATGCATGTGCAGGCAGAGTGAATAACCAAGAAGAATGCAATCTCATTTGTGATCAGTCAAGACACCTTGCAGCCCAGGCCAGCTCCCTACCAGCCATAACGCATTGGCTACAGATCTGGAAGCTTCTTCCCTGCTCATCTCTCTCCTTTTGGGGTGCACTGCGTTCACACAAGAATCACGCACATCCTGGGAAGCCCTTTGATGGTCCTCAGAGACTAGCTGGCCCTTGGAACTAGGTTGGGAAGATGCACTTTCTTGCTTTCATGATTGAGCCCTGAGGTGGTGAATCCTCACATTTTCAGATGCGGGTTCATTCTCTATGATAGAAGAACCACACCGCATGGTTACGTCAGTGTTAAGGATGTCAGAGCAAAGAGTAGACAGGAGAAAGAGCCCCTGTGTCCCCTGGCATGCAGTTTGAGAGGAAATCAGATGTATCTGAAAGTACTTCATTAAATTTTGTTTAACTTTCTATAAGTTCATATTATTCTTGTTAGTTGAACAAGATCATTCTCTCCGTGAAGCAAAGCACCAAGGCCGATCCTGGTAAAACAGTGCCATGGAGACTGCCCCGTGACATTTGTTCTTGCTGGGAGCTGCCCACTCCACTGTAAACCTTCCATACAACCCTACATGTGGAGGCCCACCCACAGCTTCACCATGTCCTGAACCCTGTCCTGGACTCATTAAAATTATAGTGAGATGCATATTCAGGGCTCTCTTGTAATGAGAACATGAGGAGATGTGAAGAAGCTACTCTCAACGACTCCAAACATGGGATTCACAGTAGGACTTTCACAAAATGATGTCAGTAGTTCTGCATCCTCCATCCATAGTTTGACTGCCAGACCTCTACTCTGCCATCCTTAGTTACCCACCACTTCCTAAAATATTAGATTAGTAAATATACCCAGATCGATATTAGTAAGGGAAACATATAACCCAGGCAAAGTCTTGTGTATCAAAAGGTAACACATAAGATAAAAACTGAAAGTGATTCAGGGAACTCTACTCAATATTTTGTAATAACCTATATGGGAAATAAATCTGAAAAGTAATGGATATATGTGTATGTATAACTGAATCACTTTGCTGTACTCCTGAAACTAACACAGCATTGTATCAATAAATCAACTATACTCCAATATAAAATAAAAATTAAATTAAAAAAGGAAAGTGATTAATGAATATACTGAAATCTAAACTTACTAGTATTCAAATGATGAATATTATAACTACAGCACTCATTTTTACCTTCAGTTTAGTTTTGAAAAATGATAATACCCACTTTTGGAAAAAAAATGTAGTCAAATAGATAAACAGTACAGGTAAACTTCAATATTCCTTAAGCATAATAGGCATATTCGTACTTTTGGTCATAAATTTCACTGCTTGGGATTTCTTGTGGGAAAGTACATCACATACACAAAAAAGGAAGTGCAAAGATTACAAGTGTTCAAAAGCTGTAGATAGTTTTCTTAAAACATGGTACATCCATACAGAGAAAATTTTTGCAGTTACTTAAAAAAATACTATGACGTAGGAAATATTCACATCTCACAGTCAAGGACAAAGCAAGGATATACTGTCACAAATTTGAGCATGGAGTGGTGGTTATATTCCTCTTTAGATATTACTATCTTCTTCCCAGACATTCTACCAAAATCAGGTACTATTTTTAAGATCAGATAAATGTCGACAAAGCATTCTGGCACGTCTTTGATATTGTAGGAAATGACTAAACCATTTTGTACAGGGTTGGTATTTGCTCAGCTGTGCTTAGGTACTGGTTTCTCAGGAGGGAGAGCTGTAGTGCAGGTTGTCTTTGTTGGCAAAGTCTTCTTGATGCTTTTGGGAACAGCTGTGATGTGGCTAAGGCACTTCTGCTTAACTTCTTGCCAAAACTCTTACCACAAAACTATCCAAGTAGGAACTTAATCAATAGGCAATAAGATGTAATAGTCACCAAGTCAATAAATACATCAAAGGGGAGCTAAATATGTGTTCCCTCCATTTCTGTCTTTGTGGACATGCTTTGAAACTCTGTTTGGCTAAATGGTTGAGGAGTCTTTCATGGCGTCTTCTCTGCTGGTACAGTTTGCTTCCCACTAATATAGTGTCCTTGGATTTTTACCTTTTACAGGATCTGGATTTAGTTTACCTACTCTGTTCTCCCCATGCTTCTTCACTGAATTGCCCTCAAATATATTTGTCTATCTCTACCTCTCTATGATCTATCTAAATATATTTATCTATCTTTGTCTCCCTATATCTATCATCTATCTATCTCTGTCTCTATCTATCTATGTATCTCTATCTATTTTCTATCTATCATCTATCTATCTACTTATCAGCCCTGTCTCTGTCTATCTACCATTCCTGTCCATATCTATCTATCTATCTATCTATCATCTATCTATATCTATCTCTCTGTCTCTATCTATCCATCTCTCTCTCATCTATTTACCATCTATCTGTCTAACTTTGTTTCTGATGATGATCTCTTCGATGTAAAGTATTGGAATACATGGGTATAGTTTCATAAAATCATTTCTCTACTGTAGACAACTACTTTCTTCCTGTTTTCCTCACTATTTAATTTTTTTTAAAAAATATGTAAATCCAGATGTGCTTGACTGAAGTGTTATTTTCCCTTTTTCAGATCTTTTCTTCAATCAGTGAAAATCTCTTTCCTTCAGACACTAGCATCTCATCCCAATCAAACCTTCACTTTGATTTCACCCTAAACAAGAGCAAAGTCAGGGACAAACTGTCACTTCATATATATCAGGTGGTTTGCAGGCAACTTCTCTGCTTCTTTAGAAATGTCATTTCATCCCAACCATGGAGGAGGGACTGAGTGTTGAATAGGGACAGACAGAGAGACGTTTAAGGCTGCTGGTAGCAGCAGAGAGGTATTGTAAGGAGTTACATTCAGGCAGTGGGAGAGGGAGGAATGAAGTGTCCTCTGTGCATGACAAGGTCCTACGAGGGGCAGCTCCCAAAGGCTCTCCTTCCTGGAGTGCATGGCTGAGGGGTGGGGGGCGGGCAGAGCACCACCAACTGAGACCCTTGTTGAGATGTTCCCAGAGCCATTGGTGCCCTGGACTTTGGTTAGACTGTAAACTCTACTCCAGGACACACACTCACCAGTTTTATTTCATAATCTTAGGGTGTAATTCAGGACCTGCCGCAGATGAGGTGGTTTCTGTGAACACCAATGAGGGAGAAGTTCTGCAGTTTCCCATGAGTTCTAGAAACTTCCACACTGAGATGAAATGTGTGTCTCTGTAGTTTATACTAACCAAGTGTTGTTGACACACCTGTCCTCACTCCTTTTGTGGTTGCTGTCTTCCTCCACAAAGGTTCACAAAGCCAGACACCAACCTCCCAGAGCTGGGGGAGAGCTGGGGCAGCATGATGTCGGGTGGATTCTTGCTGGTAGAAGCTCTCTAAATGCAGTTTCTCTTTAATAAAAAAGAAGGCTGAGGAAGGTTGCTTCTGACCTGTCCTGGTCCTGGTCCCCTGACTTTGCGTGTGACTGTGGGCATGAAGCCACAGCAGGGTTTGGCAACATAAATACCGCCATATCACCCCAATGCCAGCCCAGAGCACAGACAGCTGCCTCCGCATGGGTTTCTTGTTATGGGAGGAAAATGTCATTTTATCCAAGTGTTCTTTCTGTTTCTTATCACCAATGCATTCCTAACTGAGGCCAGGTTCAACACATACAGTTTCCTCTTGTGCTGGGCTTGGGAGCTGGAAGCCCATGTGGTTTCTTTCTTCCAATACTTCACAGCAACATTGTGAATCCTCAGGTCAAAATCTACCAGTAGAAATAGAACAGGGCATACTGGTATGTTTTTGTTTCTCACTCACCTAACACATGTTTATTAAGCACAAGACATCCACCAAGCCAGGTGCCAGGTGCATCCTTTTAACCCTGCTAGTGCTTCAACTATGTTTCCATCCTCTGTCCCATCAGTGCACCTGAATCTATGCAGCATTTTTCTCCTTGTAAGTAGAGGTCTGAATGCAAGAAGCCTCCGGGGTGACATCAGCTGTCGTGGAGGTGCTGGCTGTTTCAAAGCAGTTGTGATGGACATGTCCTTGTTGTGATTTTATGAACAAGAGTATTTTCGAGGGCTTTGCTGTTGCTGGCTTTGCTTCTCTGAGCCGGTGCTGAAGGATGGTACTGTATGGGCAGCCATCCAGAGGGGGATGGACAGGTTGTGATGCTGTTGTCATAGTAGCGCATGGATCCTGCAGTCCTCTCAGTTTCTGGGGAGTTCAGCTGAACAGGTGCTACTTTGGGTGTGACTCCATTACCAAATAACAGTCTTTTTGAAACACCATTTAGGATGCATTTGAAGTTGGAGATGGTGCCCATTTGGTACTGAATGCCATTACCGCTTGGAGACAGGTAAGTCAATGTTAAAATATCACCACTTCATGAGCTCTCTCAATACTTCAAGCTTAAAAACTTTATAAAATTGGAACATATAGCAGTTAAATAGAGGGTTTTCTTTTGCCTTTGATGTGGCTTTCCAGAGAAAAGGTGTGGAAAAACTAAACAATGTGTCCTAGAAGGTCACACATGAATAAGTGGCCTTTCTACCCACTTGGTGTTTCCCTGAGGCTGAAGTGAAAATTTGCTCTCCTTGTAAATGGAACAGGCTCCCTCTCTGATGAAGAGAGCTGTGCCCTTAAGTTCTGGATGATGGAGGAAAGAATAGGGAAAATTCCCAGATTAGATAGACTTCATGGGATTGTTAAAAGTAAATGCATACATGATAATAAGATTAGGAGAAGAGAGGGAAGAGAAAAAGGAGATAGGTAAAGACTCATGTTTGGCCTTAAAGAATTCAAATTTCTGGCATATCATAAATATTTAGATTGGTTGGAGACCTCAAAACTCCCTTTACCACCACAGTCCCAATGCCTGCTTCCCTTCCACTGTCTCTCTAGCAAGTGCATGTGTTTTATCTTCCTGGTTTCTGTTGAAATACTCACCTCTGGTAGGAAACATACTATTTCTGAAGGTACGCATTGGAGAGGTTGATTTTCCCTGCATTTCATTATCATTTCTTAATTGATTCTGAAACAATTCCCTGAGTGTTTCCTCCTTGCTCTATATGGGCTGCTTATTAAGGGTACAAGTTGGTTCTGCTTTGGGGGGTTGCCCAGTCACCACTCCAGAACCTCCAGAGCCTTGGAAATCCTTCCTACTCACAGCAACTGGAAATGGTTTGGGCACCACACCCAGCTTGGGCCAACTAGATTCTCTCCCCTATGAAGCCTCAGAGTCCCCTGCAATTGTCTGTTGGACCCCTGCGTGGAGTGCTCATGTACAATTTGATCTGGGCAGTCATACTGGAGACAGCTGTAAGGTGAACAGAGAAAGCCAGAGAAACTATGGCTTCTGAGGAAGAGAAAAAAAAGCAAGTGAACCCCTAGAACAAAGGACAATGAATGGGCCCATGGCACCGGATAGAGAACATGCAGACGATCATCTATCCTCCGTCTTGAGGTATTTCCTTTCCAGTGATTGACACCTGCCTCTAAAGAGGTCTTCCTGTCCTGAAGTTCCAGAAACACTCTTGTTTCCTTCTGTTGTACACAAGACAACCAACCCAAAATGGAGTCGCTTATGCTAAGCCCCATGTCATCAAGCTGAGACTTAATTACAGAAATGAAATCTTAAACCAGTCAATCAGGAATCACCTGGTCAGCACTAATCAGGTAACCTTCCAGAAAGACCCTGTCGTGCTCTAAAGGAGATTATCCTTGCAATAACCAACCCTCTCTTTTTCCTAGAGTACCTTCCTTGTTCCTGCTCCCTTCTGCTTATAAAATCTCTTGCCTTGTACAGCTCTTCAAATTCCCTTTCTATATGCTGGTTTGGATGCTGTCTGATTCATGATTTGTTGAATAAAGCCAAAAAGATCTCTAAAATTTACTCAATTGAATTTTGTTTTTCAACACTTCCTCCCCAAATCCCCCTTTTATTGTTTGGCCAGTTTGGGATAGTTCTGTGCTGTAGAACAATGACTCCTCCTTTTTTTTTTTTTTTTTTTTGTTATTCTGATAACCAGGGAACAGTTTATTTGGGCAAGGAGTGTTTATGGCTACTTCTCTAATGAGGGACCCCAGGGCTCTACTCTTCTTAAACAGGTTCTCTTTTCCATTGTTGAATCCCTTTTTCACCTGACAGCTTTACTGTTTAATCTGCGTGGAGGGTGTTGGGCATGGAGGAAGTTTACTGCTCATTGAAAGCTAGTTGCCACCTTGACTGCCATTTCTGCTGGAGCAGGTACATAGGGACAACCAGAAGAAGGTTTAAAGAGTGATCTGCAGCTCAGTGCTTTGTGTCCACCTAGAGGGGTGGGATAGGGAGGGTGGGAGGGAGACGCAAGAGGGAAGAGATATGGGGATGTATGTATATGTATAGTTGATTCACTTTGTTATACAGCAGAAACTAACACACCATTGTACAGCAATTCTACTCCAATAAGGATATTAAAAAAAAAAAAAAAGATCAATCTGTTAAATGTCTCCAGGATGGTCCAAACTTTACAGAGCCAAGGCTGTGTGCAAAATTGAATTGAGCCCATTCTCATTTCTTTTCTGAAACCCTCTTTTCTCCCTTCAGTCTGTTTTTCTGAGTCTTTTTTGCTATTAGAAGACACTGAGAAAACAGACATTGTAATGCCAGCTCCAACTCAAATTATCTGGTGGTGAAAATCAGAGATCAAAATTTTTTTAATGTGAAAGTTGCTAGAAAACTCACAAAAAATTGAGTAGGCTCACAGTGTTCAAGAAAACATCCTATTTTCTCTGATACCAGCTTTAGCGTCGCAGGTACATTTTCTGGTCTAACAGAATGTAATAGCCTAACAAGGTCAGCTGTGATAGGCACCTCTTCTAAACACATTTCTGTTTGCATTTGTGAGGTCTAATTATAATAAAAATACAGTTACTTGGAATCTAAAAACATTTTTATTGCTGATAGAGTCTAAAATTTTTCAGCTAATTAGAAAACTGTACCTTTAAAAACTGCAAAGTTAATATATATAACCCATAAAAGTGTGTTGCTGTTTTTTGGTTGTTTTTTTTTTCTTTTTTCATTTTTTCCTAATAGCTGAGCCTATGACTACTGCCTCTGGAAATGCTTATCAGTTTAATATGAGCTTGGTGCACTGCCAGCGCTGCCTACATAATTCTTGGGGCCCAGTGCAAAATTAAAAAAGGGAACTTGTATAAAATTTAGGGGGAAAATCTTCATATAAAGGTACTCAAATATGTCTTTTCTTTTTAATTATATTTTATTCTCATGAAACATAATAGAGAAAATAGTGACACAAAAATAATAACATGCCCTTACAAATTACAAGAAAAAAAAATGATATCTTTGTGTGATAATTTTTATAATTCGAGAATAACAATGCTTTATTAATGTGATAGCTTGATTGCTCTTAAGACTTTTCTGGCTAACTTTTCTGCAAACGTATTTATTAAGTCAACAAAATTCATACTTGAGAAACTTAAATTTCAATTGATGTAATTGAAAGTGACATCTGTCTCTCTTAGCAAATGGTAGCCCCGATGGTAGCGACAGTGCAAAGTAAGAGGGCAGGAGGGAGAGAGGGTCTGCCTGTCTCCAAAGAGCCAGGCCTGCAGCCATATCTGTCTGGCTTCTGGGTCCATCTCTTTGCAACTCCCTCTGGGAGGTGGGGCAGGGACAGTGGCGACTTGGGGCAAAATGTTGTCCAGAGCTCACCTCCAAGGCCTGGAGACCAACAGCTGTGGGCCAGTGTCCAGGTTCTAACTGGCTGCAAGGAAAGTGATCCAAGTCCCACTGGACAGCAGGGGGCAGGGTCAGGGGGCTTCCATCAGGATAAATAGATGACCTGATAGAAGAGTCACCCAGCTGTTAAGGAAAGTGAGCCCAAGACCCTGATATTAAAGCCCCTCCCAGGCCACTTGTTTAGTTTGAATAGCTTAACAAATCCATGTATATATCCATGTATATATATATATATTAAAAAAAAACAACAACAAAGGATAACAAGGTACTTTGCAAAATCAGTCAGTCCAGGGCTGTGTGGCTTCCTTATTGACAGTCAGCCTTAAGAAGAGGTATTTTATATTAATCTTTCATGTATCACTCCAGTCAATCAGCAAAGTGCACAACTGTTGAACAGGTAACAACAGTATTGGCACGCTATCTCTGGTAGCTTGTCACCATCTGTAAATGCTGGGGTTTTACTTGGACCTTAAAGACAATAATAGAGCCAGGACTGGCCTTTAAATGCCTGTTCAGTAATTGCCTCTTCATCGCCCACTTAACTGAAGTGCATCTCGTTGAAACACGGGGAATTCAAAGAAGAAAATAACAGCACAATGCAGTGTTAACAAATGGATGTTTTGGCCCGTGGACACTGCTGTCAAGGCCTTGTGATTAACACCCAGCTTTGTTCTGGTCTCCCACATGCTCCTCAAACTCCCTTTGTGCTCTAGGCTCTGAGCTGGGTGAGGGGGGCAGAGTGTACCACACACAGTCCTAATCCTGACTTCAAGTGGGGACAGTTGAATGAAACAGAAAGACAGGGATGGGACATTGGCTTCTAAAGGCCCTCATGAAAGACTGTCCGGATTTCTGCTGAAAAGCAATTTATTTGGAAGATGAACAAACTCAATTAGGCATAATGGCACATATTCAGTACAAAAATATGAGCTCCTGTTTCCAAGCTCCCCTTTTAATTTGTAAACCAAGCTCATAGCACGAGGTTTACAAATGTGATCCAAACACGACTGTTGCATATAATCTCAAAATATCAACACATTATGAAATTGGATATACTATATTGCTTCATGTGGATGACCATTTGTGAAGTGAAATGAGAAAGAAAGGAATGATCTCAGAAGCCAGAATGTGAAGCAAATAATACCATGGGTGAGGGTGACCTTCTCTGGTTTCATTCCGTCTGGGGAGGGGCATATAAGGACCCAGAATGCCATTGGTCCAGCGCAGGTTCCTGCTAAAGGGAGATCCTCTCGGGTGAACTTTCCAAGGTTCCTCACACAGAGGACATGTCTCACCAGTGACTTGTCTGGAGCACAGTGCTTAAATCCTTCATATATGGAAAAATAAAGTGACTTAAATTCATTTCTCCAACTTTATGAAACAAGCACCAGTAGAGATGAGCTGCTTTGGGGGAAAGGAAATTAAGCACCTACCATACACCCAATACAGTGCTGAGTGTAACAGAATTATATACAGAATGGTGTACAATATTGATATTATTTTGTCTTCCCAAAAACTATTACATATATATTCATATTCTGAATTTATAAATGAAACTAAGCCACATTCCAGGTCACACAGATACCACAGGTCTGTTTTTCACACTGAAGAATGGCAGTGATCCAGGCCCTGACCATATTCTCTGAACTTCTGGTCATTTTTACTACAGAAGTGTAAAGAAAATCAAGTAAGTACTAGGGAGCTGTCAGTTTTCCTTATGAATATGCATGTGTCAGGTCTCCAGGTAAGGGCATCCATCCATCTTGGAAATGAATGGTTCCGGCTGTCCTCATACAGGGCTAATGAAGTGTGGACATTACACAATCAGAAACTATCCTAGTCATAAAATCTCGATGTATTTCATCAAATGATTCTTTGATATGCAAAGTCAACAATGTTCTCAGAGGATGAAAAATGATCCTTCACTAGGCAGGGCCAGCCTCCTTACAGGGAAGCAGGGATGTAGAAAGGGATTTCACCAAGATGGAAACTCATAGGATGCCTTTGGCAGAGGGTAGGTGGAAAGGGAAACTGAGGTATCAGGTGAGTTTTGAAAGGTGTATCTGGACTGGAAGGCAAGGGCAAGAAATTAGAATGATTCTGCTGGCCTGGAGACGTGCCCGGGACAGGAGCCTGGGGATAAATATGATGCTGAGTGTCACGCAGAGGGGACCCTCCTGCACTGTTGGTGGGAATGTAAATTGGATAATTCACTATTTTCCACTATGGAAAATAGTATCGAGTTCCCTCAAAAAATTAAAAATAGAACTACCATATGATTCCGCAATCCCACTTCGGGGTATGTATTGGAAGGAAATGAAATCAGGATCCCGAAGAGATACCTGCACCCCCGAGCTCACAGTAGCATTGAAAACAAGCATGGGCCAAAGGAATGAGGACCCGGGAGAAGCAGAAATCTAAGAAGTTGTATTAGAGAAGGAATCAGGTGCTAAAATAAGTTTAGGATGTTGTTAAGCCTTTTGAGGCCAGAGTTTCAGGGTCATCCTTTGAGTGACTGTTGGAAAAAAATGCAGACCATGACAGCAGAGCGATATGGGACTTGTTTGCAGGAGATCAAGTTGAGTGGATAAAAGCCCATCTTCAGCGGTTATATAGGAGTAACCCTGAGATCCTCAGATTGTAGGTGCAGGGGTAAGGGTGACATTAGCCAAAACCCACCAAAATACAGATTAACATTCATTTGAGGGAAGGAAAAGAAGCAACAGTTTCCTTGTGCAATCACATTGTCTCAATTTTCCAAAACTGTGGTGAAGGGAGCAGAGACAATGCTCAAACCTACACCCTTGTTCACATGCTGCCATCATATTCGCATGACATTTGTGATCGTCTAAGATGTTCCAGTGTATCAGACAGTGTGTGGCTCTAGAAACACACAGAAAAAATTAGTCACTATGAACAGCTGGAGTCAAGTATGTGGAAGTGGGGAGAAGGTGCAGACTCATAGAGGGAAGGACTCCAAGGGCAGCTCCGCAGCAGAGCTGATGGGAAACGAAGGAGCAGAACTGCTTTTGTGGCTGGAGTTTTGCATCCTCACCAGCCTCACCAAACTTGCCATCCATTCGGTTCCTGAAGTTTGCTTGATCCTACACAATGGGTGCCTCAGCCCCTAACTTAGGGGATAAAGTTAGTGAGTTTAGCACAGAGAATTTAACATCAAGAAAGAAAGTCACATGTTCTAATGAAGTAGAGTAATTGAAAGACACCTATTTGAGCTCCTAAAGGGAGATTTTTTTAATTTATTTTTTATTGAAGTATAGTTGAATTACAATGTGGTATTAATTATAGCTGCACAGCAAAGTGATTCAATTATATGTATATATATTCTTTCTCATATTATTTTCCCTTATGGTTTATCAGAGGGTATTAAATATAGTTCCCCGTGCTATACAGTAGGACCTCGTTGTTTATCCACTCTATATATAATAGTTTGCATCTGCTAATCTCAAACTTTCAGTCCTTCCCTCTCTCACCTCCCACTCCCATTGGCAAGCACAATTCTGTTTTCTATGTCTGTGAGTCTGTTTCTGTTTCATCATGGTTCTCATATGGAACTATATTTTTTGCTCGTGGGCATTATAAACATTTGCTATGTGAAAAAATGAATATTTTTTCTCAATAACCTTTTCAACAGAAAATAGGCTTCCATAATAAGTATTTGAAAGTACTTTTAAAAAAAGTATTTGATCTGCATTGATTGGATATTTGAAAGCATTAAAAGAAAAAGTGATGGTTTTGAGTCCTCAGAACACTTCAGAGACCTTGCCCCAATCAATCTTCCTCTTTAATATCAGCAGTCCCTACAGCTATGCCCTTCCCCAATCCTCTGGCTTTCAAGTTGCCTTTTATCCTAAACAATTTACATAGTATTACCTAGATCTCCAAGTAAGATTTAGACAGGAAAAAAAATCTGTCTTCTCTCTTGGGTTCAGCTCTATAATTGCAAGATCTGCATGGGCGCTGGAAACTTCCACAAAACATTTATTTGCCCCTGGGTGAGTTGCCTATTCTCTGGATCAATCTCTTTTGCATGCAGAGTGAGGTGGCAGAGGGGAAAGGCAGTTTTGAGCTTCAGCTACAAGTCAGAAGAGAAGAGTGAGGTTTGACAGCCTCAGGATTATAATTGATCCAGCTTGGCTCAGCAGTGATTGGAAGTAGGTCAGAAAATGGCTGTGGTGGAGTTCAGAGTGTGCTATAGAATATTACTTCTTCTTCTTTAATATTCCAACAAATTCTTGTCTTGGTCTCACAATTGGTCTTTCTTCTCTTTCTGTATATATAGGTATATATATGAATGTATCTGTACATACATTATATGTATGTATATATATGTATATAAACAAAAATAGCTAGGAAATCTTTGATATAAAAAAGTGTTGAGAGGACATGACTTACAAGATAACAAATGTATTTAAATCATAATGGTAGTTATAAAACTGAGGTCATTTTGCAAAAGAGAGATAAATAGACCAGTAGGTCAGAATGAGAAGCCCAGAAAAAGAACCTATAAAAGTTGATAACTGATAAACAAGCATCTTACATCAATGGTGAAAATGTAAGTTATTTAATGAATTGTGTTGGGGAACTGGCCATCAGGAAGATTTGGCTACTTTTCCATCAAAATAAATATTTACTGGAAAAAAGTCAAAATGGATTTTAAGAATTTGGTGAAATCACCAAGATGGCAGAGTAGGAGACCTTGGTCTCCATTCTCCTACAGAGATCAACAATCAGACAGGTACCCACCAACAAAATCAGTTATGGGGTTCTTAAGAAACTTCAGCATTACAGTAAAGGAAAATCATGGGAATAACTGCACAAAAGAGCAGGAAGACAAGCTCATGTTCTCTCTTCATCATCCCAGCCCCAGGTGGGCACTGCTCAGCTGGAAAGAGTTCCCCTCACCAGGAAAGGAAGAACAGAGTGAGGACCAGTTTCCCCAGGCTTTTGGGGTACCATGTGAAGGTTCCCCTTTGGTTTTACCCCAGACTGGTAAAGCTGAGACCTACAGAGACTAGGAACAAAGAAGAAAAGCAGGAGCTGCCACACTCAGGATTCAGTAGGAGAGACCATGGTTCTCAGTCACCTGTTCTGCAGACAACACCAGCAGCTTTTACCACTGAAGAAACCTATGACCAACACAGACACTGAAGACCCCTGCAGATTTCCCCAGCTTTAGCCCCACAAGTATTCACGTTCACTGCCGCCAGACACATGAGTTCCTCCATGCTTCCTACCTCCTGCCCCTGTCAGAGCCTGGGACCACACCAACAGCCAGCCAAGGCCACCGCACTGCAGGAGTCATGACACCAGCCTAAACCCCTGCTGCTGACCCCATCACCATGCACACCCTTAGGCTAGCCCCTCTAGCTGTACACTTACACATTGCTGGCTTGACACACATCACCAGCCTCCAATCACCCATGTCCTGGGCTGCCATTGCCATGGCAGAAGTGTACACTGATGGCCAAGGTCCCACAGATGCAGCTCTGTCTTCTGTCATTGGCTCCCCTGCAGCTGAGCAATGGCATGGGCCCATCCCAGCCTTCATCACTGGCCTTGGCTTCTGTGCACCCACAGTGAGGCCCTGCAACCACTGGAGTACATGCTGACAGCCAGGGTCCCCCAGC
Organism: Delphinus delphis; assembly: GCF_949987515.2. Classification (NCBI taxonomy): domain Eukaryota; kingdom Metazoa; phylum Chordata; class Mammalia; order Artiodactyla; family Delphinidae; genus Delphinus; species Delphinus delphis. Next base: position 2,635,768 of record NC_082691.1, read on the forward strand.
TGCTTGTAGGCCCAGATGCAGCTCTGTCTCCAGTCACTGGTCTATACATCTGGGCTCCCCTGTAGCTGGTCTCTCTGGCTCTATGCCTGCCCTTGCCCTGCCCACTTCCTGATACTGACCTCTATTGCCATATGCCTGGGGTGAGACTCAGAAGCCAGGTTAGTGCACATGGACAGACAGGGCCCCCACAGCTGCCAGTGGACCTGCAGTTGGCTCCAACTCTTCCTGCTTGCTCTGTCCTCCACCACGACGTGTGTGTTTGCAGCTGACCCCTGCCACTACACAGGCACTGCAAATGGCCCTGTGGTTGAGTGTGTGCACACCATTGGCTCTGGCCACCACTGCTGACTGCTCTGGTCCCCAGTGGTTGGAACTGAAGGCACCACTGAGGACTTCAAAAGTCTTTGCAGCCTCTGCAGAGCCCACAGTGCTCGCCAAAGACCATGTGGTTGTCAGTGCCATGGGCCTCAGTGGCCTGAGCCAAAGAGACATCATTCCCCCCAGACCTGGAGCTACCATGCACACACACATTGGGGCCAGGGTCACAGCATGCTCTAGGGTGTCCTTACCTGTAGGTCAAGGTCTTTTCTTACTGAAGTCACTCCATAAACTTTGGAAGAGATGATTGCTTCTTCAAATGCATAGACACCTATGCAAGGCTACAGGGATCATGAAGAATCAAGGAAACATGACTCCATCCAAGAAACACAGTAAAATGCCAGTTACTGACCCAGAGAAATGGAGCTACAGGAATAGTTCAACAACAAATGCAAAATGATTGTTCTAAAGATTCTTAGAGAGCTACAAGAGAACACAAACAACTTAATGAAATCAGAAAAACAAGAACAAAAGGAGATGTTCTCCAAGGTGACAGAAAACATAAAAAAGAACCAAACAAAAATGTTGGAGCTGAAGAATATAATGAATGAGCTGAAGAATTCCATAGAGGACTTCAACAACAGACTTGACAAAAGAGAAGAAAAAATCAATGAGCTCAAAGACAGATCATTTGAAATGATCAGGTCAGAGGAGCAAAAAGAAAAAAAGGAAGGAAAAAGAATGAAGAAAGTCTACAGGATTTAAGGGATTCCATTCAAAGAAATAATCTACACATCATTAAAGTCCAAGATGGAGAAGAAAAGGAGAAAGGGGTGGAGAGCTTTTTCAAAGATATAATGGCTGTATTTTCCCAAACTTTCCCAAACCTGGGAAGAGATTTATACATCCAAGTTCATGAAGCTATTGGTCACTCCAAAATTTCAATCCAAAACAATCTTCTCTAAGATACATTATAAGAAAAGTGTCTAAAGTTAAACATAAATTTTATAGCAGCAAAAAAAAAAAAAAAAAAGATCTCATGAAAGGGAGCCCTCATAAGGCTATCAGCTGATTTCTCAGCAGAAACCTTGCAATCAAGGGGAGAATGCAATGTATATTCAAAGTCCTGAAAGGGAAAAAACCCTGCCAATCAAGAATAATTTACCCAGCAAAGTGACCCTTTGAAAATAACAAAAGCCTAGGTAGTTCATCACCATTAGACCTGCATTACAAGAAATACTGAAAGCAGTTCTTCAAGCTGAAACAAAAGGGCATTAATTACTAACATAACAACATATGAAAATTTACAGCAGGTATAGGTAAGTAGTCAGGTTCAGAGTACTCTAATAGTGTAATATGGTAGTGTGCTAACCACTTAACTATAGCATAAAGGTTAAAGGTCAAAAGTATGAAAAATAGCTATCCTACAATAATTTGTTAATGGATTCACAATATGAAAAGTGTGAATTGTGACATGAAAAGCGTAAAATACAATATATGAGGGGAGAGTAAAAGGTTAGAGTTTTTGTATGTGATGGAGGTTAAGTTGTTATCAGCTTAAGAGAATCTGTTATCAGACAGAGAAAGACAAATATCACATGATATTGCTTCTATGTGGAATTTAAAAAATTGGTACAAATGAACTTATTTACAAAACAGAAATAGAGTCACAGAGGTAGAAAACAAACTCATGGTTACTGAGGGGGGGACAGAGAGGGATAAATTGGAAGATTGGGATTGACATATACACACTACTATAGATAAAATAGATAACTAATAAGAACCTACTATATAGCACACAGAAATCTCAATACTCTGTAATGACCTATATGGGAAAATAATCTGGAAAATAGTGGATATATGTATATTTATTGGGCCAGCCAAAAAGTTTGTTCAGTTAATGAATATGTTGTTCAATAAAGTTCTTGGTGAAAACGAAAAATGCGTCTTTTATTTTTACTTAAAACTGAATAAACTTTTTGGCCAACCCAATAAAACTGATTCACTTTGCTATACAGCAGAAATTAACACAACATTGTAAATCAACTACAGTCCAATAAAAATTAATTAAAAAATAAACTGTTCTATGTAAAAATGTTTTAAAATTTTTTATTGCTCTATTTATTCTCTCATAGTGGCTTGTTTTCTTCTGTTTTGTTTTGTTAACTTTTTATTTTAGAGTTAATTTTTAACTCATCTAAATCTTTGGGAATCCGTATCACCTGCATTGAGGGTGGTTTCCTCTAGGCAGAATTTGTTTTTGTGGTGCAAACACCTGAGAAGCAATGGGATGGCTGCTGATAAGTACAGGTTTTGGGGGGTACGAATTGTTCTAAAGTGAGATGGCTGTGGTGATTGTATAGCTCTGTGACTATACTAAAAGCCACTAAATTGCAGACTATAAAAGGGTGAATTTTATGGCATTTGAATTATTATCTCAATAAAGCTGTTATACAAAAATGAGCTGGGGAGCTTGACTGAACTCTACCTCCTTGAATGTTTCTGCCAAGGAGGTCCCTGGGGTCACTGGGAGTCAAACTTTCTCCCAAAGAATGACAAAGTAACAGAATGTACAATGGGAAAATACAGTAGGGCAAAGAGTGTGCCCTCTACTAATAATTCCACAGGGAAAAAGGAATGAAGGCAAGTTCAAAGCTGGGCTTCCTTATCAGCAAGTAACGTTGTAATTCCTTATCAGCAAGTAAGGTTGTAATTTTCCACCAGTGTTTACCAATATGTGATCATCATCTTTTTGCCAATACTTCTTTATTTGGTGTAATATTTTCAGATTATTGATTTTTAAAAATGTATTTTCATTGTTTTTTAATTTGAGTTTCTTTGATTACTTTTGTGCCTGAGAGTTTTTCCTGTTAGCTATTCTTTATATATTTTTTTAAATTGCCTTTTCAAACTTTTACTCATTTTTTTGTATAATAAAACTTTTTCTGTTACTAAGCCCTAGGAGCATTTCATAAATCAATGATTTTAATCACTTGTCACATATTGCATATGTTATATTCTAAATTGCTGCTTGCTTTCAATTTTGTTTTAATGTTTTATGACTTCTATTTCAGATTTTATTTATAGTTCTTTATCACAGGAAACCACCAGTGTTTAATTAAGTAGGTAAAACCCCTAAACTATTTCTTTAAACAATAAATCCAACAGAGCCATATGAGAGAGAAGGGAAATGGCAAAAAAACCCACAAACTGAATAAATGCCTTTTTACAACTAGAACAGAGAAACTAAAACTTATTTAGTACTGCCAGGCTCACAAATTATTCAATAAAATTACAGATTTTAGAGGTAACATTTACTTGCACAAAACTTAACAGCCATCTCTGATGTAGCGATTGCAGTAAGACAACTTTGCTAAAATAATGTTTGCAAGGGCCCTTTTAGGGTGCAGTGGAATATATGCTTTTCTTTAGTTGCAGGGAAATAGAAATATTTTTATTCTTATTGGTCTTTTTTTCCCCTTTTGTCACTAATTTTTAGAAGAACTACAATGGAAAGACTAAGAAAAGTAATCATTAATTATTACGAAGAGGAAAATAAAAAGAATGGGAAGCTTAATGAATACAGTACGAAAAAGAAAATGTGGAAAGAGAATTTAAATACATGCAGTGGGGTTCATATCATATTCTGCATCTGCATTAGTCAGCCTGGTGTCTGACTATCTACACTGGTAGGGCAGCATCCCAATACCTAAGATAGAAAATAGCCCATGAAGCAATTTTCAATCGTGAATGTTTTTTAAAGATTTGATCATCGTATCCTTTCCTGCTCAGAGATCCTGGGGAACAACTTCTAAGAGGGAGAAGAATGAAGGAAGTGGCCCAGAATAGAGGCCTGGGGTACCAGTCATGATGGTGTGGGGAGGGGAGTAAGGGGAAGATGAGGAAAGTCGTCAGACTGGCAAAAATTAAAAGTCTCAGAATCCTAACAGTTGATGAGGACACTGATCAACAGGAATTGTCCATGTGGCTCGGAGAGAACAAACTGATGTTTAGGAAACAGAGTTTAGGAAACTCTGCTGTATCCAAGGAGTCTGAGTATCATCCTCCCTTGAGCAGCAATGTCCCCCAGACCTGTGTTCAGCCAGCAAAATGCATTCGCTGAGGACAGATGCCAGTCTCCATGAGGAAACAGCTAGTCGCTAATCCTTTGAGGAAATTTATTTCACAGAGCATGACGCTTCAACACGACTCTTAGTGACATGGAGGGAGAGAGATTAATTTTGTTATGAGAGCTTGTTGTTAGAAGACTCTGTTTTTTTGTTTGTTTTTTGGTCTCACTTACACTCTTACAAACGGACTCAAAGAAATCAACTGCTGAGATTTCAGATCTGATACCCTATTGTGAAGTGCTTGGAGCAGCTACCAGGTCTCACCTCACATTTTCTATCTCAGCATCTCGTAAACTCCCAGGCATTTTTCAAGGACTCAAAAAGAAAATGTTGAATAAAAGGCTTTTAGAGGACAGGTTTACACAATCATTTTGCAACCCCAAAGCAATAAAACCCCACAGATTTTCTGGAACTAAAATATAAAATTAAAGAGATTGCACATAGTACAATCATTGTAGTATTAACACAATGTGCCGTAAATATTTTACACTTTTTCTATGAGTAATTAATGACCTTTCGAAGTTTCTGCATGATGCCTTGCTGTGAAATAAGTGATTTGGAATCAATAGTGTATTTTAAACCAACACAGTGAATATACTTTATATTGTAACAGAATGTGTTCAGAATGAAGGGAAATTTTGCGCTAGATTTCCTCCCAATGTAACTTTATTATGTGAACCTCTGTTAAATGGCTTCAGCTTGTCAGATTCGTAAAATGTCAGGTCTCTGCTTTAGGAATGTCTCTGTAAACACCCCATTCATAACTGCACTCCTCGTTCGTCTATTCTCTATGTACCTTACATTATATTACATATTGTGTATTTGTTTGCTTTATCTCTCCTCTAGTGAAATGCCACCTCCTTGAAGGCACTGTGTCAATTGTGTTTGTTGATGTATCTCAAATTCTGATAACGGCACTGATGTAAGAACTTACGCTCCCTGCTCCTTCGCAATACACCTCTAAACTTGCCTCTTTCAGGGGCTGGACGTAGGGACCATGGCCATCAGCTCCCCGGGCTCTCAGCTCTGAGGTTTTGTTCTCTCTTAGCCCCCATCTGTACCAGCTGTGATCTTTCTCGGTAATTGACAGTTGCAGTGCCTGTGACGCTGGCGATCGTATTTGCAGCTGCTGACCTCCACCGAGCACCAGCTTGCAAACCCTGAATGCCAGTGCTTTTCTCCCTCTGGGTGCAGCAGGAGAATTCCTTCCACTCCTTCTGAGTAGCTCAAAGATAATTCTAGCAGTAGAAGAGTGTCCTCCACCTATTGTTCAACCATAGCCCTGGGGAGGCTGGGTTAGGGCATAACTAAGCACAGCTTCATTGACCCCGAGAGACCCCATCTGGCCCTCTGAGCAAGATATTTTGATACACAATGATTTTCTCCAAGAGGTGTCTCTGTCTCCCCATGAATCTGGCATTTCTAGAAGTTGTCTGGCTGCCAGATGTTCTATGTTTGTCTACACTCAAACTCCAAATACATCCCATTATCACAAATTACTTGCCATTGGGTTTCTGGACCCAGAGGATGTGATTGGACACAAAAATTCCGCTACAGTTAAGGATTTCTTAAATGTTCCCCGGCAGCTCGGAGCCTGCTCTGCCCTACAGAAACTGGGAACACTTGGATGCCTTTAGGGCTTGCTCCACACAGCAGCAAATAAGGGGTTCATTCAGTATCAGCCCAAACAGTAAAGACGTGGGATCACAATCACAGAGAAGAAAACGTCAGGCCAGCCTTCGGCTTCCTCTGTAATTGGTCCCCCGGGAGGAAATGAAGAATTTATATGAGCAGATATAAATGGACTTAGTCTATGGTGGGTCCAACTGCCACTGCCACGAGGGTTCTGTAAGAAATCCCTTCCATTATGTCCGTGTTTGCATCCGCCAGCAGGGATGTTTCCTTCAGTGTTTATTTCCTGATACTCACTAGCCTAGGTTTAGTAACTGTCCACAGCAACACAGAAATAACATTTCTAAAGCAAATGCATGTGCTGACATGCTTTTAGCAAAATGAAATGTATATTCATTTTAAATGTGAATGTGCTAATTGTAGAAATTTAAAAATACAGTATAAGAAGAAAACGATTTCCCAGGTGCCCTTTAGCCATGCAATCAATGTCAGCCCTTCATTACATTCCTTTCCGTTCTCTCTAAATATAGTTGTAGAGCATTGCTGTTATCATGCTTGAATAAAGTTGTGCATCTTGCTTTTCCACTTGGCAAGCTGAGCTCAGTACTCCATGTGATAAACATTTTAATTGGCTGCATATTACTTCTTTGGCCAATTCTACCACCATGTAATTGAGTAGCCCCTCACTTGGGCAATCTTTTCTTTCCAGTTTTAATTTTTAGTGTTTGATACTATTATTGCTATGGTCTGAATGAATACCTCCCAAATTCATTTGTTGGAATCTTAATGAGGATACCAGGTGATGGTATTGGGCGCTTTGGGAAGTGCTTTGTTCATGAGAGTGGAGCCCTCATGGTTGGCATTAATGTCTTATAAAAAAGTTCCAAGTATATATAATCCCTATAATATAAATGTCCCTTGGTCTTCTTCACTGTGGGTAATTCAGATCCATATGACTTGGATGGGACAATTGTCTTAGTTAAATACTAATTATTTCTTGTCTTACACATGCCCAATGGGACTTATGCACAGTTGAGGTAATGCCCAAACCGATGGTGACAATTCATGTGCATTGGGACCCTCTTTTGTTCCAGCCACTATAAGGGTCCTGACAAAAAAAGCATTTGTGGTCATGTGTGAGAGCAGACAGTAAAACCAAAAATTTTAATAAAATGTGATGACTGCCATTAGATGCAAGAAGAGGAACACTTGCCAGTTCTCTGGGTGGGAGGTGAGCTAGATGTAGTTTCTGAATAGTGATAACACCTCTGTGGGATCTGAGGGTCCAGCTGTATGGAAAGGTGGGGAGGCAATTGGTGAGCAGAGGTACCTTCCCACAAAGTTGCCAAATAGGACCCTGCCTGCCTTGAGGGCGGGAGATTTTTCTTCCGTCCCTTAGCATCTCTCGTGGTGCCTGGCTCCAGAGATTCCTGATACGTGCAGAGTAGATATGCGAACAGATGGATAGATACACGGTAGATAGGTAGACAATAGGTAGGTGGATAGGTAGACGGATGATAGAAGAATGGATGGATAGATTGAGGGATAGTTGCTAGATGGATGGATGGATGGATTGATAGATATATGGATACATAGATGTAGATAGGTAGACAGATGATAGATAAATAGAGAGATAGATGATGGATGAATGGATGGATACATCGATACCTGAATAGATAGATAGATAATAGATAGGCGCATACATATATAGGTACATAAAAACACACAATACATACATAGATATAGATAGATGATAGATACAGAGGCATAGATACATAAAGATGCATTGATACATAAAGATGTGAGATGGATAGAGATATAGACAGACATAGAGAGATAGATTGAAACACAAATATATTCATAGATCTATTGATTAATCAGTCTATCTGTGTATGGATAGCTAGAGAAATAGAATGATATCTATGTATATCTATGAATATCAGTATCTACATAGATAGATAGGTTATAGGTAGCTAGCTAGCTAGATACAATATTTGTGGAGAGAGAGAGAGAGATTTTCACCTTTCTAACTTTAGTGTAATCCTAGAGCAAATTATGTGCTCAACGTATGCCTGATGGTTAAGAAGATGTTTAGTCAGTGGATGCTAGGTCTCTACATACACCTTGCGATGTGGGTTCATGCAGTCTCTTCCTGTAGCACCGGCTTCATTCCTAGGCTGGCACGGTGCCAGGAGTCACACTGCGGCGAGCTGGCTCCCCCAGGGCAGAGGGAGCAGCAGCCTAAATGGTCTAGGTCACCTACTCCAAACTGCTTTCTTTCACATTTGTTTCTTTTTAATACGGATGAGACAAAATCTGTACCCTTTCCTCATAAGCTAAGAAGGACGCACTCTTTAGGTTCAGAGGCAAATTAGATGGAAGTCAAGAAGACACAGGGACAATCATATAATTCACAGGCAATAGGATCACTAGGAAAATACAATCTCTCTTTGTTCTTTTCCTTTAGAAACCTAGTTGCTATAGTTTAAAAAGTGAGCGTGTCAGGAAAACCAGCTTATTAAAATGCATAAGGCTAAGCTTGCCTGACTGTCACCAATAATCAGAGTATTTTTTATCTGCGGTGCATATCACAATCTCATTTTTACAAGAAATGTGGTCCTTCTAAGTTTGGCAAATATGAGAATCGCATGCATTTGATTTCTCCATCCCTGGCTGGCGTCCTTCCTGTCACTCACCCACCCGGCTGTCCGTGGGCAGGACACTGTCCCCTGCCTCTGCCTTCTCTTCCCTGGTTCTCCTCACAGGCCATCTGCCCTGTTGCACCCTGACAAAGGGCTTCACTAACCACCGTCAGACGGATGGATGCCACTTCTAACATGCCCAGTCGCCTTCCGCAAATAAGATCAAATACACTTAGTCCCTTGTTTCCTGCTATCCCTGTTTTGTGGCTTGAATGTGGGGCTGCTTTCCCCTTTGAGCACTACCTGTGCTTAATTTGAATCTCCATTTACTTTCCTCCCACTCTCTTACCCCAGAGACTTTCAGAAAGTGAGAAAACTGTTAAAGATTTTGAAATGCATACACATGTCTCCAATCTGTTGAAATCCTGTTTCCTGACATAAAGTCAACCTAGATAAAGAAGTGTATTAGAAATGTTTGAAAAGATGTCTTTACAGTGACAATGTGGATTTGATTCCATGAGTGGATGCCTGAAGTGGTGTTTCAGTTATTTATAATAATAGCAGTTACATGAAAATTAATGATTGTGAGAAAACAGTGATCTTTTTAAATTTTTTATTTATTTTTTGTCTGAACACAAAACGATTGGGATATCTCCACAGATTTACAAAAAACTTCTTTCCCAAAACTCAATGCATGTGTTGTACGTAGACCTTCCTCCTCAGGGACCCTGGAGTCTGCTCTCCCTGACCTGTTCTCTTATCTCAGAGCCCAGGTTTTGAGCCTCTAGAGGGGGATGTGACTGCTTCCGGGCAGGCTGCCCTCTCCACTTAGCCCCAGGGAGTCGCCTGCTCTAGGATTTCTGCCCTGCCCCTGCAAGGCATTTGGATTTTTTGACCCTGGTGTTGTCTGGTCTGGTCTTGTGGAATTGCTGTTTTCTCACATGAAGGAAAGATGAGTTGATTGTCTCAGAGGACTTCTGTTCTCTGTCTGGATTCTCATTGTTGTGAAGGATCACAGCAGGGTCTGGGAATTCTGAACATGTAAGAAAGCAGAATTTTAGAATGTAAGATTTGCATCTTCTCCTAGAAACAGCTAGCTATCAGGAGCTTGAGAGACCAATTTACAAAATACAAAACAAAAACCATTTTCTTTTCTCCAAGGGGACAAAACAAACTTAAACCCAGGGCTTTTAAAAGCTTCTTTCAGTTTGATAAAGTGGAACATGGAAGAAGATTATAGAGAGACGGGGAAGAAAAAATCTAACCCAGAGATGTTGTATTATTTAGTGGATTTGCTAGATACCTCTTATTTTCTGGAGGTGTGTATATCCCAAGTGCTTCTATTCTTTTTTTACTTTTCTGTAGCAAGAAAGTGAAAAAAAAAAATCAAATCCCCAAATCACACCAACACACTTACTTTACTATTTGGAAAATTAATTTGGGAAAAGGAAAAAGAATCATATATATGATATTAAAAATGTTTTGTTTAAATGCTGGAGAGGATGTGGAGAAAAGGAAACTCTCCTACACTGTTGGTGGGAATGTAAATTGATGCAGCTACTATGGAGAACAGTATAGAGGTTCCTCAGAAAACTAAAAATAGAATTACCATATAATCTAGCAATTCCAGTCCTAGGCATATATCCAGATGAAACTCTAATCCAGAAAGTTACATGCACCCCTATGTTCATAGCAGCACTATTCACAATGGCCAAGACATGGAAACAACCTAAACGTCCATCGACAGATGAATGGATAAAGAAGATGTGGTACGTATATACAATGGAATATTACTCAGCCATAAAAAAGAATGAAATAATGCCATTTGCAGCACCATGGGTGCAACTAGAGATTATCATACTGAGTGAAGCAAGTCAGGAAGAAAAAGACTAATATCATATGATATCACTTATATGTGGAATCTAAAACATGACACAAATGCACATATCTACAAAACAGAAACAGACTCATAGACATAGAGAACAGACTTGTGGTCGCCAAGGGGGAGGGGGATGGGGATGGGGATGGGGGAGGGATGCACTGGGAGTTTGGGGTTAGCAGATGCAAACTATTACATATAGAATGGATAAACAACAAGGTCCTACTGTATAGCACAGGGAACTATATTCAGTATCCTATGATAAATCATAATGGAAAAAATATTTAAAAAAGAATGTATATATATGAATAACTGAATCACTTTGCTGTACAACTGAAATTAACACAACATTGTAAATCAACTATACTTCAATTTAAAAAATGTAAAAATGTTCTGTTTTAATGTTTAATCATGATGAAATCTCCAAACCATCCAAATTGACACATTTCTATGTTAAGAATATTTTGTTATAAAGTTTAACCAATGAGGGGAAGCAAGAAATGGCACAGTTTGGCAAGCGTAATCAAAGCACATTTGCAAGCGTATTGTAAAGGCTATAGCACATGTACAGCAGGAGAAGGTGAGCTCCCATGAGGACAGAGCTATTGCTATGTCTGTAATGAAAGGGGCCACCTGCCCTGTGAGATTTACATCTAATTCTAAAAGAAGTGTGTACTCATTGAAATCAAGGCAGGAAACACTGCCAAAGTAGAAAGGTGTACCCAAAATATCAATAATCTCAGTCATTTTCTATACTTTATTAAACTATTTTCTCTCTATATAGTTAATTCTTTTACTAAACTGAATAAAGCCAAGAGCACATCCTTTTTACAATTTATATTCCAACTTTTCACTTGCCCTTGTTTCATGAACGTTTTCCCAAATTTATCAAAACATCATTCTCAGTGGTTACCTTGTAGCCCACCCAGTTTACACACTCTTGCCAGCCTTTCCATACTTGTTGGATATTGTATGAGTATGCACACATACATGCCCACATAGATATTTTAAAGGTGGCATGCTTATCTCTGATATTTGGAAAGCATAGAAACATCTAGAAAATAACAAGTTTCTCATTGTCTATCCATTATATACTATTATTTTTAAAAATTATTTGCCATCTTTTAAAAAAGTCCTCTAAAATTGATTTTACATAATAACAGTTATTTCCCATGTCCTCAAAATCTATTTAAACACAATTTTATAGAATATGTATTATCCAATTGTTAGAATAAATCATAATTTACATAAGTATTTTCCTAGCGTTGGGCCTGGCTTGTTTATGATTTTCATTACTGTAAAAAATTTTCTTGTCACACATGCCAGATTTCTAATTTTTTTAAGGGCCTGATAACTATGAACAAACACATCCGACAGTCTGTACATATTCACTCTGCAAACGAGGGTGAATGTAAGGGTGCAGATTTCACTCCATTCTGAACTACAGACAAATATGGGTAAAGGGAATGAAGAAACAAACATACTACAGATTTCTTTCAGTTTTCAGCCAATACCCTAAGAACTACTCGGGATATTTTCAAGAAGGGAAAATAGGATAATTTGTTAAGAAAGTAAAAGCACTTCAGCAAAACAGGGTTTTTGTAATTTGAAACAAACCCTGAGACGTCAAAGCAGTTACTCATTTGAGTCACAGGAGACAAACCGGGGTGGGAAGGAGGGGGCGTCCCCAGGCTGGTCGGGGGTGCTTCCCAGTGGAGTGTCAATTGGCCTCCAAAATACAGGGCAGCAGGACCAGCAGAGGCACCAAGCAAGATGTGCTGGCGGGTGATGGACTGATTGGGTCTGCGGGTCCTAAGGGCACGAGGTGGGGTTTGGCTCAGAGGCAACTTTTCCACTGGAAGAGAAATGTGCCCCCACGTGTGACAAGCAGTTTGGCTGCCTCGCCTGGCACTGGCCGACGTCATCCCAGGGGCTAGAGCCAGCGCCTAGAAGGGGCCACCAAGACCCAAGCAGATGGTCAGAAGCCCCACAGAACTGTGGCAGTTTAGGGGCAGGACCCCTTCTTAGTAGGAGAATAATTATCACCGAGGAATCAGGCAGGAGATCTCAGTGGCACTGCTTATATCAATGCGATGGGCAGTGCTCACGAAAATAATCAATAAACAATCTATAATAGGAATAGAAAGTTTTATTTGTGCCACGCTGAGGACTAAAGCCCAGAAGACAGTCTCTCAGATAACTCTGAAGAGCTGCACCACAGAAGCATGGCTTTCAGCACAGTTTTATATCTTTTCTGAACAAAGAACATCAAACAAGTCAGGGATACATTCCTTCGAGGTTTCAGAAAAACAGATCAGCAGGTACACAGTGAGTCAGTAAGGCCTTGGCGCCTGGGAAGGGAGGTTCATCATCATGGGAGGACCAGAACTGGCGTCCCAGGAAGGGAGGCAGTTAATCCTTATTTTTGTCACGGACATGCTTTATTTCTGGCCAATGCACCCTTTTCTTAATAATTAAAGCAGATGTACAGTGAGTGTCTGATAGGCCACAGACAGACATAATATTCAAGTTAACTCTAACCGCCAGAACGGCGGCCCCATACCTCAATATGGGAACGTCCCTCTTATCAGCAGGAAGGAGGCTGGAGTGCAGGAGGCCTGCCCCCTACTCAGCACCCGGCCCCTCAAGGCTGGCTGGGGTTGGTGGGCTCAGCTCTAGGGGAAGCACAAGACGGCCCCTGGCTAAAGTTTGGAGGGGACAGGTGCCTGAGAACAGCTGTCCGCCAAGCCTTCTCATCCTTGTTCTCAGCAGGCAGGGCGATGAAAGGAAAGTGTTTATTCAAAACGTATACAGAGGGTTACACTGCAGTCACATTCTCCATCCTCATAACTAAAGAAACACCTTTTGCTCGCACCCTGTGGAGACTCTAGAATGTTGTCTAATATAGTAGCCGGAAACCCTAGACGGGTATTCAAATATAAATTAGTTAAAATAAAGTGCAACGAAGAAGAATCCGTCCCTCCTTCACAGCAGCTGCATTCCAAGGGCTGGGCGGCCCCCATGGCTCGTGCTACTGTGCTGGGCGGTGCTGGTGTGTCCACAGCCTCAGGGAAGGTCTGCTGGACAGCACTTCCAGACCCTGTGATGATGACAGCACAGGGCACCTCTTGGTCCACACTGTGAGCAAACGCTCCCTCATCATCCTTCTTTTGCCAAGAGGAGGTGCTCTTCAGTTCAAAGCACATAGAAATGGTACAGAAAGACATAAAAGCATTTGTACTGAGGAAGAACAAATGTCTCTGAAGACCAGAAAAAAGAAGAGATGCTTTACATTTTTGGGAAGGGTGTTTCTAGGTGGAATTTTATAGTCAGGGGATTTCTGAGAATTTAGGGAAGGAGCCTTCACCTGTAATCCAGTCAACGCTTAGGAGTGTCAGGGGGCTGTGGTCCTCCTGGGCCAAAGAAAACACCTCCTCCTCCTGTTGACGAGGGACTTGTAGGTCATACCTAAGAGCTGTTCTCCTGTGATCACAACATGACCAATACCGAAACCTGAATTGATTGTGTGAGGCCACTCATTACAACCCGACTCCCCCTTTGCAGCTAGGGTTTGTCCTGTGATCAATGCTATTTTTCTGATACAGGTTTCATTAGTATTTAGGTATGAGAACACCCATAGGTCAGGAGACAGTTGCCACTGAGAAGATCGCTTTAAATAATTATATTCACAGTTCCCAAAACGAGGGGTCATGCCACACCCTGGGTGGGGGGCACACAGGGAAGCATCAGGGTCAGTCAGGAGGCAGAGGGAGGGAGGGGAGAATGTGGGCAAGGGCCTTTATGGTGGTTTCTGTGAGAAGAAACAGACACAGGATAAACAGGCTGGTTTGAACAATTTCAGTGGGCTCTGGGGCTCAGGGACTGCCCTAGTGTTCTGGTACCTGGCCCTGGGGTAATTAGGGCAGGGGGATAGTGGCCCAGAGTATGAGAGCCTGATAGAAGAGGTGGTTGAGATGTCAGCTCTGCACTGGTTGGTGTAAACCTGAAAGGTGCCGGGAACTATCCTACCCTACAGCGCAGTCAAAGCATCAAAATACAGGAAAGAAGACATGGAGAATACAGTTGTGCGAGGGGAAGACAGCTGTGGTGGTTGCAGAGATTACTGTTCTGGGGACACAAGTGTTTGCAAAGGTTCTAAAAAGAGAGAGAGAGAGTTATCTGTTGCTATTCCGCATTTGTGATATATGGGAAAACAGCAGCCATCTTGTGACCATGAGGCCCCAAGAGTTAGGAGGAATAGCAAATGCCAAAGATAGAATAGCAAAAAGATGAAAAATCTGAGGACTCAAAGGTACATTTACATAGCTGAATCAATCTCAGGGAAGCCTTTACTTCTTTGTTGCCTCTTCAGTTAGAACAATAATGCCTATTTCGTCAAGTCACTGTTGAACAGGGTTTTTGTGCTAAAGATATTCCTTATATTATAATGGCAACATTTCTATTTCCATTTTTCCCTCTCCACCCTATTTAATGTAGCCCCCCCATCCCAGGTCTTCCTGCCTCCCTCCTGTCCCCCTCCTTCCCATCCCCCCCCAGCACTTCTATAGCATACAACATTTTATACTTTTTTGTTTATTATCTTTCTCACCCACTAGTATGTAAGCTCCAGGAGGGAAGGACTTCTGTTTGTTTCATGCACCTGCACTTGATGGAAAGGACCTGGAACATAGCAACCACTCAATTAATATTTGTCACATTAATGAATAAAGATGCTTTATTAATGACATCAGTAAACATTTGTAACAAGATAGTGTTCTAATGATATCCCAGTGCAAATATCTTTAATGGCAAGGGAAAATGCGTGAATTGAATTGCAGAAGTTCAGAGCTGAAACAGAAATTAGAAAGTTAGATATTTTCATGTGGGAAAACAAAGGTCAAGGAGAGATGTAACTTGGAAATGGTCATACTTATAGTATATGAGCTAAGTCTGATTCTCCCGAGTCCAAATATAGCCCGGATGTTAATTAATCAAGTGCTTTCCTTAGTGTTAATAGCTTACCAACTATTTCAATTTACATACTTATAGGTTGTGCCGTTTGCAAAAGCCAGTATTCAACCTTTTTTTTTTTTTTTTTTTTTTGCGGTACGCGGGCCTCTCACTGTTGTGGCCTCTCCCTTTGCGGAGCACAGGCTCCGGACGCGCAGGCTCAGCGGCCATGGCTCACGGGCCCAGCCGCTCCGCTGCATGTGGGATCTTCCCGGACCGGGGCTCGAACCCACGTCCCCTGCATCGGCAGGTGGACTGTCAACCACTGCGCCACCAGGGAAGCCCTATTCAACCATTTTTGACTTAACAATGTTAATTCTACTTTGCTCATCCTTTTAAGCTGTGGTTTTATATCTTTATTTTTGATCAATATTTTGAAAATATTTCTTCATAAAAATCTAAGTCCTCAAATACTGAAAGTCTCTATTATATCTATTTGTTTTGAAAGACAGTCTCTATTTTTCATAAGCAGTACTATACTTAAAATACATAAATTAAAATTTTGATGACTAAAAATAATTGCTTGAAAAATAACTAATTTCATTTGTTCTGGAAGTTGGAATTAGATTTAATTTTTTTTCCACCAATAGAAAGTCTGCAATTCAATTTCAAAATAATACAGGCCTTAAACTTCCTATAATTTTGTAAAACAATTTTCAGTATTTATTACAAATAAACATCGTGGTGCCAGCTACAAACTGGCACTTGCCATCTCCCTCTACAAGGGTTAAATCACGTGCTGCGGCAGCTGCTGACTTTCAACACCCCCTGGAAGGCGTTCAGGTGGAGAGCAGAAATGAGGCACTGTGCTCTGGGGAAAACTGGCAGAACACATCTTCAGACAGTTAGATTAATTTCAGATTTTATGAACCTAATTCTTGCACCTCTTCATGTCTAGAAAAGCGCTGAAATCCCTCATGGTGATGTCTACTCCTCACGACTAAGCGTAACCTTCTGCAGAAAGTATGTGCTTGAGTGCAGGTACTCCCCCTTCACCAAAATCACACGTTTACTGACCTTCTCCCCTGCCTCTCTGGAGCAGTTTCTCAGAGCTGAGATGCTGTCTCCTGGGCTATAGTCCTCATTTTGCCGCCAATAAAACTTAACTCACAGCTCTCATGTTGTGCATTATTTTGTCAGTCAACAATGGTTTAAATACATTTTTCCAGTTTCAAGAACATTTGAGTTTTTAAGCCACTGAGCCGAGGTTATTTAGTCATGCAAGGATGCTAATTAAGCCCAGAGGGAGGGTGGATCTGATATTTGGGTGAATATTTTTATATTATCCAGGGAAACCATTGATTAAAACTCCATATTAGCATTATTTTCTTAGTTCACTGATGCTGATATTTAAAGTGTTTGCTAAGTTGCACAGTATTTTATTTAACAGAATCATCTATTAAGGAATATATCTTATATTTCCTTGGCCAAATTATCACACAGAAGCAGCGTAAGCAATCTGGCCTCAGGAGATCCCCAGTGATGGATAAGGCAGACTTGTCAATAAGGTATAATGAACCATAGAAGAAACAACTGATCATTTCATTTAACTATTTGATTTAAAATATGCACAAGGCACAAGGCTCCCTGTCACATACGCAAACACTTCCCACACGCAGATGACTCCTTAATTAGGTGTTCATAGAGGCTTTTGTAAAATTAATTTTTATTGGTGTATAGAGTTGTTTTACAATGTTGTGTTAGTTTCTGCTGTACAGAAAAGTGAATCAGTTACATGTATACATATATCTCCTCTTTTTTGGATTACCTTCCCATTTAGGTTACCACAGAGTATTGAGATTTCCCTGTGCTCTACAGTAGGTTCTCATTATTATCTATTTTATACATTGTATCAGTAGTGTATATATGTCAATCCCAATCTCCCAATTCATCCCACCACCCCCCTTAACCTTCTGGTATCCGTAAGTTGGTTCTCAACGTCTTATAGAGGTTTATTTAAAGGCAGGGATTCTGCTAGACACTGAGACACTGGGTCCTGGAGTCGAAGACCTCAGGAAGTGGGGTAGAGGGGGGTGCAAGCACCGTGGTCCACTTCCCCATCATCCCATCACACCTTCACTCAATGTTTGTAGTGTGTATTGGCATAGGGGTGTCAACAACACGAAACTACAGATAAGTGAGAAGTTAGGAGCTTTTGCAAGGATAACCCTGAATGGGTCCTATGCTATCGGAGGTGTATTTATGGGGCTGGGGGTGTGATGTGGAAGGTATGGGTGAGGAATAGTGTCCGGGAGGGCTAAGTCGGGGGAGGTGCCCATTGAGTGTGTCCTGAAGAACGGTGAACATGTCCTGGCAGAGAGAACAGAGAAGAAATAGAAGGAAGGGTAGGTGCACAACAGGAGCACAACAGAAACAGGTGAGAGAGGAGAGGAGGGGTGTCATCCTGCGGCTGGCCCTGGGGGGGTGGGGAGGGATGGTGAAAGGCAGCCTGGGGAGGGAACCAGAACTGGGTAATGGTGCCATACTGGTTACCATAGAAACTGCACCGGGAGCAATGAAACGTGGGGAAAGGGCTGCGCAGGGGAAGCAGAATTCATGACAAAGTGACCTTGCCCTGGACCTGTCCTCCTGGGCAAGGGAATGAACCTCTGCTCCTCGGCTTCCCCAGGGGAATCTTTTGTTTGTTTACCTGAAGCCCCTTGCAGGGTGGAGACCCTCAGTGAAGAGGGGCTTGGGGGAGCTAACATGGGATGAGGGGTTGTCATGGACCTGGAGATGATCATGCTCAGTGAGGTGAGCCAGACAATAACAACTATCTTACGATATCACCTATATATGGAACCTAAAACAATAATACAAATGTTCTGTCAAATGAACTTATTGACAAAACAGAAACAGACCCACAGACGTAACAAACTTATGGCATTTACCAAAGGGGAAGGGGAGGTATAAATTAGGAGATTGGGATTAACACATACACACTGCTATATATAAAACAGATAATCAACAAGGACCTACTGTATAACATGGGGAACTATACCCAATATTTTGTAAGAACCTATAAGGGAAAAGAATTTGAAAAAGAATATATATGTATGTATAACTGAATCATTGTGCTGTACACCTGAAACTAACACACAGTGTAAATCAACTACACTTAATTTAAAAAATCGCGCTGTGATTCGCCCATGCTTCCCCACCCTTGGACAGACCACGGGGTTATTAAGTTCCCCCAGTGGCATTTTCCATTGCAGGTGAGTTTGTGAACTAAGTCTTTTCTTCCCAGCAGTAATAGGAGCCATTCCGCTTTTCAGGTTAGGGGTACATCCTTTCCCCTGTGAACACGTGAGCCCACCTGATGTTCATGGTCATCAGAGCCTGGGAGTCCAGAGCAGAGCCAGTTACTGGGAAGGATGATGAATAAACTGAATGTCCCCAAGTGTGTGCCTTTCCACCAGGCACTTTTGTTGGAAAAAACCCCCCACTGCCTCTGTGCCCAACATTCTCTTTTGATTTGCTCATATATGATTCCGTGGGCACTAAAAATGGAAACAAAAATAAAGTAAGTGAATGGTATGAAATGCAGGGAATGGTGCCACTGAGAAAATAGTTTGTGGGAAAAGAGGTCCTTGGGGCCTTTGGCAGGCTTGCTAAAATTCAGGGGCACATTTCACCAAGGGAGTTGGAGGTTGAGGCCAAGTTACTGCAAGGCGGTCCCAATCCTAGCTGCCGGCCCAGGAGATCTGGGCAGATACATACTTGGGGGAGAGACTTGAAGCCTGCGAATAACTCACCTGCAGTCTGTCCCTCCAATAATAAGAAATAGCATTTTATTGCATTTTTCTCATTTGGGGTTCATGACACCCTGTACTTGGAGGCCGCAGTGCTATCCCCATTTAATAGCTGGGGAAACAGAGGCTAAGGGAACAGAGGCAGACTTGCTCAGGCCAGGAGCTGGCAGACGGTGGATCCTGAATGTGGATTTACAGCTTCTGGGCCAGCACACCCAGGGGCTCCTAGGGACACCACTCTCCTTCTGGGGGAGCTTTTGAGGCCTCTGCAGTTATGGTCACTGAGTGGTGACAACTATCAGATTGTGGGGAATCCTTGGGAAGAAGGTCCTGAAAGAGGGGGCATGGTAGTTTGGGAGTGGGGAGCTGGGCGAGGCTCTGTGAGCCCAGAGGCCACTAGCGGAGCACATCCGGAAACCGGCCTCCAGCTGAGGAGCAATGCAAATTCAGTTAATTTTAAAATGCTAGAATCTTATGGCACCCAAGCAGGAGCAGAGATGTATGCAAGAGACAAGAAAAGGCAAAGGGAAATAACACGCTTAGCATCCTTGGTATCACACGCCTACCCCAATCCCCTTAAGAGTTGTTTACCATTTTAATGTCAGCATTGATTGACCAATTCAACAGGAGTTTCCTTGCAGAACCGGTGATTTCAGGCCGGTCACAAGCCCGTCGGTTTTGTCTCCACCAGCCCTGGATGGGTTTGCTGGTCTCCCAGGGAGACTGGCAGTTACAATATACTCCTAGTCCTAAAGGACTCTCTCTCTCTCCTGATTTCTCTTTGGCTTTTATCACTACTTGAAGGTGAAATATTTTATAGAACGTTATGTACAGTATGATTCCATTTCTTTAAAAACACGACACAATAAAGTGACCCATAAATGCATAGAAACTATCTGGGAAACTCTGCTAACTGGTTCCCTCCATGACGGGGAGGGGTGCTGATTGGGGAGGGGTGCTTTGACTTTTTATTTTATATGTTTTATTCTATGATTTTTTAAATGCTTGAATTACTTTCACCATGAAAAAATATGTTATGCAATAAAACTAAAAGGGTGACTAAATATGTAAAAATGAATAAATTAAATTTTAAAATACAAAACTCTAGTTTCAATGTTTTTCATTTAGATTTCAGAAAATTACAAAGTCCTTCTCTGAGTGTCTTATGATATAGACACTTGGGTTCCCAGGAGCAGGTCCGGTCAGAGTTCTGCATCCAGGTTGGGGATTTCCTGAGTTAAATTGTTTAGAAAATGAGCTCTTTTATGTGTCTGTGCTCTGAGGACTTAAAAATAACTTTGATATATTCCCCCTGCCCCCTCTGCTCCAGTCACGTGGATGAACTAAGAGGCATCCTTATGCAAAGGATGCAATTTGAAATGGCCCTGCGGTCTGGTCCATATCTCAACGTAGGAATTTTGACTGGCTGGGACCTGCCAACTACAACTAAAACACACCAAATGTGAGAACATGAGCCTAATGGGAGATCCCAGGACATAATTTTCAGTAGGAAGAGGTTGGCTACGTTCCATTTTTAGTACCAAAGATCAAAATCAATGGACTCTGTAAAAATACTATTTTCTTCCCAGAACAAAGGTACAAATATTGTGTGTTCGTCTCACTAATGAACAGTTTAAAGAAAAAAATAGTTTTTCTTAGCCTGATATATTTCTTTAACTTTGTCCTCTGCAATAATTCCAGAATTTGCCCATTTCCTGCATAATTGTTAATGCAAACAAGCATTTTGTTCTAGGAGATGACAATGCCACAGCAGTGCCATGCCTTACTCTAAAGAACCCAATGGGACAAATCTGTTGCGGACAAGAGTCCATCATCCACAGCTGGGACACATGCTGCACACAAGCTCTCAGTGACCAGCCACACTGTTCAGGCACCTTTATTTGACATTCGATCCCAGGCATTGCTTTAAGAGCTTTAGACACGTGCAACCATTTACGCAACCAGGCAATGCATTTTTACGCTTGAGGAAATGCTGCTTAAGTAACTTATCCAAGGTTTCCAGCTAATAAAAGTGGACAGAATGGACATTCCGACCCAGGAAAGCTGACTTGGAGACCATACTCTGTGCTGAAACCCTCATATCTCTCTTAATTCTCACCCCCCTCTGTATATATGTACATCAAAAACTCAAAAGCGTTAATGCACTGTGGTGTCCTAAATGGGAGGGAAATACAAAAGGGAGGGGATATATGTATATGTACGGCTGATTCATTGCTGTGCAGTAGAAGCTAACACAACTTTGTAAAGCAACTATACTCCAATAAAGATTAATTTAAAAAATAAACTGTAATTTAAGAAGTTAAAAAAAAAGAACAAACTCAAAAGTGAAAATGAAATAAAGCCACTGGCTGCATGTTTGAATGACATGCAGTGAGAAAACTTCTTGGAGATTTAAACGATTGAGATTCATGGCATGCGAGGATGCCTGGTAGAGCTGTCACCTTCAATAGCTTGGAAATTGCTGGCTGAAATTGTAGCTGCAGTGGAAGCAGTTGATAATAGGAGAGTTTTGTTGTGTGTTTGTTGCTGTAAGCGGTATTTATTTGTCAAGGTATTGGAAAGAGTAAGGGGAGAGGGATGAGAGAGAGAGATTGCAGAGAGAGGGAGAAGTCTCAGGAAAGAATAACTGATTTTCAAGCAGAAAAAAACCCAAACGAACAGAGAAGTCTAAAAATTTGTAGCTTTAGATGGTGGGAAAAACCAATTGCTGGGTAGTTCCCATATTAAGGCATGAGTCTGAGAAAAGGCCTTGAATGACAAAGACCTGATAAAACCTCTGCAGGCTACAAGGAATCAAGACAAAAACCTCATTACCAGATTGTCGACAAACTCCCTACATCTTGCTGCAGGCCACTCTGGTGTAGCCTGTAAGTTCAGAGGGAAAATCTGGCAGCAAGAAATCAAAGAAAGACAGCAAATTTGAGAACTATCTCAAAAAGAATGTGGAGTATGGTTATTGACACAGAATTGTTTGGAAAATACTGAATTCTCCCAATTCTGATACGCTTTTGTTTCCCCACATTTTAGCATGTATAAAATAAGGAACAGATGTCAGTGTATAATTGGCTTTTTTTTTTTCATTTTCTTAGTGGTACATAAAATAATGATGATTCTTACAACAGATGACAGGGCAGGATTATCTAAGGGAACTGTGTGGAAAGCAAAGGAAAACAAGAGCAAAATCAAAAAAGAACAAGCCTAGCGCTGGAATAAAAATGTCTTTGACGGTATTGACTGGGTTGCAAAGCTGTGTGCCCTCTGACACCCACGTACAAGGGGCCCAGGGAGAGCATGGAAAGGGCAGAATCTCCCAGGACAGAGAACGTGTCCCAGAAAGCTGCCCCGAGGCTTTTGCAGATGCTGGAGCAACCACAGGGGCCGGATCGCATGACCCCTGGCATCAAACTGCTCTAAGAGAATTTACACAGAGCTAAGCGGGTGTGAGTCATTGAGCAATTCCTTTCACTTACATCACTAAAAGGCCACAGCGTGTTTTAAGTCCAAGCACAGCATATTTTCCCCTAAATTCAAACCTCTGCGTTTGAACCTAGTCATATCATCCAGTCAACAGCTCAGGGTCTAGAGTGGGCAGCAAACTCAGCGACAGCGTGTTGGTGTCTGAGGGGAAAAGCCTCATTTGCAGGTAACATCTGCTGGCCGGGCTTGGGCCTCCAGAGAGCACTTTTCATGGAGGCCATTAAACATACAAATGGTTCCTAAACTCCAGCTTATTTTGTGTCTCACGTCAGCAAGCTGGAATCATCAGATGCTTTCTCTGTTCAGCAACACTGGGCACGGAGACAGGTGAGTGCTAAACTGGCAGTGCTTTTACTCTGAAGAATAAACCCCTACAGAAAAGCTCAGTCGTTACCTTTGTGGATTTTCCTATCATTTTTTGAGGGTTTATTCAAAATATAGAAAATGTATTTTTGCATGTTTTGAATGATGCTAGATTCATTTGCATGACAGTTTCATTAAATATAAATAATTTCCTCGTACATTCTCTCCCTCCCCCCCAACACAAAAATTACAGCACAGTCATTCAACTCAGAATAGGGAAATGTCAAAACAAATTTCAGGATCCAGGATCGTTTGCACTGCCTGTGAATTAACTATTTTTAGCCTAAGCATAAGACATTTTTAGTGGCTGAAGTCAGCTGATGTAGCCTTGTTCGTGTGACCCAACTGAGAGATGAAGTTGGCTGTGATTATGGGCCCAAATATATACATTCTAACTTAGTTTATTTAATGCACGAGATGCCTGACGACCAACGGTAACATTTGTTTGAAGTTTTCAGAACTCACAAAGGATTTTCCCTTTTTAATTGTCTTTAAACTTGAAGCAGACTTAGATTAACTTCCAAAAGATTGGAGATGTCTCTTTTAATTCAGTAGCTAAACTCCATTTAAGATGATTTTAGGTCTTGGCATGATTGCTAACAGGACCTTAGAAATCATCCTGGAAACATCGTTCGATTCCCCTTTCACGTTGTGTCAAGAGTTGTCCTCACTGACTTTCATCTGTGTTTTGTAAACACAGATTAATTTTATCAGGACCTCTTCTTACGGAGTTGTTAACATGCTTTTATTTCTTTTGGAAAGATGATGTATTAACTAATTTAAATGTGGAAGTAGAGTCAACTATGTTCTCAACAGAATGATAGTCCATACTCCAATTTCATTTTATTTTACTTCATTTCATTGATTCTTATTTACAGGGGAGACTAGACACCTTCCCAGCCATGAGGATTCTAAATTAGTAGTTGAATGTGAGCATCATCTCAAACTCCAGGTCGATGACATCCTAAATCAGTCCAGACTAAAGCTCATTCAAGCTAAATGACATGTCTCATAACTGGTTTTTATCTTCTTTGCTTATGAAAGCATCTTTTAAAGATGTATGAGTGAGAAGAGAAATGAGCAGAGCAAGAATCTAAAGACATCAGGGAAGACAGCAAAGAGAAGAATTAACCAAAACCATGAACTCATACACTTTTTCCTTTATAGTTTTATTAGTTTGTAGGAGTTGAACACCTTTGCAGTTTAGGGTGATAAGAAAATGACTGCTCCACTTTATCACAAAAGATGATTTCTTGTTAATTTCACACTATGGGTCTTCAATTTTATGAACAACATATAGTTTTTTATATATACATATTTTTATCTATTTATTTGGTTGCACAGGGTCTTAGTTGTGGCAGGCAGGCTCCTTAGTTGTGGCACATGGGCTCCTTAGTTGTGTCATGAGAACTCTTAGTTGTGGCATGCATGTGGGATCTAGTTCCCTGACCAGGGGTTGAACCCGGGCCCCCTGCATTGGGAGTACATATCCGTAACCACTGGACCACCAGGGAAGTCCCAACAACATATAGTTTTAAAACATCATTTTTTAGCCCTTTTTCTTTGGCCTCACATCTCTTACTTAGTAGTTTCTTCCCCAGCTTGAGTATGGTTAAATTCATTATTTTATTTCTATAATTTGGAGGATGCTGGATTTCATATAATCGATGTGTAAATAAATCCCTGCCCCACCATTTGCCAGGTGAATGAAATGGGAATAACAATGCCTACCTCATGGAACTGGCTGAAAGAGTTACTAGTATGATGTAAGGAAATCCCTAGCACACACAATGTCTGGTAGACAGGTGTCTTTCACAAATATGTGTTGAATTAGAGAATCTCTTCATGAAATTATTGAAGATTCATATATACCAAGGTTACAGACTCAGATCACATAATTAGGTGCTGGAGACAGGATTTGAACCCAGGTTCTATGGCATGGTTCCAACCACCTTTACGAGCCCAAAGATGTCAAGCCAAAACAGTAATGAAACATACACGATAACGTATTATATGTATTATGCTTATAACACTGTATTCTAGAATTAAAATTTTCTAGGAGAGTCTGAAATGCCCAAGGTCGCGAGGCCCCTCCACAAGACCACCAGAGTCGAGAGTCAAAGCCAAACGGCAAGGGTCATTTATTGCAGGTTCGAACCTGGACCTCCGCGCACTCCTTGTTCGTGACGCTAAGAGGCCCTGGCGGAGTTTAGTACAGCTCTTTTATAGACCGGTACAAATATAGTCGCCGATTGGTTGACTTTTAAACAAAGACACTAGTCGCCGATTGGTTGACTTTTAAACAGAGACACTAGTCGCCGATTGGTTGACTTTTAAACAGAGACACTAGTCGCCGTCTGATTGGTTGGACGGTTGCGGGGGGGGGGGGTCAGCAGGCGTAATTACAGAAGCGAGAGCGGCTGGTTAAGTTTCGGTTTCCTGAGGTTTTGTTTCTTAATTAGAAATACTTAAGGCGGGGCCATGGTCGCAAAAAGAAATAGTGCAAACAGGAGGACTGATACAACCCTAGCAGTGCTGCGGCCTCCACCAGCCCAACGGCAGGGCGTCGGGAGGCTGTGCGCCCAACTTCAGGCGGCGCTCCCAAATGTGGCAAGCCCAGCGCCGCGCCCTGGAATGGTCCTTTTTTCGGCCCTCCCCCTCCGGAAAGAACAGAAAAGAAATTCCAGGAAAAGCACAAATTGAATGCAGGGCGTCAACTCAGTCCTATTCTCACCAAACTAGAACATAGCCCCCTCATTCCCCCCTTTCTCATGAACCAGAGGAGCCAATCTTGGGTCCTCAAGGCTCCGTTTCTTCAATTTCTGAGGCCTCGCAGGGCTGATATTGTGTTCTTAATATCATCAGCTGGACTGTATTTATTCTTTCGCGAACAAAATTCATGACTTTACTGAGTATACAGGGGCCTATAGTGAGGAGGAGAAGGAGGCATAGTAGAGGGCCCAGGATGGGGAGGAGGAAGGGGAGCATCCCATGAAATCCTGACCAAAGGGGATTATCCGCTAATTCTTGCCGGCGGCGAGCTAGGTCTTCCTGGAGCTGGTGGATCTTATTTCTTACAATGCCTGATTTATTTGCATAGAAACAACATTTTTCTTTTAGGGCGAGGCATATCCCACCCTGTTCAGCTGTCAGTAAGTCTAAGCCCCTCCTATTCTGTAGGACCACCTCGGCCAGCGAATCTAATTGGTCCTGTAAGTCCTGAATGGTCCCAGAGAGAGTTTCTACATCTTCTATTAATTGCCTAGACAGCTGACTATAGGAGTGAAGGGAGACCCCAAGACCTGTACTCCCTGTGGCCACAGCTCCTGTAATTCCTAATCCTACCAGGAGGGGTAGGACTGTAATGGCTCGTTTGGTTCTGCCTGCCCAGAGGTCAAAGCTGGGAATGGGCAACGGGGTGTCTCCCGAGATCAGGTCTACATTGGGGAGAAGGGTGGCCAGGGTGCAGACCCCTGTCCAATTCGGGGGTAAATAGGTGTATGCTAGGTTACTTCCACAGACAAAGACAGTGGTATTAGGACTACAGAGGGAGGAGTTCACGGGGATATATTGACTACATCCAGTGGATGAAAGGATTCCCAAGTCAATACTGGCGTTAGAGAGGGAATCGTTCTTGACAAAGCATGAGGTATTAAAGGTGGTTGAAAATTTTGAAAATTGTATGGGGAACGGCTCGGGGAGTGAAGTAGGGTTACATCGTTCGCTGATATTTAAATTGGCGAAGGTGGGGATGGCTATAGGGCGGGGCGGTCCTTGAGGAAGGCAGAGCCAGCAATCCTGTGCTAAGTTGGGGTTGGTGGTATTCAAAAGCGCAAAAGTAGCTTCTAGTATGGACATGGTCTGGGAGTCCAATTCAGAGGGATCGACCTTAGGGAGAATTAGGGGGTGGTAGCTGAGCTGTGGGTACAGATGCCGATAGGCCTCTTCTATTTGTCTTCGGGTTTCTATCTGGCGCACTGCGTCCTGGGGCCCCCCACCGTCTGACATATGTGTGGGGGCCCTGGTATTCCAGCATACCGGGGTCCCGGGGGTGCCAGTGCATCCAGCCTGAAGGTATTTATTATCATCACTAATGGTGGGGCTTTTATTATTCTGTAGTATGGCTGTGAAATAAGTCTTGTTATTGGCCCCTATACATTGCTGGTAAGAGGAATAGCACATGCTATGCATTGATTCCTGGAAGGTAGAACAGGGGCAAGTAGCTCGAGGGGGAAGTGGCTTAGGCTTATGGTAGCATTGCCAGTTTTGAGAGGCCCCGGTAACCCTATATTCCTGAACAAGATACGCAGTTATGCCCCCGCAGTC
The DNA here is from genome assembly GCF_949987515.2 of Delphinus delphis. Classification (NCBI taxonomy): domain Eukaryota; kingdom Metazoa; phylum Chordata; class Mammalia; order Artiodactyla; family Delphinidae; genus Delphinus; species Delphinus delphis. The sequence goes on from NC_082691.1 coordinate 2,663,318, forward strand.
CTGCATATGAGTATACCCTCGGGGAACAACAGGAGTCTCCATAGTACCTCCCCTGCACTCGCACGGTGCACCATATAGTAGTTGTATTAAAGTATTCTTATTGGGGGGAGGGCCGAATCCTCCCCTCGTGGCCCGAGGGTTGAGGGTTAGGACTATCATTAGGGCTATCAGCAGTACCTTGGTCATCATGGGGGAGGGTACGGCGCAAAGTCAGTTTGAGGGGATTGTTCTTACTCCGGTCAACAGTCCAGGTGACGTCAGCTTTAGTGGACTTGATGAGGTCAGAAAATGGGTCCACCGGCTTGACGTGCGTGTGATGGATCCAGGCAGCTATGCTGTCCACCTTAATGGCTGTCGGCGTTGTCAGGATGATCTGGTAAGGTCCTTTCCACCTGGGTTCTAGGGTCTCTTGTCGATGGCGTTTGACAAGGACCCAGTCACCTGGCCGGAGCTGGTGTGGAGTAGGTGGGGGTCCTGTTGCATATAGCTCTTTTAGTTTGGGCCAGATTGTCTCGTGTATCCGCTGTAAGGCTTGGAGGGAAGACAGGAGATTATTTTCTGGGTCCAATTGGATAAGGTTAGTCTTTAGATTAGGGATGATAGGAGGAGGCCTACCATGCATTATTTCATAGGGAGTAAATCCTAGCTTATAGGGGGAATTTCGCACCCTAAACAGAGCGTAGGGGAGTAGGACTACCCAGTTAGCGCCAGTCTCCATGGTCAATTTAGTCAAGGTCTCTTTTAGTGTTCTATTCATCCTTTCTACCTGTCCTGAACTCTGGGGGCGGTATGCACAATGTAATTTCCAATTAGCCCCAAGTATGGAAGCCAGATCCTGACTTACCTTAGAAACGAAGGCTGGCCCGTTGTCGGACCCTATCATAACTGGAAAGCCATACCTGGGCAGGATCTCTTCTAGTAGCTTCTTAGCTACTATTCGTGCAGTCTCATTCTTGGTTGGGAATGCCTCAGTCCAACCTGAAAAGGTATCTATAAACACCAGTAAATATTTATACCCATATTTGCCAGGCTTTACCTCCGTGAAGTCCACTTCCCAGTAGGCTCCAGGCTGGTTTCCTCTCTCCCGGATGCCAGTGGTTGGCGGGTGGGTGCTGGCATTATGGAGTTGGCAGACTGCACAGTCAGCAACCAGTCGTTCAGTCTTCTCGGAGACATTTTTAATTTTAAGTCCAGTCTGCCTGATGAGATCCTGTAGCCGTCGGGCGCCCAAGTGGGTGCTACGGTGGATCCGTTCAAGGACCAGGGTTCCTAGTCTCTCAGGAAGGAGGATATTGTTTTTAGCGTCCCGCCACCATCCGTCTCTAACCTGGGTTAGAGGAAGCTTGCTCATCCATCTGATGTCATCCTCCGAGTAGTCGGGTTGGGGCGGTAGTTCCCGGGGGCCTGGATCCGGCAGTTGCAGGGGAAGTAATGGTATTGGAGTGTGTGCCGCCTTTCGAGCCGTCTGGTCTGCCAAATTGTTGCCTCGGGTGACTGGATTCGTGGGTTTTTGATGCCCCGGGCAGTGTACAATGGCTAGCTTTTTGGGTTCCCATATGGCCGCTAGCAAGGCCAGGATTTCCTCTTTGTTCTTGATGTCTTTGCCCTCTGCTGTGAGTAGTCCCCGCTCTCGGTATATTGCCCCATGTATATGTGCGGTAGCGAAAGCATACCGGCTGTCTGTGTATATGGTAGCTTTTTGGCCTTTGCTCATCTTGAGAGCTTGGGTCAGGGCAATTAATTCAGCTTTTTGGGCTGAGGTCCCTGGGGGGAGAGTCTCTGCCCATATCACCTCAGTTTCTGATGTTACTGCTGCCCCCGCATACCTCTGACCTTGCTGGACAAAGCTGCTGCCGTCAGTGAACCATGTGACTTGTGCATCCGGTAGGGGCTGGTCACGTAGGTCTTCCCGAACCCCATGGATCTGGGCCAGTACCTCTGCACAGTCATGGAGTGGGGAGTCCAAATCTGGGTCAGGTAATAGGGAGGCAGGGTTTAATGCCCGCGGCGGAGTGTAGCTGATTCTGAGGGGATTTAACAGTAGACCCTGGTAGTGGACCAATCGAGCATTGCTCATCCATCGGTCGGGAGGCTGTTTGAGAACCCCGTCGATGGCGTGGGGGGTGGTGACATGTAACTCCTGCCCCATAGTTAGTTTGTCAGCATCCTTTACCATTAGGGCCGTGGCGGCGATCATCCGGAGGCAAGGAGGCCAGCCGGCAGCCACTGGGTCCAATTTTTTTGATAGGTAAGCAACAGGCCGGGGCCAAGGACCGAGGGGCTGGGTCAACACGGCCTTAGCTATGCCTTTGCTTTCATCTACAAAGAGGTGGAAGGGCTTGGAGACATCAGGGAGACCCAGGGCGGGTGCGGACAGCAAGGCAGTTTTGATCTGCTGAAATGACTGCTCAGCCTCTTCTGTCCATTCAAAGGGCGTCTGCTCTTTGGTGGCTAGGTATAGCGGTTTGGCCATTTCAGCAAATTTGGGTATCCATAAACGGCAGAACCCAGCCGACCCCAAAAATTCCCTCACCTGTCGAGGCGTGGTGGGTCTGGGGATGCGGAGGACGGTTTCCTTCCGTGCATCTGTGAGCCATCGTTGCCCCCCTTTCAATAGGTATCCCAGGTAAGTTACCTCAGGCCTGCAGATCTGTGCTTTCTTGGCAGAGGCTCGGTATCCCAGGGTGCCGAGAGTCCGCAGGAGGTTTCTGGTTCCCTGCAGGCAGGCTTCAGCGGTCTCAGCAGCTATTAAGAGATCATCAACATACTGCAGAAGGGTTACATTGGGGTTTTGTCTCCGGTACTCACTGAGATCCTCGTGTAGGGCCTCATCAAACAAGGTAGGCGAGTTTTTGAATCCTTGGGGAAGTCTGGTCCAGGTGAGTTGTCCGTTTATACCTCTCTCGGGGTCTGACCATTCGAAGGCAAAGAGTTCTTGACTTTTGGGCGCCAAGGGTAAACTAAAAAAGGCATCTTTGAGGTCCAGCACAGTATACCATTGTTTTTCTGGACAAAGGGCGCTCAAAAGAGTATATGGATTGGGCACAGTAGGATGGATGTCTATGACCCGTCTGTTAACTTCCCTCAGGTCCTGCACTGGGCGGTAGTCTTTACTGTTAGGTTTGCGGACTGGCAGCAGGGGTGTATTCCAGGCCGACTGGCAGGGACGCAGTATCCCCAGGTCAAGAAGCCGGCGAATATGAGGAGTGATACCAGTCTTGGCCTCTAGGGGCATGGGATACTGTCGGACACGTGCAGGATCTGCCCCCGGTTTGATCTCTATGAATAGGGCTGGGCGGTGTTTGGCTAGTCCCATCCCCCCTGTTTCTGCCCATGCTTCGGGGAACTGCTGAAGCCATAACTCTATATCTTGATTTTGGGAGGGTGGTTCCTGGTGAAGTCGGTACTCATCTTCCAAGTTCAGGGTGAGCACAGATATGGGTTGGTCGTGAGGGTCTGTTACGATTGGCCCCTCTGGCCGAAAATGAATTTGTGCTCCCATTTTAGTGAGTAAGTCTCTCCCCAGTAAGGGGCAAGGGCTATCGGGAATGACCAGAAAGGTATGGGTTACCCTCCCCGTGCCCAAGTCCACAGTTCTCTGAGTGGTCCAAAGGTAACGTTTAACTCCCGTAGCTCCCTGGACCCAGGAGGATTTGTTAGAAATTTTCCCGTGGGGCTTAACCAAGACCGAATGCTGTGCCCCTGTATCCACCAGGAATTGGACTGGTTTCCCCTCCACTCGTAGGGTTACCCTGGGTTCGGGGAGGGGGTCCGAACCCCGTCCCCCCTACTTTGTATCATGTGTAAACAGGACTGGGGTGGCGTTCGGTTGCCATTGCCCCTGGTTGGGGCGCGGCTGCCTTTTCTTGGGGCATTCCCGAGCCCAGTGGCCCTTTTCCTTGCAATAGGCACATTGATCTCTATCCAATGGTCGCCTGGAAGGTCGAGTGGCTGGGGGGCCCTCTTGGTCTTTCTGAACAATGGCGGCCAAGACTTTAGTCATTTTCTCAGTGGCTTTAAGTTGTTTATCCTCTGGGGCGTCCCGGTTATTAAAGACGCGCTGGGCGATACGGAGTAAGTCCTGTATCTGTTTGCCCTCCAGATCTTCTAACTTCTGGAGTTTCTTTTTAATATCAGGGGCTGCCTGGTTAACGAAGGACATTACAATGGCGGCCTGATTTTCGGGGGCCTCTGGATCCATAGGGGTATACTGCCTAAAGGCTTCCATTAATCTTTCTAAATAAGAGGAGGGAGTTTCTGTTTTACCTTGTACGATTGAATATACCTTGGCCAAATTAGTGGGCTTGCGCGCGGCAGCCCGGAGACCCGCCATTAGAGTCTGGCGATAAATGAGCAGTCGTCCCCTACCTTCTCCGGTGTTATAGTCCCAATCATCCTGCGGGGGGCGAGTTAAGGGAAAGGCTGCATTGATGAGGTCAGGGTTAGCGGTGGGTTGACCATCATCTCCAGGAACCAGTTTTCTCGCCTCCAGCTGGATTCGCTCCCGTTCTTCGGTAGTGAATAGGATCCGGAGGAGCTGTTGGCAGTCATCCCAGGTGGGCCGATGAGTGAACATAACGCTATCTAGAAGAGCTATCAAGTCTTTAGGATTATCAGAAAAACGGGCATTCTGGGTTTTCCAATTATATAGGTCACTGGTAGAGAACGGCCAATACTGGAGTCGGGGGTTCCCTGTCTCATCGGGAGGGCCTATTTCTCGCAGGGGTAGGGCTATGGTAGAATCAGGATGGCGGAACCGTGGGTCGCGCTGAGTGCGTCCGCGAGTGCGCCCAGCCGGCCCATGGGAGTTATTTTCATTGGGCAGGGGGACCGGTAGTGCCTCTGCCTCTCGGTCCTCCGGTTCTGGCCTGGGTGGCCCTCCGGGAGGGGCTGCAGGAGGTTCTACCAAGGGGAGAGGAGCAGAGCCAGGAGCAGGAAGGGGGACTGGTCGTGGGGCCACAGGAGGAGATTGATATGGGGGGGGGGTCTAGGAGAAGGAGGTCTTGGCTGTCAGAGAGTATGGGTGCAGTTGGGGTCTGAGGCTTGGGGGGTTTAGTTGGTCGGGCCGCAAGGATCTTACATGACCCTGATGACAAAAAGGGGGTCATCCAGGGAGGAGGGTTTTCTACCAGGTCCTGCCATACCAGGATGTAGGGGATCTGGTCCGGATGGCCTTCTTTTCCTGGCAAGAAAACTCTAGATTTAACTTTTAGGATTATAGGAAGACAAAAGGTACCCTCGGTGGGCCAGCCAACCCCGAAAGTTGGCCATTCAGAGCGGCAGAAGGTAATTAGTTTTCTTCTCCAGATATCCAGACTGAAGCTGTGTCCTCGGGACTTTACATCCCCGAAATTAGCGAGAAGGAGGGAGAGGGGGGTACTCTGTGCTTGGCCCATGTCTAGGTCCTGTAAGAGATTGATTAGAAAAGGTTACTCTGAAAACAAAAGTGATTAAGAGCAGTCCCAATAGCGGAGTCTGTAAAAGGAGGAAGGGGAGGTTATCGCGTGCGCGCTTCAGATGGGCTGCCAGCCCCAGATGGGTCGTGGTGGACGTCTCCAACCACACCCGACTAGGTGTCCTATAGCGCGTCCGCCAGGACTGTCCTAGTCCCCAAAACAGAAGGTACCCTGAGCCGGCTTACTTACCGATCGGTTGTCAGCGATGACCCGTTGACCTGATGTCTGGTGGGCTTGGGGGCATCCCGGACGAGCCCCCAAATGAAATGCCCAAGGTCGCGAGGCCCCTCCACAAGACCACCAGAGTCGAGAGTCAAAGCCAAACGGCAAGGGTCATTTATTGCAGGTTCGAACCTGGACCTCCGCGCACTCCTTGTTCGTGACGCTAAGAGGCCCTGGCGGAGTTTAGTACAGCTCTTTTATAGACCGGTACAAATATAGTCGCCGATTGGTTGACTTTTAAACAAAGACACTAGTCGCCGATTGGTTGACTTTTAAACAGAGACACTAGTCGCCGATTGGTTGACTTTTAAACAGAGACACTAGTCGCCGTCTGATTGGTTGGACGGTTGCGGGGGGGGGGGGTCAGCAGGCGTAATTACAGAAGCGAGAGCGGCTGGTTAAGTTTCGGTTTCCTGAGGTTTTGTTTCTTAATTAGAAATACTTAAGGCGGGGCCATGGTCGCAAAAAGAAATAGTGCAAACAGGAGGACTGATACAACCCTAGCAGTGCTGCGGCCTCCACCAGCCCAACGGCAGGGCGTCGGGAGGCTGTGCGCCCAACTTCAGGCGGCGCTCCCAAATGTGGCAAGCCCAGCGCCGCGCCCTGGAATGGTCCTTTTTTCGGCCCTCCCCCTCCGGAAAGAACAGAAAAGAAATTCCAGGAAAAGCACAAATTGAATGCAGGGCGTCAACTCAGTCCTATTCTCACCAAACTAGAACATAGCCCCCTCAAGTCAAACTTAAATGTTCTCACTAAAAAGAAAAATAATTATGTGAGGTGATGGAGGTCTTAAATAGCTAGATGGGAGGAATCCTTTCATAAGTTATACATATCAAGTGATCACAATGTATATTTTCATATCTTACAATTTTATGTGCTTATTGTACCTCAATAAAAATTAAAAAATAAACCTTAAAAATAATAAAGCTATCCGAATGTTTCCCATCACATTTGACATAATATTCTACCTTTTTGCCCAGATTTACACAGCTCTGCATGCCTCCCCTTGCTACTGCTCCAACTTCATCCCACAGCAGCCGTAAGCCAGCCACTGACACACCAGCCATACGGGCTTTTTGTATGTGGAATTCTGTGTTTCCGAGGTAAGGGCTTCATACTTGGAGGTGCTCCCAGCCTGGCATCCTCTTTCCAATGACATTCACACTGCAGGTTCCTTCCCAACAATCAGAAATCAGAGACAGCTTTCTGGCCAGATGGTCCCTTCTTACCAGATAGCACCATCTTTTAGCTTTCTGATCAATGAAAGAAGGGCATTATTTATGTATTGATTCACTTACTTCCTCTCTGTCTGACTTGAGAGGATGTATATTCCCCAAGAGTATGATTTCTCATTCAACATTATTTCTTCAGTTCTGGGTACAGAGGAGGCTGATGATGAGAAACCACTCCAAAAAAAATGTGTTGAATTGAGAAATGTGAGACAGTTATTTGAACAGCATACAAAAAAGTAATTTGGGAAGAATGCACAATTTGCACGTTAAATCTACCTTCATTCTTTACTTATTAGTACATTAAAATTAAAGTAAGTTTTGTAATGAATTTGATCACAAACACATACAAATGTGAGGCACTTAATTATATAACAGTACAGCATTGTGTGGTGGTTTTAAACGCTTTAAGATCTGTTTTTATTATCCTCATCAAAATGGAAACGCAGAATGAAACAGTACTCATGGGAAACTCACAGAACTTAGGGAAGGTATCTATGGATTTCAGGTTTTTTTAACCTACACAAGTGTTGAAGAAGTTGCACGGTTTCAGATGTGTTTCTGGGTGCAGGACTGTGAGATTGGTGGTGATCTTGGGACCCCTTGATTCCTTGAGAGGCCTGAACCAAGGAGCACGTTATTTTCTCCTTCAGCATCTTAATGAAATCGTCTGAGTGCAAAGTCATTCTCCTGTTTGATAGAAGAGTTTAGTACAGTTAGGAATTTTGCTAATTGCCAGGACTGAAGTCTAAGGTTCCTGACTCAGTCATAAATATCTATGCCAATAACTTACTTTCTGATAAAAGCAGATGGATTTGATTTTGCAAAAACCTGGATGATTCACTATTAGATATAATTGCTATTGTGTGAACAAAAGAAAGCTGCATTTCCACAGTAAGAGGAAAAGGGTGCATTTCCTTAGCGTTGATAAAATAGCATTCAAAGGATTGACGTGCGATGGTCATATAATGCCTTTGGTAAAACTGGCCACCCTCATGGGAACTGAATACTGATAATGAATTCCACTGTCACCGTCACTTAGTGCTTAGTACAGGTACATGTCATTGTGTCAACAACAGATGATTTTCAATTTAATTGTCCCACATCTTCTATAATTCTAAAGATGATGTTTCCATAAGAAGAAAGGAAATTATAAATAACCTGCAAAATTAAGGCCCCAGATTTTTATTATGAATAATTCATTGTCATTATTCTATCCCACCATTTTTATACTGATCCTTAGGAAGTTACAGCTAAATTTTAAACTATAGAAAAGGACGATAGAACTATTAGACATCTGGCATGCTTTGCTTTTTTATGAAACTTGACTTTATCTCAGAAGAAACAAACTCATAGAATGACATTTTGTTAACACAAAATCCCTGCTTGCTTGAATTTGCACTTGTTAAATTTTAACTGAGCTAAAAAGAGAAATCTTTCATCATACCACTTGCTGCCAGGCCTGTAACGAAAGACACCCTGCTGGTTGTAGCTCTAATAATAAACTTTCTTTCATATGGGCCTTTCAAAGTTACAGGGTCACAAAGTACCTGGAAATAAATCTCAAAAAGAACAGCAAATTCTGGAATCGCATCCAAATTCTTTATGCCTGTGACTATAACAGAGTTAATAAGTTGTAGATGTAAGTGAATAACTGCGAGCAGACCCAGAGGTGAGTATGTTCAACAGATAAAAACGAGCAGGTGTTGAGGGCCCGCAGAAAGGAGCTATGAGCTGCAGGGGTTTAGGGCAGATACTTGCAGAATTTCACTTAGGCTGTGGGAAGCATAGCTGAGGGCCTAGGATGAGGGAGCCTTGGAGATGAATGCACATGGGAGACCACCGCACACCTGGAGCCTGGAAGGGCATGGGGGCCTGAGCTGATGTCATGCTCATGAGCTTGTCAACAGTCATTGGTTAAATCCTTGTGAACATGAAAGCCTTAACTGTTCATTTTCTGGGACTATCTCCTATGTAAAGCCTAAGGGAGCCCAACCATCCCCCACTTTGCACAAAGATGACTCACTCTCATTCTTTCCTTTCTTTCTTCTTCCCTCCAATATTGAGAAATGGCAAAGGTTCAGTTAGAAGACTTGATACATTTTGATGTTTGACACTTGAGCCCCTCCCAGTGTTAGGAGTAGGTCCTCATTACAGGGAGGCGTTTCACCTTCTTCCCCACCTCCCTGTCTCTGGGCACATTTACTTTGCTTTACATCTAACATAAGTGTCATTTTAGTTACATATTTCCTCCCTTGTTCAAGACACAGCACCTCTAGGGGAATCTGTACATGACATCTCTTTTGGGGTCATCCTTTCCTCATTTTGTTCCTAGTATAGTATCAGTATTTCTCTTTTTCCGTATTATTTAACTCCATGGTAAGAAATTTCAAAATACACTTTGTTAGTTTGCTTATTATTAATTTTTTATTAGAACAGGCTTTCTTATGCTTAAGTGATTGCGTTTTCCCTTACTAAAATCCATTTTTATTTTAGCTGAGTTAATTCCCCAAGGTATTGAAGAATTCTTCTCTGATTTGTGCTAAATTATAAACCACCTACGAGTTTTGCATAGTGGCGTCTACAATGTGGCTTTTATCGTTGGCTCACCATAAAATCTACTTTAGGTTAAGTTTAACTTTTTAAGGCAAGTTGCAGTTTGTTACTAGGTCACATTTCTGATGGCTTCATTAAATAACAATTGATTTGCATTTAGGCACAAAGTCCTGCTTTACCAGGGAGGCTCTTGACCCAAAGAAATGTTATCAGTCACCCAAGTCAACACTTCCATTTAATGCTTAAAATTTGCCAGTGCTTTGCCAAGGTGTAACCTGTCACCTTGATCATTTTCAACACTTCCAGTGACTGGTAATCAAAATCATCCTGTTTCATATTTGGTCATCTATTCTGAGGTAAAGTGCTACCTGAACTAAAACCAATATGCCCTTCACTTCCCTTCAATGGTCTTTGTCACAGACCTTGTGGAAAAGAAAAAAGTTAATATCCATGTGACAGCTCTACAATTATCTGTAAATGTTTCCATTCCTCCATTCAGTCTCTTCATTTAATGGACTTCACAGACCACTCACCGGTGTCTCTTAAGGGGATTTGCTCTTGCTACTGACAGGACCCTCAAATTAGACCAAGAAAAGCCAAGTGTAGGACAGGACTGTTGCCTATCTTAAGGCATGTTTTCTGTGCATCTGAGGGTCACAGTAAGGATTTTTGAATCACATCACTCTGTTGACTAACATTAGGTTTATAATGAAAACTTTTATTTTTAAAATTTGTGCATTGATTTATTCCCTAAAACGCTGCTCTATGGGAGCCCCTGAAGATGGCTGTACCATTTTATATTCCTATCAGCAATGCACATGGGTTCTTGTTTCTCTGTGTCCTTACCAACACTTGGTACTGTCTGTCTTTTTATTACAGATACTCTAGTGGACATTTGGTTTAATTTGTACCTTCCTAAAGACTAACGAAACTATCTTTTTATTTGCTTATTTATCATTCAGATATCTTTTTTGATGAGATGGCTTTAAAACTTATGCTCAGTTTAAAATTGAGATTTTTATTTAGTTATAATTGAAAAGTTGAGTTCTTTACAATCTATCAAATACATGATTTGCAAGTGTTTCCTTCTAGCTTATGACTTCCCTTTAATCTTTTATCTTTTTACTGTGTTGAATTTTATTTAATTATTTTTTTATACAGCAGGTTCTTATTAGTCATCCATTTTATATACATCAGCGTATACATGTCAATACCAATTGCCCAATTCATCACACCACCACTCCCACCCCCCCAGCACTTTCCCCCCTTGGTGTCCATACGTTTGTTCTCTACATCTGTATCTCAATTTCTGCCGTGCAAACTGGTTCATCTGTACCATTTTTCTAGGTTCCACATATATGCATTAATATACAATATTTGTTTTTCTCTTTCTGACTTACTTCACTCTGTATGACAGTCTCTAGATCCACCCACGTCTCAACAAATGACCCAATTTAGTTCCTTTTTATGGCTGAGTAATATTCCACTGTATATATATACCACATCTTCTTTATCCATTCATCTGCCAATGGGCATTTAGGTTGCTGCCATGACCTGGCTATTGTAAATAGTGCTGCAATGAACACTGGGGGGCATGTGTCACTTTGAATTATGGTTTCCTCTGGGTATATGCCCAGTAGTGGGATTGCTGGGTCATATGGTAACTCTATTTTTAGTTTTTTAAGGAAACTTCATACTGTTCTCCATAGTGGCTGTATCAATTTACATTCCCACCAACAGTGCAAGAGGGTTCCCTTTTCTCCACACCCTCTCCAGCATTTAATGTTTCTAGATTTTTTGATGATGGCTATTCTGACCGGTGTGAGATGATAATCTCATTGTAGTTTTGAGTCACATTTCTCTAATGATTAATGATGTTGAGAGTTCTTTCATGTGTTTGTTGGCAATCTATATGTCTTCTTTGGAGAAATGTCTATTTAGGTCTTCTGCCATTTTTCGATTAGGTTGTTTGTTTTTTTAATATTGAGCTGCATGAGCTGTTTATATATTTTGGAGACTAATCCTTTGCCTGTTGATTCGTTTGCAAATATTTTTTCTCATTCTGAGGGTTGTCTTTTGGTCTTGTTTATGGTTTCCTTTGTTGTGCAAAAGCTTTGAAGTTTCATTAGGTCCCATTTGTTTATTTTGTTTCTATTTCCATTACTCTAGGAAGGTAGATCAAAAAAGATCTTGCTGTGATTTATGTCAAAGAGTGTTCTTCCTATGTTTTCCTCTAAGAGTTTTATAGTGTCCAGTGCTACATTTAGGTCTCTATGCCATTTTGAGTTTATTTTTGTGTATGGTGTTAGGGAGTGTTCAAATTTCATTCTTTTCCATGTAGCTGTGCAGTTTTCCCAGCACCACTTATTGAAGAGAATGTCTTTTCTCCATTGTATATCTTTGCCTCCTTTGTCATAGAATAGTTGACCATAGGTGTGTCAGTTTATCTCTGAGCTTTCTATCTTGTTCCATTGATCTATGTTTCTGTTTTTGTGCCAGTACCATATTGTCGTGATTACTGTAGCTTTGTAGTATAGTCTGAAGTCAGGGAGTCTGAGTCTTCCAGCTCTGTTTTTTTTCCCTCAAGACTGCTTTGACTATTCGGGATCTTTTGTGTCTCCATACAAATTTTAAGATATTTTTGTTCTAGTTCCATAAAAAGTGCCATTGGTAATTTGAAAGGAATTGCATTGAATCTGTAGATTGCTTTGGGTAGTATAGTCGTTTTCACAAAATTGATTCTTCCAATCCAAGATCATGGTATATCTCTCCATCTGTTGGTATCATCTTTAATTTCTTTCATCAGTGTCTTATAGTTTTCTGCATACAGGTCTTTTGTCTCCCTAGGTAGGTTTATTCCTAGTTATTTTATTCTTTTTCTTGCAATGGTAAATGGGAGTGTTTCCTTAATCTCTCTTTCAGATTTTTCATCATTAGTGTAAAGGAATGCAAGAGATTTCTGTGCATTAATTTTGTATCCTGCAACTTTACCAAATTCATTGGTTAGCTCTAGTAGTTTTCTGTTGGCATCCTTAGGATTCTCTATATATAGTATCATGTCATCTGCAAACAGTGGCAGTTTTACTTCTTCTTTTCCAATTTGTATTCCTTTTATTTCTTCTTTTTTCTCTGATTGCCATGGCTAGGACTTCCAAAACTATGTTGAATAAGAGTGGTGAGAGTGGACATCCTTGTCTTGTTCCTGATCTTAGAGGAAATGCTTTCGGTTTTTCACCATTGAGAATGATGTTTGCTGTGGGTTTGTCACATATGACCTTTATTATGTTGAGGTAGGTTCCCTCTATGCCCACTTTCTGGAGAGCTTTTATCATAAATCGGTGTTGAATTTTGTCAAAAGCTTGCTCTGCATCTATTGAGATGATCATATGGTTTTTATTCTTCAATTTGTTAATATGGTGCATCACATTGATTGATTTGCGTATATAGAAGAATCCTGGCATCCCTGGGATAAATCCCACTTGATCATGGTGTATGATCCTTTTAATGTGTTGTTGGATTCTGTTTGCTAGTATTTTGTTGAGGATTTTGCATCTATATTCATGAGTGATATTGGTCTGTAATTTTCTTGTTTTATAGTATCTTTTTTTTTTTTTTGCGGTATGTGGGCCTCTCACTGTTGTGGCCTCTTCCGTTGCGGAGCACAGGCTCCGGACACGCAGTCTCAGCAGCCATGGCTCACAGGCCCAGCCGCTCCGCGGCATGCGGGATCCTCCCGGACCGGGGCACGAACCCGTGTCCCCTGCATCGGCAGGTGGACTCCCAACCACTGCACCACCAGGGAAGCCCTATAGTATCTTTGTCTGGTTTCGGTATCAGGGTGATGATGGCCTCATAGAATAAGTTTGGGAGTGGTCCTTCCTCCACAATTTTTGGAAGAGTTGAGAAGGATGGGTGTTAGCTCTTCTCTAAACGTTTGATACAATTCACTGTGAAGCCATTTGGTCCTGGACTTCTCTTTGTTGGAAGATTTTTAATCACAGTTTCAATTTCATTACTTGTGATTGGTCTGTTCATATTTTCTATTTCTTCCTGGTTCAGTCTTAGAAGATCATACCTTTTGAAGAATTTGTCCATTTCTTCCAGGTTGTCCATTTTATTGGCATAGAGTTGCTTGTAGTAGTCTCTTAGGATGCTTTGTATTTCTGCAGTGTCTGCTGTAACTTCTCCTTTTTCATTTCTAATTTTATTGATTTGAGTCCTTTCCCTCTTTTTCTTGATGAGTTTGGCTAATGGTTTATCAATTTTGTTTATCTTCTCAATGAAACAACTTTTAGTTTTATTTATCTTTGCTATCGTTTTCTTTGGTTCTATTTCATTTTTTTATGCTCTGATCTTTATGATTTCTTTCCTTCTACTAACTTTGTGTTTTGTTTGTTCTTCTTTTCTAATTGCTTTAGGTGTAAGGTTAGATTGTTTATTTGAGATTTTTCTTGTTTCTTGAGGTAGCATTGTATTGCTATAAACTTCCCTCTTAGAACTGATTTTGCTGCATCCCATAGGTTTTGGATCGTCGTGTTTTCATTGTCATTTGTCTCTAGGTATTTTTTGATTTCCTCTTTGATTTCTTCAGTGATGTCTTGGTTATTTAGTAACGTATTGTTTAGCCTCCATGTGTCTGTGTTTTTTACGTTTTTTCCCCTGTAATTGATCTCTAATCTCATGGCGTTGTGGTCAGAAAAGATGCTTGATATGATTTCAGTTTTCTTAAATTTACTGAGGTTGGATTTGTGACTCAAGATGTGATCTATGCTGGAGAATGTTTTGTGCACACTTCAGAAGAAAGTGTAATCTGCTGTTTTTGGATGGAATGTCTTATAAATATCAGTTAAATCTATCTGGTCTATTGTGTCATGTAAGCTTCTGTTTCCTTATTAATTTTCTGTTTGGATGAACTGTCCATTGGTATAAGTGAGGTGTTAAATTCCCCCACTATTATTGTGTTACTGTCGATTTCCTCTTTTGTAGCTAAAGCAGTTGCCTTATGTATTGAGGTTGTCCTATATTGGGTACATATATATTTATAATTGTTATATCTTCTTCTTGTATTGATTCCTTGATCATTATGTAGTGTCCTTCCTTGTCTCTTGTAACATTCTTTATTTTAAAGTCTATTTTAACTGACATGAGTATTGCTACTCCAGCTTTCTTTTGATTTCCATTTGCATGGAATATCTTTTTCCATCCCCTCACTTTCAGTCTGTATGTGTCCCTAGGTGTGAAGTGGGTCTCTCGTAGACAGCATATATATGGGTCTTGTTTTTGTATCCATTCAGCAAGCCTGTGTCTTTTGGTTGGAGCATTTAATCCATTCACATTTAAGGTAATTATTGATATGTATGTTCTTATTACCATTTTCTTAATTGTTTTGGTTTTGTTTTTGTAGGTCCTTTGCTTCTCTTGTGTTTCCCACTTAGTGAAGTTCCTTTAGCATTTATTGTAGAAATGGTTTGGTGGTGCTGAATTCTCTTAGCTTTTACTTGTCTGTAAAGCTTTTGATTTCTCCATCAAATCTGAATGAGTTCCTTGCTGGGTAGAATAATCTTGGTTGTCGGTGCTTCCCTTTCATCACTTTAAATACGTCATGCCACTCCCTTCTGGCTTGTAGATTTTCTGCTGATTTAATCAGCTGTTATGGGAGTTCCCTTGTATGTTATTTGTCATTTTCCCCTTGCTGCTTTCAATAATTTTTCTTTGTCTTTAATTTTTGCCAATTTGTTTACTGTGTGTCTTGGCGTGTTTCTCCTTGGGTTTATCCTGTATGGGAGTCTCTGTACTTCCTGGACTTGCGTGATTATTTCCTTTTCTATGTTAGGGAAGTTTTTGACTGTAATATCTTCATATATTTTCTCTGGTCCTTTCTCTCTCTATTCTCCTCCTGGGACCCCTCTAATGTGAACATTGTTACATTTAATCTTGTCCCAGAAGTCTCTTAGGCTGTCTTCATTTCTTTTCATTCTTCTTTCTTTATTCAGGTCTGTAACAGTGAATTCCACCATTCTATCTTCCAGGTCACTTATTCTTTCTTCTGCCTCTGTTATTCTGCTATTGATTCCTTCTAGTGTATTTTTCATTTCAGTTATTGTATTGTTCATCTCTGTTTTTTTTTTTACATCTTTATTAGAGTATAATTGCTTTACAATGGTGTGTTAGTTTCTGCTTTATAACAAAGTGAATCAGCTATACATATACATATGTTCCCATATCTCTTCCCTCTTGCATCTCCCTCCTTTCCACCCTCCTTATCCCACCCCTCCAGGTGGTCACAAAGCACCGTGTTTGTTTATTTTTTAATTCTTCTAGGTCTTTTTTAAACATTTCTTGCATCTTCTCAATCTTTGCCTCTATTGTTTTTCCAAGGTCCTGGATCATCTTCACTGTTATTATTCTGAATTCTTTTTCTGGAAGGTTGCCTATCTCCACTTCATTTAGTTGTTTTTCTGGGGTTTTATCTTGTTCCTTCATCTGGTACATAGTTCTTTGCCTTTTCATCTTGTCTATCTTTCTTTGAATGTGGTTTTTGTTCCAGAGGCTGCAGAATTGTAGTTCTTCTTGCTTCTGCTGTCTGCCCTCTGGTGGATGAGGCTATCTAAGAGGCTTGTGCAAGTTTCCTGATTGGAGGGACTGGGTGGGTAGAGCTGGCTGTGTTTTTGTGTTTTGGTGGGCAGAGCTCAGTAAAACTTTAATCCACTTGTCTGCTGATTGGTGGGGCTGTGTTCCCTCCCTGTTGGTTTTTTGGACTGAAGCAACCCAACACTGGAGTCTACCTGGGCTCTTTGGTGGGGCTAATGACAGACTCTGTGAGGGCTCATGCCAAAGAGTACTTCCCAGAACTTCTGCTTCCTGTGTCCTTGTCCACGTGGTGAGCCACAGCCACCCCCCCGCCCCCTGCAGGAGACTCTCCAGCACTAGCAGGTAGGTCTGGTTCAGTCTCTATGGAGTCACTGCTCCTTCCCCTGCATCCCAATGTGCACACTACTTTGTGTGTGCCTCCCAAGAGTGGAGTCTCTCTTTCCACCAGTCCTGTCAAAGTCCTGCAGTCAAATCCCACTAACCTTCAAAGTCTGATTCTCTAGGAATTCCTCCTCCCATTGCAGGACCCCCAGGTTGGGAAGCCTGACATGGGGCTCAGGACCTTCACTCCAGTTGGTGGGCTTCTGTAGTATAAATGTTCTCCAGTTTGTGAGTCACCAACCCAGCAGTTATGGGATTTGATTTTATTGTGATTGTGCCCCTCCTACCATCTCATTGTGGCTTCTCCTTTGTCTTTGGATGTGGGGTGTCTTTTTTGGTGAGTTCCAGTGTCTTCCTGTAGATGATTGTCACCTTTAATCTTCTTAATGATGTTTTTTGAAGCACAAGATTATATATTTTTGATATAGTTCAGTTTACCAATCTATTATTTTATGTATCATGAATTTGGTGTCAGATCTAAGAACTTTTTGCCCAAACCAAAGTCATGAAGATTTTCTCTTATATTTTATTTTAAAAATTTTATAATTTTTTTTTGTTATATTTACTTCTATGATTCACTTTGAGTTATTTTTGTGTGTGTGGTGTGTGTGGTAGAGGTCCAGCTTACTAATTTACTTGTGGATATCCATTTTTTTCTGGCTTCATTTGTTGAAAAACTGTCCTTTCCCATTGAATTACCTTGGAATCTTT
This sequence comes from Delphinus delphis, assembly GCF_949987515.2. Lineage (NCBI taxonomy): Eukaryota > Metazoa > Chordata > Mammalia > Artiodactyla > Delphinidae > Delphinus > Delphinus delphis. Next base: position 2,680,464 of record NC_082691.1, read on the forward strand.
GTCAAAAGTCAAACACCCATAAATGTACTTCTGTATAGTTATTTGTACAACTTTTAAAAACTAGTTGCAACATTTAACACAACACTGAGGCACTTTATCAAGACTGAATCAACTGTTTAAGAATTAAAAGTTTAACAAAGGAGAAATTGAGTTTTTTTTAAAAAGTACTTAAATAAAATATTAATAAGTTTGAGATGCATTCATCCTCACAAACAAATAAAATATGCATCAGCAGAGATTTTAAAGTACACAGAAAAGCTTTCAAATGATTAATTCATCTATATACAATGTTATAGCATTAAATTAAGTGCATATATATATATATATATATATATACACACATCATCAGTCAGACAAAAACCTAGGAACTCAGGTGGCAGCAAAGGCTGGAGGAGCCCAGTATTCCCCTGAAACAACAAGATCAAGGTCACAGGGTGGTGGGGCAGTGAGGGACCCACGGGGAGTAGGTGGATGGAGGCTGCTCAGGACACATCTGATGTGTGAACGAGGCCGTGGTCAGTCACAGAGCCAAATGTCAGATGAGAAAAAAAAAAAAACACTCAGTGATGAATGGAGGAGGAGAGGATGAAAGAGTCAATTGTGATCAAAACTCAGTTTTAAAACCAGCGTTAACAGTCAGTCTCTCTCGAGTCTTCCTACATTTTAAGATCTAAGCAAGTGAGAATGAATTTTGGCCAAGAAAATTATGAAAGAATATTATTGTATGCTATTTTGCTGTAACTAACCCTGAAATAGCACCTGAAAACTATTTTTCTGGAGTGCCTACCATGTCAGGCGTTATGCTAGGTGTTTTCATGAGTATTTCCTTAGTTTAGGCACCGTGTGAAGTATAACTTTCAGAAAGATAAAAGGAAAAATACATGTTTAAGGTCCAGAGGACCTGGATTCAGATTTATAACCAGGTCCTCTTTCCTCATGTCTACTGCAGCCTGAAAGCTAATCATAGAGAAATGCAGTGGGTGAGTCACTGATTTCTTTTTGCCCTGTCCTCTAACTTTCAGGAACTGCACATCCAGGCCCTGTGAGATTAAAGAACGCTCCATCAAAATGGGACAGCTAGTTCATTCTAGCTCAGGTCCACATGGCTTTGGGTGATAAAGCATGCTCTAAATGTATACAGCTTCTATGTCCCAATAAATTTCTGCTGAGAACAGATTATTAGGAAAGTGTTGCAAGGTTTCTTTGGGCCAAAATATTTTATTTTTGTTTTATCCCTGTCACCTCCAGTTCTACCTAAAGAGGTGATGGTTCAGAGTATATATATTCAGAGTATATTCTGTGCTGAGAACTGTGATGAACATGTATTACATACTGTCTGTTTTTTTCACCAGAGTGCACCACTCTGATGCCCATTTAGGGCAGGTGGTCTAGATTTTGTGTGTGTAAAAATCACACTGGGAAATTTTAAAATGCAGTTTCCTGGTGGTTCTACCACAAAAGATCCTGATTGAATAGTTCTGGGATGGAGTCCCATATATTTAAAAACCCCACAAAATCCTCCAGGTGATACGATGCAGATGGTGAGAGATGAAATTTTGAAAATCTCCCCTCTACTTCGTGTCTCTATTATGGGTGGGTGGTGGTAGATGCTGAGACTTGATTCAAGGATGTAGATATCCCGGTTCTGGTGGTAGTTATCACAACTAACATTAATGAAAATCCAGAAAGTTAAATGCTGATATCCACAGCTATGATTCAGAGAAGACAGATCAGATCAGACAGCCATCAGGTGGTAGAACGCAGATATGCATCTAGTCTGGTTACCACCTGGGCAGGATGGAGTTAAAGTTGTTGATCTGTTATATACTTCTTTTCTGGAAAGAAAAGAAGGTTGATGACTTGGTTTGATCAACTTGTAAAAATAACTTGGTAATTTGACCCCTTGGAAATAAAAGCAATGATATTTGATCAAAGGAGAAGCCTTATCTAAGACCTGGGTATCTCTGGTTTAGGATTGTTTATGGAAAACAAACTAACAATATGATTTTTGAGGGCTGGCTCTTCAGAGAATGTCATACAAGATAAATTGCTCTCAGAGTCTACAAAATGGAGCTGTTTCATAATGTGAATTCTTGCCACTGTGTGAGGTGAGCACAAGTCTCTGTTAGAGACCTCATTTCAACTTGAGTCAGGCACTGTGTGTCCAGGGTGGGAAGGTCGGCTTTAGGAAGCCGTGTAAGATGTCTCGGATCTCTGACTGTATCCTTGAAATTGTTAGTAACGCTTAATCCTTGGTAAGATCTTTGATTCGACAATCCGACCCATCGTATTAGATCACTTAATCTTCCATCTTCTCATTGGTTAAAGCACCTCATCACAGTACAAGGAACAGATTTACCTTCACTTAAATGATATTGTGGGACTCTGAAATTTCACTGCAGTTTCAAAAGCTTCTTGAAGGGAGGAAATAGTTAGCATACTTGTGAAGACTAGTTCTCAAGCAGGAGAATATGGTAGCACAAATTGTCACACATACTTTATCCTAAATTAACATGGTAATTAAAATGGCCATCTGTGTCCGCTAATTGCCTTTATCCAGAGCAAGATTAGAACTTCTTCTATCTCTATGACCATTTACAACTTGGAGCTTGGCACCAAGTTAAACATAGGTTAAACTCTCATCCTCCCAGGAGAAGGAGAGATACAGCACCCATTTCAAAGAGATGGTTTCCAGACCCTCAAGAAAAACATTCTTGATTGTAAAACTGGAGAGAAGCCCATTTAGCTTTTAAAAAGGTCTACATGCATCTCAAAGGGACAGAGAAAGGATTTGCAATTACATTGTCTAAAGGAAGTACTCTAGGAAGAAAGCAGGGGGACCTCTACCCTCTTTTTACTAGGAAGATTTAAAACATTTATTTTAAGGTTTGTATTTGCTCTTACAGTAGCATAAGCTTCCTGGCAAAAATGAGATTTTACCAGAATTTAGAATAAAGCATATGTTTTATAAATGAGGTTTTTACTGACTTAATATTTCCTAGCAGTTCGTTTACTTATTCTGAGCAGCTTTCAACTCCACAAGGGCTTGTTAATAAACCTCAGGGGAACTGTTTGCCTGTGTCAATCGAAAGTCCTTAGCACATTTTGTTATGAAACACACAGACACAGACACACACACAGACGCACACACAGACACACACACACACACACACACACACACACACACACACACGGAAGCCTTGAGAACTCCAGAACTCCCTTCTCCTGAGATATTTTGGAAGTTAAATGTAAAGGTTTCAGACCAGTGACCACTTCATGTTTTATTTTTGGCATGAAATAAAATGATGCATCTTTAAATAACCCACTTTTAAAATGAGGCATCTCTAGAAAAATCTTGCAGTGGAAGAGATCAGACTCATGCAACACAACCAGGGTTCTTCCAAAATGAGCAAAAAGGCTATTCTAATGTCAGCATCGTCTGCAGTGTTGCAGCCTTTCCCCTGCTAGTGTCAGAATGTAGATCCATCTACCCCTCCTGCCTTCCCTCATTAAATACCAGCATGTCCCTCACCTGCCAAGAAGTGTCAGCCCCTGGCTTTGTGGAAGGCTCTAGAAAGGGCTCAGGTGTCTTCCAGTCCGGTGTGACTGCTGAGCCAAGACCAGGACCTGAAGAAACACTCCTGAACCTCAGATGGGTTTCCAATCACAGGTAGAAATTTGCCAGGGGGTAAAGTTGCATACGGCTTCCCAGGCAAACGAGAGGCATAAGGACTTGAAAAAGGATATTTAGAAATGACTATTTTTTGGTGGTGATGTGTTAAATTAGAAATGTCTTGAGAACAGCTAGAATGTGAGTTAGGGGTATCTCTTGAAGAGCTGAAGCTGCATCGTGTTAGCAGAGCATCTTATACTCATCCTGAGGATATGGACAAAGGAGGCCTTTGAGTAGGAATGGAATGAGATGTGCAACTGTAATAAAATATTTCTCCCGTGACAGGTGGAACAGACAGGAGGTGGCAGGAAGGTCCTAGAGAGGGATCTTGCCATACGAGGGGGAGTCAGAATGGCAGGAATTGAGCCACTGGTAGAAGGGATGAACAGGAATTGGATTAACTTCATCAAAGGTGAGAAGTGGAAGGGCATCATTTGGGGATTTGCCTTACAGCTGTGAACTTGCCAGGAGCAAGCAAAAACATAGCCAATTTTTGATAAAATTTGGACTGTTGAAAAATGGAATTCCTTTGATGTTTCTTATAAATTAAAAAAAATCATACTTTATAACCAGATTTCTTTCTGCAGAGCCTATGGCTGCCATGATGGCCCAAAGATCTGTTTAATTAACAAGTGTCCAAGTTGGCACAGAGGCTGCAGAGTAAAGCAGCCGGTCCCATCTTCCTCGGGCTGCCGCCTTGCTGTGTCACTTCTGACCATGGTCCTAACTGGGCTGAATGTCACATTCCCCAAATGCAGAATTTGAATAGGTTAGTCCTAGGTTCTGGAACTCTTACTTAACATCCCCTAATTAGGAGCTCATGGCCTAGTTTTCTATTTAAAATTCTCCTATATTTGGTTCTCATGAGAAAAATTCTTCCACATCTCTGAAAATCTTTGTTCACATCTACCTTGCGTGAATGAATTAACCAGAGGTATATATACCGGATACTTTCCCTCTTTTTTTAATTAAGATAATCTTTTTCATGTTAAAAAATAGTCTCAGATTGTTCTCGTCTGTGAAGTGAGAATGTAACTTTGAAACTCTTCTAGAAAATCAAAGAAAAGGACAGGACGTGATTTCTCCTCACTGGTGATATGCTTCTCAGGCGCTTGGGATGGAGTTCACAGGGGTAGATTTGGTCGTCCTGATGCTTGGCCTCAGAGGCCCTCTTCAAGTGCTCCAATTTATTTTTTCACACTAATTAGGAGATATTCATTTTGTCCCAGTTAAACATTCAGGGAGAAACTGTATCTCCATATATATAGTTCAGTTTACTGAAGCTCACAGGCAGGCAATGCCCTGATGGAAAGTATTCCTCGAGGAATGTGTGGGACAGAGCAGCAAGGCGATTCTCCTGCCCCTGCTCTGGGTGCTAGAAGGTGCCGTGGAGCTTTGCTTAACAGTCATCTGCTAATTTTAACAGTTCGGTACTACGTATTTCTTCCTAAGGTGAGGAAACAGAATCTCATAAAATGGATTAAACTGCCCCATGTTTTGTAACTGGTAAAAAATGAATATTTGGGGGAAAAAGGTTTGGAGCAAAATTGATTTTGAAGACTTTTCACTCACTTCCATCCAAATTCAAACAACCCATTACCCTTCCCCTGGAAGCAACACTGAAAAGTAAGAAACAGCCACCCCAACTGACAGCCATGGAAGAAAATCTTGCCAGAAAGGAATGAGCTCTGTTAAGGGTCTAATACTCTATTCCCTGCTAGTCTCTCACATTTACCATCAGATTTAATTAGCAAAAGAATCCCCCATGAAGAAAATACTATTATCTTCGTTTTTACAGATGAGGAAAACAAACAAACCATAACACCACCAACCAAAAAAAAACAACTACATTTCAGATGACTAAAGTTGGAATCAACTGTGTGAATGCTCAGCTCCAAATGTCCACATCTTTGGAATGTCCACATTCTATCAACGGGATGTCCACACCTGGGATAATCTTCACAGAGGTCAGGATCCAGGGAACTGTGGTTACAAACAACTACACGAGTTGATATTATTGTCTCTACCTCCTAATTGAGGAAACAGAGGTATAGTGAGATTATACGTCTCAACCATATTTATAGAGTTTGAGTGTGCAAAGTGGGACTTCTACTACTTTTCTCCAGTGGTCTGTCTTACCTGACCCCTACAGCCACTCGGGACACTGCAGTATCTGTACTTTTATTTGGGATTTTCTCTCTGCCCTGCCCTCCGTGTTAGCAAACTTAATCTTCAAATTCTGGGCATTTTATAACAGAACCCAAAACTTTATAGGAATCTGCAATGGACCCAAGCATTGTGCTATACGCTGGAGAAACTCCAGCAGGAAATTCCCTTGCTGTGATTAGTCTAATAGAGAATTCCGTTCAATCTTGGTCACATCGCACTCCTTCTAAGAAGTTTGTTCACAAACCTCCAGGAAGTAGTAAGGTCTATCTTTCCCTCGCCCTCCTAGCTGTTTCCTGTGGGCCTGATGAGACCTTCATCAAAACCATCCTTTGACTATGCCTACTTATAATCTGTGATGTCTGCTAAAATTTGACTTTGGAAGGACAAACTAATGCTATTCTTCCTCTGTCTTCTGCAGTCCCTTACATAGGACTCAATGAATATTTGCTTAATTTAGAAGTAGGGTAAGAACACCCACAGATCCAGAATGGAAAGGAAGGAACAACCTCGTTACCCAGAAGGAGTCAACCAGAATTGCAGAATGACTCAACAGAGCCAGATGGCATTTGGGAAGGCCCAGTAATCCTTCCCTCGTTCATCTCTCTCATCATCTTTCTGGGCAAAATTTTCATAAAAACTGCTTGAAAGCTCAGATGCTTTGGGGCTGTCATCCTGTCGCTATGATAATTACTGTGCTAATCACAACACGTTGCAGATTAGTGGAGATTAACAGTGGGTAGGAAGGGTGAGCAGGCAGACTGGCTCAAAGGCAGAAGTTGCAGAGCCCCCGGAGGACTCCTGTGCACAGGCTGGTGGAGGAGAAGCAAACACATATTCCCACGAGTCACTCGGGACGGCTTTTGCGAGCCGTGTGCCCTGGGAGTTAGTGGAGGGGTGCTAAGCCTGAACCCCAGCACTGCCAGTGGTGACTCAAGAGGGAAAACCTGCGACATAGTTTCACCAGAAATTAAGGGAAATCAAATGAGAAAAAAGGTTGCAACTCTGAATTGGCGTGGGCTTCCCAGGAATAAATAAAGTGGTTGCGCTTGTTACCTGAGGACTCTTCAGAACCCTCAATATGTCAATCTGAGTCATGAGTCTTCAAGTTTAAGTGCAGGTACTTATCAGAACTCTGACATTTTTGACCCTAGAATTCTTGGCTCCTCCCCTACCCTAGCCCCCCAAAACACCATTTCACAGGATGGGTGTTGTATAGAGCACTCTGGAAAATCCTGACCTAGAAGTAGATTTTAAGGAAGAGAAAGTCAATTAGCTTTCTTTGAGGATTAATTTGGTACCAGCTATGGGTGTTAGGTGCTTTTATATACATTTCCTCATTGCACCTACCCAAATCAGTGACACAGAGAATACTATTTTTCTTATACAGATGTGAGCGTGACAACTCAAAAAGCTTACATGGCAAAGTCAAGTTCAGTGGGGCTGTGACTTGAGTTAAAGTCTGCTGGTGGTTTCCCTGATGGGACAGAGAGACTGCAACTCCTGGTCAGGGCAGAGAAGGGCTCTGCTCAGCTGTGGGACAATGCAGAAGCTCCGACATGACTAAGGGTCTGTTAGCGTGGTGAGGAAGAGTGTGGAAAACAGCACTTAGTTTTAGCAACCACTGAAGTCATTAAAAGAGGACATATGATTAAGTGGAAGATAGGTAACAGAGTTAGGAAACTGGGGTACCATTCTAGAGATCTCTGCCTCCCTGTTAGGTGCCTGAAGGAAATATTTGATAGAAAGCCATGAACAACTGAAAAAGCAGCCCTTTATAAAACTCTAGTGAGTGAGGAAGGACCCCACAAAAGCTTCAGTTGCCTGAAGCTTAGATTCAAGACACAAAGCAAAAGAGAAACCACTTCTCAAGGCCTAGATTCAGGAGGGTTAGTTATTCACTTCGAACTCTCTGGGATAAAGCACCAGTCTCCTGACCCAACTTACCTGCCACAGTGAGGGATCCCTCCTCTCCTAGGCAACTCCCATTGCATTGAAAGGGCGGCATCTGTGGGCTGCTATTCCAATGCATGAGGCCTTTGAATCTGGGTTAGAACTTTGGTCTGGGGCTTATTAAAATGCCCCTGCTCTTTGCTGTGTGACTGTCTACCAATTCCTGTGGGTACAATGAAGCTGAAGGTGGGAATGGTTGTGCTGGTGGTGGTATCTCCCCAAAAACAAACCTTTCAGGAGGAAGTGTCAAATAAACTGTAAAGGGCATCATACACAGCCTTAAAAGCAACAAGGTCAAGGACACAGAGAGTGGTTTGGTTTTTCTAAGGATGGAATAAGGATATTTTACATTATCTTTTCTGCTGACTGCAACCAAAAGTCCTGGTTGGAAACCTAAGACAATGATTGGAGGGCAGTATGTTTCGTGTGGTTGTGTGATGTATGTGTGTGGGCGCATGTGGTGTGTATGTGTGTGTACGTGTGGTGTTTGTGTGTTTTTCCTCCTGAATCCCTTGGCTTAGACTCAGGGCAGCTTAAACCCCTGGCTGTTCAATGCTCATGATCAGAAAATCTCCAAGATAAACCCTTTCTGTTTCGAGGACCAGGTTGCCTAAGGGATGGAGAGAGAGGGACATCCTCTGCTTTGTTTCTTTGTTTATTGTGCGTTGTTTTAGTTTTTTCCTAGCCTAGCCACTAAATAAGACTCAATCCCCAAAATACCTTTATGTGGAGTTAATGACAATATCTGTTGTTAAAACAGTTAAACCTCTGGGAGGAAAATCCTCCTTCCTGACCAGATTGACTGGGAAAAGAATCCTCTGTTTTCTGATCAGTGAAGGAGGATTTTTGCTACCTTTTACTTCTTTCTGTCCTCCTGCTGCTTTAGCCCAGAGGTAGACCCAGTTTCAGGAAGTGTGATAAGATGAGGGTGTGGGGATGGACAAATCCATAGTTTATAATGAGTAGACAAGAAAAAGAGGCTACTGAGTGCTGGAGAATTGAGGAAATTATAGAGAGGAGGGATCTCCAGAAAGAGATTCTGTCGAGCTGTGTATGACATTCTGGGGTACAAATGCATAGAATCGACCTAAAACAACAACCCAAGTTAAATTGAGAAATGAACTATGAGGTAAACCAACAACTAGGAAGCTGACTGTGTTCTGGATAGAGCTCATACAGAGCAGATTTGAATATCTCTGCTCAGACTTTAAACACTGAACCCACAATGTAACTACAGAAGGTGAGTCAGACTTGCAGCTGGATACTAACTGAGATCAAAGATACAATAAAAAAGTAAAAGGAGAGAGAGAAAAAAAAGATCAACCTTGGAAACAGTGATCAATAGAAAGCTGTGATGGGTATATTAATATCAGACAAATCAGACCTCAGAAGAAGAAAAAGCATCAGTGATAACAAGGTACATTAAACATGATAAAAGTCAGTTCACCAAGAAGACTACAATCCTGCATAAACATGCACCTCATAACAGAGCTTATAACAGCATATGACACATACAACAAAAACTGGTAAAACTGAAAGGAAAAATGGAAAGTATCCCATTAAGTGATAAAATAAGCTGGCAGAAGACCTAAAAAACAACATGAACCAACTAAACCAAACTGATAGTTTTAGAATGCTCTACCCAACAGCAGCAGAAGACAGACTGTTTCAGGTTCATGTGGAATATTTGTGTAGACATATCCTCAGTCTTAAACAAAACCTTAAATTTAAAATAATTGAAATGTGAAAATATATATTCTTTGACATAATGAAAATTAACTAGATAGCAGTAACACAATGATAACTAGAAAATCTTCCAAATATTTCGAACTTAAACAGCAAACTTCCACATAATCCATGGGTCAAACAAGTCTCAGTGGAAATTAGAAAATAGTTTGAACTGAATCGAAATGAAAATAAAACATGAACTTTCGGGAGGTAAAACTAAAGCAATGTTTAGGAGGAAATTTATAACATTAAACTTATAAACTAGCATAGGTCTCAAATTCATAATCTTACGTTTCACCTTGAGAAACTTAAAAAAAGAGAGAGCAAAATAAAGCAAAGAAATTGAAAAAATAAATATTAGAGTACAAATCAATAAAATTGAAAAAATAAAACCAACAGAGAAAATCAATAAAACCAAATGGTCTTTTTTTGAAAAATCAGTGAAATTGGTAAACTTCAAACAATAATGGAATAAAAGATGTGACATGGATTACCAATACCAGAAATTAAAGAGAGGATATTACCATAGAACTCAAAGATATCAAAAGGATAATAAGTGAATAGTACCAATAACTCTATGCAAAAATTTGACAACTTAGATTAAAAGGACAAAATACTCATTAGATAAATACCATAAAGTTTATTCAAGGAGAAACAGATAACAAAAATACTACTATATCTATCAAAGAAATTGAATTTGTAGTTAAAAATCTTCTGAAAGAGATAACTCCAGGACAAACTGGTTTCATCAGTTAAGTCTACCAAACATAAATGGAAAAAATAATAGAAATTCTATATAATCTCTTCCAGGAAATAGGAGTAACTCACAACTCATTTTATGAGGCTAGCATTATCTTGATGACAAAACCATAGAAAAGCAGTGCATGAAAAGAAAACTATAGACAAATATTCTTTATAAATTTAGACACAAAAATTCTCGACAATATATTAACAAATCAAATAGTCAATATATAAAATGAAGAAACCCCATCACTACCAATTTGAATTTATACTGGGAGTGGAAGATTGGTTCAACATTTGAAAAGTCAATAAAATGTTCCATATTAGAAAATACATGATAATTTCAATAGATGAAAAAAAAATTCAGAAAAAAAATTTAACATTTATTCATAATCAAAACTCTCAGAAAACTAAGAATAGAAGGGAATTCCCTTATCTTGATAAAGGACATCACTTTAAAGGAAATATAGAAGAAAACCTGTGATTGTTTGGATGTATCAAAAATAAAACCATTGGGGTTTTCCTGGTGGCACAGTGGTTGAGAGTCTGCCTGCCGATGCAGGGGACGCGGGTTCGTGCTCCAGTCTGGGAAGATCCCACGTGCCACGGAGCGGCTGGGCCCGTGAACCATGGTCACTGAGCCTGTGCATCCGGAGCCTGTGCTCCGCAATGGGAGAGGCCACAACAGTGAGAGGCCCGTGTACTGCAAAAAACAAAACAAAAAACCAAAAATAAACCATTGCACTGTGGAAAAACATTGCTAAGAAAATAAAAAGACAAGCTACAGACCAGGAGGAGGTATACAGTTCCCATATTCAACAAATCATTTGTGTCTAGAATATACAAAAAGCTCTCAAAATTCAATGATAAGTAGACAAACAACCTAGCTAAAAAAGGGTAAAAAATTTGAAAAGACACTTCACCAAAGAAGATACATAGTTGGAGAATAATCATGTAAAAAGATGTTTAGTGTCATTATTATTTGGGAAATGCAAATTAAAATAATAAGTACCACTTCTCATCTATTAGAAGTAATAAAATTTTGACATTTCCAAGTGCTGTTGAGGGTTTGTATCAACTTGAAATCTCATTCATTGCTTGAGGGAATGCAAAATGGTGAACCCATATTTTACAAGAGGTGTGCAGATGCTTACCAAGTTAAATTTACACTAACCATTGGACTCAGCAATTCCCTCCTCAAGTATTTATACTAGAAAACTAAGAAATTCTGTCCACACAAAAGCACAAAAATGACTATAGCAGCATTACTCATAACTGCCCCAAACAAGAAATAACTCAGATATTCATCAACAGATGAATAAAGTCTGATAAATCTATATAATAAAACACTACTCAAACATAAAAAGTAATGTTCTCTTGATGCCTGGAAATTTGTGGTCAATATCAGTTGCACTATATTTAATGAAAGTAGTCAGACCCAAAAGGCTACATAGGCGTGATTTCATTTACATGACATTTTGGGAAATGCACAAGTACAGAGAGAGAAAGCAGACGTAATTGCCAGGAGGTAAAGGTGAGGGGTGGGTTTGACTAGGAAGGGGCAGAACAAAGGGAATTCTTGTGGAAATGAAACCATGCTCTATAATGATGTTGATGGTGGTTATACAATCCCAGGCGTATGGGAGATATCTGGTCTCCCATGTTCATTGCAGCATTATTCATGATAACCAAGATACAGAGGCAACCGGTGTCCCTGAAGAGATTAATGGATAAAGAAAATGTAGTATATACACGTAATGGGATATTACTCAGCCTTAAAAAAAGAAAATCCTGCCGTTTGTGACAACATGGATGAACCAAGAGGACATTATGCTCCGTGAGACAAGCCAGTCACAAAAGCACAAATGCTGCATGATTCCACTTACAGAAGGTATCTAAATTAGTAAAACTCATAGAAGCAGAGAATACAGTAGCAGTTGCCAGGGCTTGGGGAGTGGGGAAAACCAGGTGTTGTGATTCAACGAGGGTAAATTTTCAACTATGCTAGATGAGTACGTCCTAGAGGTCTGCCGCGTGACACAGAACCTATGGTAAACAATATGGTGTCGTGCACTTGTCTCCTGTTATTTGTTCTTGCCACGAAACAAACAAACAAATCAAAAAATAAGGGGACACAAGGAAACTTTGGGAAGTGTTTGACATCTGTCATCTTGATTGTGATGCTGGTACCCCAGGCATTTGTCTATGTCCAAACTCATCAAATTATACACATTGCATATGCGCAATTTTTTAATCAATTACCTCTTAATAAAGCTGTTAAAAACACAGAATTGTAAACCTTAAAAAGTGAAATTTACCAAATGTAAATTCAAAATAGAGATATTGTGAATGTCGTAAACTTGGATGTAATATATCTCTTTCTGTCATATGGAGGATTTAGAGTGTTTCTATTTTAGTTTATTATATAAGCTACAAAGATTGTAGACTTCAGACTTATAGGAGAAATAAGGAGGTCTAAAGATTTTGGAGCATATTAAAACTGGAGATGTTGAGGAAAAATTGAAACCAACAATAAGCAAGTTATGAATATAAGATTGAGGCAGTAGGAAAAATGAACAAGATTGAAGGTTTACAGCAGCATGCTACTACTGAGCATTTATATTTGTATAATGCTTTCTATTTTCACACATACACACTCACATGCTCATAACATCATTGGACACCTGCCATAGCCCTGCGATACCCACCTCAAATTATACTTGGAAAAAGTTACCGAAAATGCCGATGAGGAAGACGTTATTTTTTCAGACCCTTGTTTTCATTCATATCTCAGAGCTTCTCCTAAATGATGCATGAATATGAATTTATTCTCAATTAAACCTGTGAAGGAGAGTAAACTGGCCTATTGTGTTACCTGATCTAATGGAAATTAAACTGTATCCTTCGTTGTATAAAAGCTAATTAATTGCATTTATCGTCTATTTGCTGGTTAGTAACCTCACAATTCCTCCCATTTATATGGTAGCCCTGTATAATTATATTTTAAAATGATTTACTCATTTGGTCTACCCAAACAGCAACAGTTCATTTTAAAATTGATTAAATATACTCTAGACATGAGCTTATGAACTACATTTCAAAAAACAATTCATCATTTCAATGAACAGAGTCTAGTTTAATTAATTAAATTGAACTAAAAATGTAGTCAGTGATCTTTCTGTCACCCAAATTTAGTAGCTGGGGTCCTCAGGGCAAAATATTTGCACTCACTGACATTACATAAGTCAATCAAAACAGTTTCACACACATTTGAGAAATTTTTATCATTTTTTGTAATAATTACTAAAGCAAATATTACTGTAACAGTGTATTTAAACAGTGATACTCAGTGAAATACAATGAGCAATGAATAAATTCAGTAATTATAGAATATTTATTTGAAATATAACAGGTTTTAAAAATCACCTGGAAGTGAAATTGTGACCACTATTAGAACAGCGTGAGCTAAATAATAATAGTTTAATTTTGAATAATTACCCATGGTTTACATTGTCTTAAATCTGCCACTTATTAGGTGCTTGATCTTGGCCAAGACACTAAATTTCTCCAAGCTTCACTATCTCTGTTTATAATATGGATATAGAATAATATCTAACTAACAGGACTATTGTGGAAATTAAATAAAGTATATTCAGCACAGTGTCTGACAAAAAAGTACTGCTGTTATTATTATTAATATTATTATTTACATCACCTATCTATTCCTTTATTAGGACTACCTATTCCTTTATTAGGAAGAAAGATGAGATTTGTGCAGACAAGCAGAGGGTAAGACACATAGTGATCAATACCTAGATGTTATTACAATACAAGCATCATTTCTTGAAAATGAGGTCAAAGCAGAGCTTGGCATTTTACCAGAAACTCCCCCAACCAGTCTTGAAGGAAAATTGCTGATCCGAACTCTTACCTTGGCAAAGGGATCATAGGTAGGGAGTAGCAAGGTATTAAAACTTAAGACAGCCCCACATTAGGTGTCAGGTTAAGTGTTGAGGTTTCACTGGTCAGAAGTCAAGGGACCAAAAAAAGTAAGAGATATCAAGAAGTCTGGAAGTAAATTCATGTAAATATGGTTCCATTTGAACAAGCAATATTCAAGTAGCTGCATTTTTCAGGATTTAGTCAGGAGACAGAAAACACATCAGTCATTTAAACAGGGACATTTTAATGTAAAGAATTATTGACTGGGAACGTTTCTCTTTGGTGGTTGCTAGGCCCCATGACAACGCCCTCCAGCTACTTTTCCAGCATTCCTGCTGGAGGCTTCCTGCCTGCCAGGAAGGGAAGGAATAAAAGAGAACTCTGAAGAAACCCAAAGGCTGAAAGAGAGCCCCAGAGGAAGGAGCAGGTGTGGAGGTGGGTTCCCTCCCCAAGGCTGGATTTAGACCTTGCTGGCAAGGGTGTGGCTGTGACCCAGAGCTGGTGGAGAAGGTAGCTGGCTGCCTTGGCTGGACCTGTCCATAGGCTGTGGGGCAAGACCAAGGAGCAGGAAAGCTTCCTTGGGCCTGGTGAGCACAAAAACTTCTGTTGGGGGTGACAAAGAGGGAGTCCTGCCCACGAGCCATTGAGCCAGCATCGTGCCAGCTACCAAAGAGGAATAATGACAGGGACCAGCTCCATACCACAAAGCAGGGCAGTGACGGGTGGCTTTGGAGTTCAGAGTTAATACACTGATAACTGCCCAGTAGCAATATCTGACACTATTAAAGCTCACATTGTATCAGGTGCACAAGCTTATTTAATCTTTATAACAGTCCTGTGATTTAAAAACTACAATGCTTCCCTAAACAAAGACCATGAGGAACACACCCAGAGTCCAACAGATTTAGGTTTCTTAGTTTTGGCAGAAGAGAACACACACACTATAAGAAATGAGGGCATCCCCAAAGGGAGTGGTCTGCGGAAAGGTGCTCCTAGGTTTTGAGTCTCAGCGTTAGTCTCAAGAAAGCCTCACTAGTTATAAATCAGGATTTATAAATCAGGAAAAACACTAGAATAGTGAGTGGACTTATTTTTAGAACTAACCCATCTCAAGTTATTGTCAGATCTCTTTGACGTGGTCTGATCTAAAACATATGGCAGCAAATGAGCTTTTGCTCCAAGGGTTTCAACTTAATGTGTTCATGGTTGGCTTGGTTAATTTGCTTGGAAAATCGTAGTACAGATTTATTTTCAGGTTGTGATTTTGCTTTCAACTTTCAGTTTGTCCTGTGATTCCACAGCAGAGCTATTGTTTGCAATGTTTGTATTGGTGTGGTTAGTTACAATCTCAGAATGTCAGAGCTGGAAGGATCCTGAAGACGGCTTGGTTTAAACCTGAAAGCTGATGATCATTATCTCTTGTACTACACCACCCAGTCTTTGCTGTGAAATGAACAGAAGAATAAATTACCTACTTGGGTCAACACTCTATGTCTTGTGAATCAAGTAAATGTGATGATGTACATTTAGAGGTGACATTGGCTACACATGTGAAAAAATTCCCCTTTCTCTTTACCAGCAAATTCTCGCTCTCTTTTTTTTTTTTTTTTTACAGTACATTAAAAATCATCCTTGGGGTAGATTTATCTTTCCTTGACAACAGGACTTTACACTTAAATATCTTGATTTAAGGTGACAGAATTTGATTTAATTCTATTATTATATCTTCCAACCCAGAGATTTAATTTAACCACCTATCGTAATTTTCTGTTTAATATCAATAAAATGTCTTCCCCATTGATCTTACATTGAGAATGAGATCAGATTAATTCTGTAGGTCTCCCCAGATTTACAGCTGGAAGGGAAAGTGAGGATTGAAATGAATTTATTTAAATTTACACTGATTGAAACCAAATATCCTACAAGCCTTTACTAAAAACAGCTTGTCTGACAAGGAAATATGTACAGTGCATATTAGAGATTTTATGAAACTTTAGTTCCTTTTTAGTGCTTTTTATGTCAGGGAAATATATTGAAGTAGAGAAAATTTATCATCTACTTTTGAACATTTAATGACTAAAAGAAATAAAGGTAGATCCAATTCGTGCAGTATGTATTCTGCATCGTGATCAGCTCCGTTGTTGAAGCAAGGACGACCTAGAACTACATTAACACAGAAAATTGCTCAGTAGGTCCACAGTGGATTGGAAATCCCCCAGTCCCACATCTATGGAAGTGGCAGGAGTATAGTTTATTAACATGTCCAGTGTCAAAGTGAGTGTAATAGAGGGGAAATGGGAAAGTCCAAATGGCAATGTAGACTCTCCCTGGGTGTAGATATCACAGGGATTGCAGTGTGAGTCACTTATACATTTGTGGATACTTCTTGCATATTTGGAAAGGCAAGATCAAGGACCATAAGTTTCATTTCAAAGCACGATGCTTCATGTGTGTCTACAACATTGTATTTGGTACTGGGGGTAAAAGGATGATGAGAAAGGTATCTTCCATGACTGAAAACAGGTCGCAGTATACTGACGGGAAGAAATTCACAAAGAGACCATTTCATTTCACTGTCATGAGAGTTACTATAGAGGAAGCAGAATGTGGCCCTCAGACAATGTAACCCAGTTTGTGGAGTGGAGCGTCTTGGAGGGTGAGCAGCAGTTACTACAGGAAGAGTGTTAACAAAAGCTTTTACTTTCTCTGGACACTCTCACCATGTGATATTAGTGGGCAACAGAGCACAAGCCAAAGATGGCAAGAGATTTGGAAAGGAGGGGGAAGGCAGAGTTTGGAGCAGCTGGAAATGGTAGTTTGGGGTCATGGAACTTAGACCCTTTAGACTGGTTGTCTTGTATCTGTGATCTCTCAGTGGAGAAGTGAGTTTAAGGAGAAAAATAGAAGGGAAAACAGAAAGTTAATACATAGTCTAGACAAGGTATCATGGCAACCTAAATTATGGTTAGAAAGGACAGGGGATGGATTTAAGAAAGCGTCCTCGATTTCTTGTGCAGAAAGAGAAGAAAAGGAAGCAGAAGACCCTGAGGAAGTTTCCTAGAACTTTGTGTAATTAAGTGAAGGAGTGAATCAGCAAGGAAAAGATGGTGAGATGTACCCAGCTCTCAACTTCCAAGTCTTATGACTCACCTGGCACACTTGGTAATCTTGTGAAGTTGGCTCCTACGTCAGAACTGTATGAGGAACTGCAGGAAATCGGCAACGGTGCTGCTTATGATGCAGAATCTGTGCACATTAATTGGACTTCTCTTTATTTCTTTTCATCACTAAATATTCAAAATCAATGATAATTGTTTTCCTATATCAAAATATGTCTAATCAATAAATTAATGCTGGGATGTTTTAGTAATAGATTCATATACCTAGTGTAATAAATAATCTTTATAAACCATTACAGTTGACATATAAATTTTGCATACATTAGCCATTTTCATCCTCAAAATATTATACCCTGGATTAAGCATACAGTCACCCTGGTTTTTCAGTGCAGCCTGCCTGGGGTCCCAGTTCCCCAGAACACGTGTCTCTGAAACTACTTTCTTCAGGATCCACAGTGTTGGTATTTGAGGAAGCAGGACTCAGCCCTCAAGCAAAAGTTCCTCCTTTTCTGTGTCCTCACAAAACACCAGGGTTATACATCTGAGGGTGATTTGTTTGGCTTTTTTGGTTTATTATTTGTTGTTTATAACCCTCAATTCCAGGGGCTGAGCTATGTGCCTTTGCACTTGATTAAATAGCTATGCCTCCAATAATAATGTGAGATGCTTGAGTGTCTGAGGAGAGCCTTGGCCAGGAACCTTGAGTCTCCCAGTAAAGTGGGGAAACAGGTACTACAATTTCATTGAGTGTGTTTTAAGGGCTATTAAACATTAAGTGCTGCTCTGAAGATTATGAATAATAAGTAGATGACTTGTTTTGGGAAAAAGTCTATAATTCTATAAAACTGGCTAAGTTAATGCCCTAGAAGCCTATTAAGCAGGAATTCTTATTGCACCAAAATGTTATTTCAACTGGCAATTCATGTAGTAATGACTGTTTGTAGATGTCTGCTCCCCCTCTCCTGCCCCCTTGGTACAGACATTCTTTTAGTTCAGCCTCAAAGAAAAACGCTCATGTTCACCATGTGTTGATAATTGATTGACTGATGAGATTTGGAAGGAAGGCAAAAGTGACAAAATTGAGTAGGATTAAATAACCCTTTGATCATATCTAATACCCAGGTTTTTTGAACCTGAGAAAGTCACCTTTGAGGTTTCTCTTTCTTAGGATAATTTATCAAGGCCTGTGCTCATTTTTCTTACTTATTTTATTTATTCATTAAGGCTTCAATAAAGAGATGTCAAAAACATACTTCCATGTATTAAACAGCATAAACAAAGCACAGAGGAGAGCGGGTTAGCCATAACTGGTGGGAAATGGGTCTCAGGGGGTACTTGGCACAGAAGTAAGGCCTAGGCAGGAATCTTGAGGGCAAAGTAGGTCTGTGAGTGTGAGCAAGGCAAAGGGACCACCACCTGAAGAATTACATGTTTCTGGAAAATGCAAAACTGAAAAGCAGGCTGCTCAGCTGGCCAGGTTGACCATTTGAAAAGTACCAATGACCACCCTCTCAGGGATGCTTCATCTCTTGCCCATCCCTCCCCAGCCCTGTCCATCTTTGCCAATCTCCACGTTCTGTGTCCTGGGTGGTGGCTCTTTTTCTGAGGCATCATATACTCTGTTACCCTCTTCATTCCTGCAGTTTGTTTTGTACCATGGATACACCAGCAGGAGAGTCGTGAGAAAGGAGAGGTTCTGGTGTCTTCCCTGCTCTCTCCTTTCCTCTAATAGGTTTTTTTTTTTTTTAATTGGAGTATAGGTGTTTTACAATGGCCTGTTAGTTTCTGCTGTGCAGCAAACTGAATCAGGTATATGTATACATATATCCCCTCTGTTTTGGATTTCCTTCCCATTTAGGTCACCACAGAGCACTGAGTAGAGTTCCCTGTGTTGTACAGCAGGTTCTCATTAGTTGTCTGTTTTACACATGGGACTGTGTATTCGTCAATCCCCAACTCCAATAGGTTTTGACTGTGGCTCATGCCTCTGTCTACGGCCTTTCACCCTGCCAGCCTCTTCAGATGCCTCCTTTATGAACTATGGCCCTGGTAACACCACCCCCTCACCTGGCTGCTCAGGGCAGAGCACAATGGTCACTAGTCCTTGGGGTCTTCTATCCATTCCTGGTTCTCTGGACCTGCCCCCATCTCTGTAAATGCTCACTTCATTAGACTTTCTTCAGTTAGTCCTTTGGATATAACATCTGTTTCCTTCAAGAATGCTGAGTCATAAAGTTTTCTAAGCTTAACACTAAAGATTTTCCTCTAAGGAAACTAATTTTGTGCTTGAACAATTCTCTAAACCTTGTGATGGCCATACAAATTTCCTATGAATTATGATGTTTTTCAAAGTAACTCTACCAACGATGTGGTAAAATAAATCAACGTCTCATTCATCTCTAGGGTCACAAACCTTATAAACGTACAGTGATTTTTCTGAAGGTATATTAAGTGTGGACATATACTAACTAGCATTAGTCACTGATTTATAAATATCAGTGGTGCAATAAAGGACATGAGTTTTAGAAAAACAGAATCTCCTTTTTTTTTTCAAAATCTCCTTTTTTAAGCCTTTTGTCAGTGTTAGAAGAATAGTACCATAATTAAAATGACCTATATTCTCCCTGTTTCTATTATTTTAAATCTCTCATTATCTCTTGTTGAAACTATTGCCATGATTAATTGACTGTCATGTGCTTGGGCCTGCAGTCCATTTCCCTCTTCCCAGCTAGAACTGTCCAGTGATGCTGCTTCCTTAGTTTCTAAGACTTCGGTAGCTGCCTACTGACCACAGGTGAAAGTGAAGGTTACTAGCGTGGCTGGCCAGGCCTTTTGATCTGCACCCTACCTCTCTTTCAAGGGTTCACACAATTCATAAGAACCATGTGCCCCAACAGTATTGACTGTGCATCCTTTCCTGGACATATCATTTTCACTCTTCTTCACATCTGAATTCATCTTCTGCTTGTATCAGCCAGAGTAAATTTTCCCCATTCTTTAACTCACAGCAGAAGTAGTTCTCTGAGAAGACTCCCCTAACATTTTTATTCTTATTTCCACACATCGTCTCTGTGTTTCAGTTATAATTGACTCATACCTCCATGGCATCTGTTGTCATATTGCATGTGCCTTTATCTGCCCAATGATATAAACTATTTGAGAAGGGAAACAAAGCATCTTCATTCTTGAGTTCCTGATGCCTTGTACAAGGTCTGTCACAGAAAAGTGGCAATAGGTCTGATGGCTGCAGGATTGTGAGAGGCGTGAATGGTCCCGTGATTCATCTTGGGTTGTGCAGAGAAGAATCCTTGTTGTGTTGGCTCCCCCATCCTCCACAGGCCATCACCAAAGTCAACAACCTCTCACTTGACACCCATAAAATTTACTTAATCATTTGCATAAAAAATGTTCCTAGAACCTTATTATTAGATGGCAAATGATGGTTGACCGAACTTCAAACAAGGACACCAAGCCAGTAATAGGTAATATGAGTGGATTCAGTCAAAGAAAGATTAATTTCATATTTCTTTCTGTGAAGAAGCTTTTATGCTTCTTCATGCCAGGATAATTTTCTCATATATTCAATAATAAAGTAAAGCAATAGGGAAATTCACTTAGATTGGTTTTCTCTTGATTTTAAACAAAAAGGTAAATAACCCCTTTCAATTTATTCAACTGTAACATAATCCAATATTTCTGGTGATATTCAATTATATAATGGCTTAATTGAAAGAAAATTAAACAAGTATATGTCTAAGTTCTGTCACACTAAATGAGATTTTAAATTACTCTAGGAACAGATATTTCAATTCTCATATGATGACTTTAAACAGGGTGGTATTTGATTTTCAGAAAAATCAATAAGAATTTCACAAACATTTGGGAACCATCTTCTATTGATCTTGCACAAAATCAAATCAAATTCCACTTTATGCCCAGATGATCAAAGTAAAAGAAAAAGAAGTTGAAAAGCCAATTCAAGCTTTGTTAACTATTTTTTTAAGAATGCCTTCCATGATAGTAGCAAGAACGGATTATCTTCCCTATCTTACCACTAGTAACCAGGTAACCAGGAGTAGGCTGAAGCTGAGCACATGCTTTTCATCTTACAAGTTAGTTCATTATTTGTAGAAAAAGACTGCTCTATAACCACACTTCCATACCCTTCATGTTTCTACATAAATATGGATTATTGGATGATATATTTTTAAAGAATTTCTATTTTATAGCCTATTCCACAAAGGATTTAAGGAACATTATACAGGGAAATACACATAAATCAGGACAATTAAAATTTAAAGGCAAATAAAAAGACAATTAGGAAGAAGATAAAGGCAGATGGAATAGTTTCCTCAAATTATTCACTTACCTCCTCTGAGCACTACCTTGTGTCCTATGGTTCAGCAGCACCTGCAGATAGGAAACAACTGTTAAGTGACAGGATTCTAACTTTTTTTTCTGTATGGAATATTGGCTCAACTAAAGGATCAATGGCACTGGGTGCAGTGGAGACTCTGGGGAGTGTTTTCCTTGATAAGGAGCACCACATTCAGGTTTGAAGCAGGTGGAGAGACATATCTCTATAAATCTAAGCCATCACATTCAATATAATGTGGTGAAGGTATAAGAGTTTTGTCTATTCTAAGTACAGTATGTCCCCTACATAGGAACGAGTTCTGTTCTGAGAGCGCGTTCGTTAAGTCCAACAAAGTCAGCCTAGGTACCCAAGTAACACAATCGGCTATGTAGTACTGTACTGTAATAGGTTTATAATAATTTTCATACAAATAATACATAAAAAACAAACACAAAATATAAAGAACATTTTTAATCTTACAGTACAGCACCTTGAAGAGAACAGTAGCACCAGGTACATCACCGCTGCTTTTACGCTTGCTTCTGGCCATCCTGGGCTGAAATAAAGGTACTGTACTACTGTACTCTATACAGTACTGGACAGTAAAGTACCCAAAAGCACAGCCACTTGTAGAGGATGCACACACGTGACAATGTACGCCAGACACCTGAACTAACTTATGTGGTCGGACGTGCAAACGCACGTTCACATCTTTGAAAGGTCACAACCTGATGGTTTGTATACTTTCTTCTGATAATCTAAATTTCAATGGGTATAACTAATAGTCTGGGCCGTATCTGCTGCTGAGAGCTAATGACTGGTCCCTGAATAGGATCTGGGTAGCATCTGCCTCCAGTGAGTTCTACTGGTCCAGCTGCCCAGTGGAACCTGCCATCAGCATGATCTGCTAGAGATGTTTGTCTACCCACCCTTGGCTGGGCACACTGCAACAACGTAAAACTGTGCAGAGAATAGCCGTTAAGGGAGCAGAGTCTAATGAATCAAAAGACCCCTTCATCTGAATGCCATTCTTATAAGCAGAAGGAATGCCACAGTCTCCCTTAAATGTTTATTAGACATTATCTTTACACTGGCTTAGGCTCAACTCCTGGTTCTGATGCTTTGCCATATTTGTGACCTTTGGTAAATTACTTAATCTTTGAGTTTCTGTACTTTCAAAGGGTACATAATACTTGCCTAATGGTTTCTCATGAGAAACAGATGTCCCGTGAGTCACAAAGAAACAGTGACAATGTCTGATGTCAATGGATGTTATTTTCCCCTCTTTCTTTAGCCTAGGGTTTCAATCTCACTTTGTTAGGTACCTTTTGACAAAAGCTGTCTCTACTGTCAACACTTCAGACTCAGCTGTCTGCAATTTCCAGGTCTTATCACGTTAGGATCTCAGCTGTGCATATGCCTGCTTTTGAACTTTTATTTTCATTTGTATTTCCCTCTAGCTGATCACCTTTATATGTGAATGGTCAGTTTTCTATTAAACTAGGTGATATCTTATTTTCACCAGATTCCTTTATACTGGATAAATGGCTTAGAAAAGAGCATCCCTTGCATCGCAACATTACTTCTAATTAGTGTCCCTATTTTTAAGTCAAATCAGCTCAGTGAAGGAGCTTGATGTTACTTCCCTTTGTACCTACATTTATTCTAAATTCTTCTCGACTTAGAAATGTAGGGGTATGTATATTACCTGCAGTAAAATCATGGTGGGTGATAGTAGGTGGCACTTTCTGTGTGCACGCAACACACCATCCACTATCATACGCCATGTCCATGCACTCATCACATCATGAATTTCCAGGTTGGGTGTTAATATACAACATAAGCCTCTTGACAAGGGATGGACTATGGTCAATGAATATTAAATTTTTCTGATTATTTTCTAAGTTATAGTTACTATCTTTTACTTTAGTTACTAAACAGGCAGCTAGCAAAGATGAGGTTCTTTGAAGAGGTGTGAGCCTGTCTTTTTTTTATTATTTTTATTGGAGTATAGTTGATTTACAATGTTGTGTTAGTTTCAGGTGTACAACAAAGTGAATCAGTTATACATATATACATGTATCCACTCTTTTTTTGTTGTTGTTGTTGTTGTTGTTTTTTGCGGTACGCGGGCCTCTCACGGTCGTGGTCTCTCCCGTTACAGAGCACAGGCTCCGGACACGCAGGCTCATATCCACTCTTTTTTAAGATTCTTTTCCCATATAGGTCATTACAGAGTATTGAGTAGAGTTCCCTGTGCTATGCAGTAGGTTCTTATTAGTTACTTATTTTATATATAGTAGTCTGTATGTGTCGATGCCAATCTCCCAATTTATCCTTCCCTCTTTATCCCCTGGTAATGATGCATTTGGTTTTTACATCTGTGACTCTATTTCTGTTTTGTAAATAAGTTCATCTGTACCATTTTTTTAGATTCCACATATAAGCGATATCATACAATATTTGTCCTTCTCTGTCTGACTTGCTTTCCTCAGTATGACAATCTCTAGGTCCATCCATTTTGCTGCAAATGGCATTATTTCACTCTTTTTTATGGCTGAGTAATATTGCATTGTATATATGTACCACATCTTCTTTATCCATTCATCCATTGATGGACATTTAGGTTGTTTCCATGTCTTATATTTTCTCCACAACAAGGATCATATCATATCTGAATGGGGCTGAGTTGAAGAGAATCTTTTCTCAAAATAATTATATTTCTTCAATTCTATTAAAGGGGTTGTTTTAAATCAATGTATTGCACTGAATCAATGATGTAAAAGTTTTAGTCTAAAAAGTAGGCTTTACATAATAACCAGCTTGTATATTAACATTTCTTAAGACTCTTTGGTGGGAGGGCTTACCATGTTAAGTGCTACTTTAATATTCTCAGGCAGTTAAAGGATTTCACCATAATATGGACTAAAATTGATATGCCCCTATCAATATTAGGGTGTAAGGCCTTTGTGTTTCTAATGCATAGCTGTACACAGAGAGAGGAATCAACTCAGCAATAGGTCTTCTGAAGGACCTCCTAGTTCATGGTGATATAGCCACAGAATCAGTGTAAAGTTTATTGCTTTTATTCTTACTTCCTCAGGATAAGGTTATGAGTTAAACTTGTTTAAATACCTGCATTTAATGACTTACTTGTAAATTATTAAGAAAAAAGTAAGAATTTTGACTATCTATTATAATAATTTTTATATCCATTTTAATTCTGCCTTTACAGTCATGAACCAGGCTTTGAAATATAATTAATGGCACAGGATTGATATTGATTCTTTATAATTGATAATTCCTGCTTACATGGTGAGTATCAATAAATACTTGGTAAGATGAAACATAACTTAATAATGATTAGTATCAGGATATTAATATGTAAAACTTGTTTTCAATATTCAAGATATTAGATTTACAGGTTCAGTGAATCATTTTTTTCAGACATTTATTCATTCTGGTCAGTTATCAAAGACTCGGTGTATGCCAGTGTCTGGGCAAGGTTTAATAATACAGATCTAAGGGACATGGTCCTTGCCTACAAAAAGCTCGCAGAGGAGAGAAAAGTGATGCATATTGTGAAAGTCTTACACGTGAGGTTTAGGGTTCTGGTGGGACACATGGAAGGTTCTAGAACTTAGATGAAGGCTTCAAGAAAAGCTCCCCAGAAGAGGTGATGACTGAGCTGAGAGTTGATTAAAAAGAATGTCAGCCTTGTGAGGGAGTGAACTAAGGCCTTGGGATTGCCAGGTTGTAAGACGGGAAATAAAAGCATGTAAATCAGCTGTATAAACTGGAGTTCAAGACACAGGAGAATAGCCAGGTTGGATCTTTGTCCAGGCCACTTTCTAGCCTCACAATAGGTTCCTAATGATGCCTGAAGCCACTGCCTCTGTGACAAGCCACTGCTACCCTCCTTTCCTGACACCCTTCCCTCATCCCCAAGCCCCATCTCTGCATCATTATGGCGTCTCCAAAGGCCACTGAGAGTGAACTGCTGGGGCAAAGGGCTGATGAATGTTTAATTTTATAACAAAATGCCAAAAATTCTCCAAAGTGGGTGTGCTGTTTCTTGTTTCCTCCAGCAATGTATGAGAGAGATTCAGCTGGTCCATATTCTTGCCGTTATTTGCTGTTGTCACCTTTTAGATTTTATCCATCCCCTTGGATATAAAGTAGTATCCCAATGGGGTTTCACTTTGCATTTCCCTCATGACAAAGAATGTTGATCCCCTTTTCATGTATTTCTTGTATTTCATATATCTTCTTATGTCGTGTCTGTCCAAGTTTTTTGCCTCTTTTATTGGATTACCTTGATTATTGATTTGAGGATTTATTTATGTAATTTGAATACAAGTCCCTTGGCACATATGTGTATTGTGAATACTTTCCATTCTACACCTTGTGTCTTCATTTTCTCAGTGTTTTGCTTTCATAAGCAGGAATTTTAAATTTTGATGAAGTCTAAATTATCAATTATATTTCTTTTACAGTAAGTTCTTTTTATGTGCTCTTTAAAATATTTGTGTGTAACCAAAGAACTCAACGTGTTTCTCTTATAGTTTCTTCTAAAAACTATAGTTATAGCATTATACTCTTAGTCCTATGAAGCTTTTCAAATTCTTTCTGCATGTGTATATTACGAGGCAGGGTTTGAAGACTATCTTTTTTTCTATATTTATCTAGTTGTTCTGACACAATCTGAATGGCAATGGCACATTTGTTGTGGACTATCCCTATATTATTTTCTGTTTCATCGATTTACTTGTCTATTCTTATGCTAATACCACATTTTCTTTATCACTACAGATGTATGACTTCTATGAAAATCAAGAGGTACAAGTTCTCCTGTTTAGTTCTTTCTCAAAACTTTTGAATACAATGCTTCACTTTTCACTGAAATTTCACAGTCAGCTTGTTAAATTTTTCAAAAAACTTAGCATTTCCTTGGAAGTAAATTGACTCTATATATTAATTAAAGGAGAATTGAAATTTTATAGGAAAATCTTCAACCCATGAAAATGTTGTACCTCCATCTATTTCTCTGTGTAACAAATTGTTATTTTCATATAAAGGATGTATATGACTTTTGTTTAATGTATTACTCCAGATTTGATGGAGTAATTGCAAATATATCTGCTTTTAATAGATTTATTAAGATATAATTAACAAAAACTGCACATAAAGTATATATTTTAATAAATTTTTATATATGTATATACCCATGAAAGCACCACCACAGTCAAGATACTAACTTGAAGAAAAAAGAGCATCAAGAACAGGGGAAATCTCTGAACAAGTGTCACTGAAATTTTCTCCCGTATTTTCTTCTAAAAGTCTTATTGTTTTAGTTTGTCTTATTTGTCTTACGTTGAAGTCTATGATACATTTTACATTATTTTTTGAGTATGGTATGAGGTATAGTTCCAAGTTTATTTTTTGCAAGTGGATGTCCAGTTGTTACAGCAGCATCTGTAGAAAATACAATCTATTCTCCATTGAATTTCTCTAGCATATTTATCAAAGAGGAGTTGTCCTTATATGATATACAAAACTATTTCTGGACATCCTTTCTGGATAAGTTGATCAATTTATATGTCTTGAGCTCTAGCCATGGTGTCCTGATTACTTAAGCTTTATTATAAGTCTTAAAATCCACTTCCTTTTCTTTTCCAGAGTTGTTTTAGCTTTTTGATGTTCTCTGCACTTCCATATGGATTTTTGAGTCAGTTTGCCAAATTATACCAAAAGAATGGCCTGCTGGGATTTTTTATATATATATATACAGCAGGTTCTTATTAGTTATCTATTTTATACACATCAGTGTATACATGTCAATCCCAATCTCCGAATTCATCACACCACCCTCCCCATCCCTCCTTTCTCTCCTTGGTGTCCATACGTTTGTTCTCTACATCTGTGTCTCTATTTCTGCCTTGCAAACCACTTCATCTGTACCAATTTTCTAGATTCCACATATATGCATTAATATACAATATTTGTTTTTCTCTGTCTGACTTACTTCATATATGCATTAATATAAAATATTGTTTTTTCTCTTTCTGACTTACTTCACTCTGTATGACAGTCTCTAGGTCCATCCACATCTCTACAAATGACCCAATTTTGTTTCTTTTTATGGCTGAATAATATTCCATTGTATATATGTACCACATCTTCTTTATCCATTCTTCTGTTGATGGGTATTTAGGTTGCTTCCATGACCTGGCTATTGTAAACAGTGCTGCAATGAACATTGGGGTGCATGTGTGTTTTTGAATTATGGCTTTCTCTGGGTATCTCCCCAGTAGTGAGATTGCTGGATCATATGGTAATTCCAATTTTAGTTTTTTAAGGAACCTCCATACTGTTCTCCATAGTGACTGTATCAATTTACATTCCTACCAACAGTGCAAGAGGGTTCTCTTTTCTCCACACCCTCTCCAGCATTTATTGTTTGTAGATTTTCTGATGATGTCCATTCTAACCGGTGTGAGGTGGTACCTCGTAGTTTTGATTTGCCTTTCTCTAATGATTAGTGATTTT
Organism: Delphinus delphis; assembly: GCF_949987515.2. NCBI lineage: Eukaryota > Metazoa > Chordata > Mammalia > Artiodactyla > Delphinidae > Delphinus > Delphinus delphis. The sequence goes on from NC_082691.1 coordinate 2,708,692, forward strand.
GAGCAGCTTTTCATGTACCTCTTGGTCATCTGTATGTCTTCTTTGGAGAAATGTCTATTTAGGTCTTCTGCCCATTTTTGGATTGTGTTTTTGGTTTTGTTTTTGTTTTTTTAATATAGAGCTGCACGAGCTGTTTCTATATTTTTGAGATTAATCCTTTGTCCATTGATTCATTTACAAATATTTTCTCCCATTCTGATGGGGTTGTCTTTTCATCTTGTTTATGGTTTCCTTTGCTGTGAAAAAGCTTTTAAAATTCATTAGGTCTCACTTGTTTGTTTTTGTTTTTATTACCATTACTCTATGAAGGGGTCAAAAAAGATCTTGCTGCAATTCATGTCATAGAGTGTTCTGCCTATGTCTTCCTCTAAGAGTTTTATAGTGTCTGGCCTTACATTTAGGTCTTTAATCCATTTGGAGTTTATTTTTGTGTATGGTGTTAGGGAGTGTTCTAATTTCATTCTTTTCCATGTAGCTGTGTAGTTTTTCCAGCACTACTTATTGAAGAGACTGTCTTTTCTCCATTGTATACCTTTGCCTCCTTTGTCATAGATTAGTTCACCATAGGTGCATGGGTTTAACTCTGGGTTTTCTATCTTGTTCCATTGATCTATATTTCTGTTTTTGTGCCAGTACCATACTGTCTTGATTACTGTAGCTTTGTAGTATAGTCTGAAGTCAGGGAGTCTGATTCCTCCAGCTCCATATTTTCCCCTCAAGATTTCTTTGTCTATTTGGGGTCTTTTATGTCTCCATACAAAATTTTAAGATTTTCTGTTTTAGTTCTGTAAAAAAAATGCCATTGGTAATTTGATAGAGATTGCATTGACTCTGTATATTGCTTTGGGTAGTATATAGTCATTTTCACAATGTTCATTCTTCCAGTCCAATAACATGGTATATCTCTCCATCTGTTTGTGCCATCTTTGATTTCTTTCCTCAGTGTCTTATAGTTTTCTGAGTACAGGTCTTTTACCTCCTTACGTAGGTTTATTCCTAGGTATTTTATTCATTTTTTGCAATGGTGAATGGGATTGTTTCATTAATTTCTCTTTCTGATCTTTTGTTTTTAGTGTATAGGAATACAAGAGATTTCTGTGCATTAATTTTGTATCCTGAAACTTTACCAAATTCATTGATTAGCTCTAGGAGTTTTCTGGTGGCATCTTTAGGATTATCTATGTGCAGTATCATGTCATCTGCAGTGACAGTTTTTCTTCTTATCCCATTTGTATTCCTTTTCTTTCTTTGTCTTCTCTGATTGCTGTGGCTAAGACTTCCAAAACTATGCTGAATAATAGTGGTCTTGTACCTGATCTTAGAGGAAATGCTTTCAGTTTTTTACCATTGAGAATGATGTTTGGTGTGGATTTGTTGTATATGGCCTTTATTATGTTATTATATTATGTTCCCTCTATGCCCATTTTCTGGAGACTTTTTATCATAAATTTGTGTTGAATTTTGTCAAAAGCTTTATCTGCATCTTTTGAGATGATCATATGGTTTTCAATCTACAATTTGTTAATATGGTGTATCACATTGATTGATTTGCATATATCGAAGAATCCTTGCATGCCTGAGACAAACCCCAGTTGATCATGGTGTATGATCCTTTTAATGTGTTTTTGGATTCTGTTTGCTAGTATTTTGTTGAGGATTTTTGTATCTATATTCATCAGTGATATTCGTCTGTAATTTTATTTTTTTGTGGTATCTTTTCCTGTTTTGGCTAAGGGTGATGGTGGCCTCGTAGAATGAGTTTGGGAGTATTCCTTCCTCTGCAATTTTTTGGAAGAGTTTGAGAAGGATGGGTGTTAGCTCTTCTTTAAATATTTGATAGAATTCACCTGTGAAGCCATCTGGTCCTGGACTTTTGTTTGTTGGAAGATTTTTAATCACATTTTCAATTTCATTATTTGTGATTGATCTGTTCATATTTTCTATTTCTTCCTGGTTCAGTCTTGGAAGGTTATACCTTTCTAGGAATTTGTCTATTTCTTCCAGGTTGTCCATTTTACTGGCAGAGTTGCTTGTAGTAGTCTCTTATGATGCTTTGTATTTCTGCGGTGTCCATTGTAACTTCTCCTTTTTCATTTCTAATTTTATTGATTTGTGTCCTCTCCCTCTTTTTTTTGCTGAGTCTGGCTAAAGGTTTATCAATTTTGTTTATCTTATCAAAGAACTGGCATTTAGTTTTATTATCTTTGCTATTGTTCTATTTGTTTCTATTTCATTCATTTCTGCTCTGATCTTCATGATTTATTTACTTTATGATGTCTTTACTTTTACTAACTTTGGATTTCATTTGTTCTTCTTTCTCTAGTTCCTTTTGGTGTAAGGTTAGATTGTTTATTTGAGATTTTTCTTGTTTCTTGAGGTAAGACTGTATTGCTATAAACTTCCCTCTTAGAACTGCTTTTGCTGCATCCCATAGGTTTTGGATCACTCTGTTTTCATTGTCATTTGTCTCTAGGTATTTTTTGATTTCCTCTTTGACTTCTTCAGTGATCTCTTAGCTATTTAGTAATGTATTGTTTAGTCTCCATATGTTTGTGTTTTTTACATTTATTCTCTGTAATTTATTTCTAATCTCATAAAGCTGTGGTCGGAAAAGATTCTTGATATGATTTCAGTTTTCTTAAATTTAGTGATGCTTGATTTGTGACCCAAGATGTGATGTGTACTGGAGAATATTCCATGTGCACTTGAGAAGAAAGTGTAATCTGCTGTTTTCAGATGGAATGGCCTATAAATATCAATTAAATCTATCTGATCTGTTGTGTCATTTAAAGCTTGTGTTTTTGTATTAATTTTCTGTCTGGATGATCTTTCCCTTGGTATAAGTGAGGTGTTAAAGTCCCTCACTATTCTTTTGTTACTGTTGATTTCCTCTTTTATAGCTGTTAGCAGTTACCTTATGTATTGAGATGCTCCTTTGTTGGGTGCATATATATTTATAATTGTTATATCTTCTTCTTGGATTGATCCCTTGATCATTATATAGTGTCCTTCCTTGTCTCTTGTAACATTCCTTATTTTAAAGTCTACTTTATATGATATGAGTATTGCTACTCCAGCTTTCCTTTGATTTCCATTTGCATGGAATATATTTTTGCACCCCCTGGGACTTTTTTTTATATTCAACTTTTACCTTGAAAGAATTGTTGATTCATATGCAGTTGTAAGAAATAATGGATATCCACTTGGTTGTTATGTATTATCCTTTTCTATATATTGGATTTTACTTGTAAAATTTATATCTAGAGTTTTTGCTTTGGTATTTATGAGGAATATTATTCTGTAGCATTCTTTTCTCATAATATATTGGCTTTAGTTGGATATCAGTGTAATGCTGGTCTCATAGAATGCATTGGAAATCATTTCCCACATCTTTAATTTTATGGAAGTGTTTCTGGTAGAATTGGTTTTATTTCTTCATTAATGCATCTTCAGTGAATGTGTCTGGAACTATAGATTTCTTTGTGAAAGAGATTTACTTACAAATAAAGTTTCTCCAATAGATATATAGTTATCAGTTTATCTATTATACTTGAGTGAGCATGTGTCTTCCAAGGAATTTTCAGTTTTATCTAAATTATCCAGTCATGGCATATAGCTGTTCATAATATTCCCTAATTATCAGTTTAATAACTGTGGCACCTGTAATGATAGTTCCTCTTTCATTCTGAATATTGGCAGCTTGAGATTTTTTTCCTGAACTGACTGGTCTTTGGTTTCATTGGCTTTCTCTATTGTTTTACTCTTTTCTTTTTTAGTGATTTCCCCTCTGACCTTTATTATTTTCCTTCTTCTACTTACTTTGTGTTTTGTTTGGCCTTCTTTTTCTACTTTTTGAAAGTGAAATTGGAGGCTATTGACTTGAGACTTGTGTTTTTTTCCTAATATAAAAATAAACAAAAAATATACTGTGGAGGGAAACTCCAAATACTGTTTAGTGGCATCCTGCAAATACTATCTTGTTGTGTTCTCATTCCTTTAGTTCAAAATACTTTATTTCCCTTTTGGTTTATTTTTTTGACTCATGTGTTATTTAGAAGTTTGATTTGTATTCAAATAGCTGATGATTTCCCCAGTATCTTTTATTGTTGATTTTTAATTTAATTCTATTGGATTACTTTTCAATTCACTTACACTTGTTTTATGATCCTGAATATGATCTATCTTGATAGATGCTCTGTGTGAATTTAAAAATAATGTTCAGTCTTCTAAAGTTGAGTAGAATGTTCCATAAATGTCCATTAAGTCTCATTAGTCGATAGTGTTGTTCAAATCTTCCACATCTTCATGGATTTTGTGTCTATTTTTCCTATCATTTACTGACAGAAGAGTATTGAAATCTCCAAGTGTGGTTGTGGGTTTGTTTATTTCTCCTTGTATTTCTATCAGTTTTTGTTTCATGTTTTGGAACAATTGCTATTAGGTGCAGAAACGTTTAGGGTTTTTATGTCCTCTTGATCAGCTAGCTCATTTATCATTATCAAATGACCTTCTTTATTCCTGGTGATATTTATTGCTTGAAATCTACTTTGTTATTAATCTAATCATTTTAGCACAATTTTTACTGAGGATAGCACTATATATCTTTTTCAATTTCTTTTTACTTTTAACATTTTAATGCATTTTATTTAATGTAAATTTCTTGTAAGCTGTTGAGTCTTGATTTTGTAAACAATATGACGATCAAGCTCTTTGTTGTAATTGAAATATTTAGTTTACATTTAATGTGATTATAGGTATAGTTAGCTTTAAGTCTGTCATGTTAGAAAATTTTTTTTATTTGTCTCATGTATTTTGTGTTTCCCCTTTTCCATCGTTCTATGCCTTATTTTGGATAACTTGAGTACATTTTATAATTTGATTTCATTCCCTTCTTTGGCTTACTAGCTATACCAGTTTTTTAAAAATAGTATTTTTTTTTTTTAGAATTTATATTGTACATCTTTATTATATCACTACCTGCTTTTAAATGATGTTATACCACCTATTATAGAATAAGTACCTTATAATTTCTTCTTTCCTGAATTTTATGCCATTTTTATTATACTTTTTACTTTTGTGCATCTGTTATAAACTGAAAAATACATTTATATTAATTATTTTCTTTAACTATTCTTATTTAATATTAAAATATTTAAATAATACAAAATAATCTCATATAGTTACTAATGTGTTTACCATTTGATGTGTCTTTATTCATTTGTATATATACATATTTCCACATAATGTCATTTCTTTCTGTCTGAAAATCTGCAGTTGATCAATTCTTTCAGATTTTGTACATAAAACTTCTATATTTGTTTTTGCTTTTGAAACATTTTTTTCACTGAGTAGAGAGCTCTAATTTGGCAACTTTTATTTTTTCCTTCCAGAACTTAAAGAGTTTGCTCTGCTTTCCTCCCACCTGCATTGTGTCCTTTGAGGAATCTAAACTGTTGTCTCCCCATCTTTGTTCCTCTGTTCGTAATGTGCCAATTTTATCTGGTTGTAGATTCCTCTCCTTCACTAGCTTTGAGCAACTTGAGTATAATAATGCTCTAGTATATTTTCATATTTCTTGTGCTTGAGTTTTGTTAAGATTTTTCAAACTGTGTGTTTATAGTTTCCATTAGATTTTTAACTTTTCCACCCATTATTATTTAAAATGTTTTTTGTCACTTTCCTCTACTTCTTTCCTTTTGGGACTCTACTTACATGTATATTAAACTGCTTGAAGTTTCCCCTAAACACTTGATATCTTTTTTAAAAAAATTCATTTCTCTATCTTTTATTTTGAGTGGTTTCAATTTCTATGTCTTCTTCACTCATTGTTTATTCTGCAATGTTGAATTTAGTGTTATTTTCATCAATGATATTTTTATCTCAGTTTTTGTAATTTTCATCTCTAAGATTGTGATTTGGGTCTTTTCTATTTCATATTTCTGTTTCCTTAACTTTTTGAACATAAATTTATAATAACTGTTTTTCTTGTCCTAATTCTAACATCTGTGCCAGTTCTGAGTCAGTTTTATTGATAGATTTCTCTCTTCATTTGATTCAAATGTTTCTGCTTCTTTGAATGTATGGTCCTCTTGTTTGGATACAAGACATTGTGAATTTTTCCCTTTGTTGATGGCTACATTTTTTTTTTTTCTATAAATATTATTGAGCTTTATCCTGGGATACAGATAAGTTATGTGAAGGATTATTTTTTTCTTTGTGTCTTGCTTTTTAAGGTTTGTTACACAGGGCTAGAGAAGCATTTAGTCTACATATAACTATTATCTGTTACCGAGGCATCTCTTCTGTGTTCTCAACCCAAAGACACATCCTCTTACCATCAACATCTTTGTCTTTATAATCATTGTGCATATTACGTTAAAGGGTCAGCAGTGTCTTTGTTGTTTATCCTGTAGGTGTCCTGGTGCTTAAAGAAGTGCAGCATTAAACAGAAAATTTAAAAATCCTATGACAGATTGAGAGACTGTGAAAGAAAGAAGAAAGGTTTTATTACGGTATTAGAACAAGGTATTCTACATTTTCATCTGGGACCCACAGTAGTTGCATGGGTGGCTCTGGAGTGTCAGACAATGGAACTTTATTTCTTGCTCATGTAATAATCTCACACTAGCCTTCAACACGGCCCCAGCAGACAACCTACTGCAGCCTCCCTTAAAGGGTCAGGTTCCTTTCACCTTGGGGTCCACCCTTCTGCAGGACTCTGGTTTACTCTGGACCACCTTTATAGCCAAGCTGAATGTTGCCAAAACTGACCTGTCATTTCCCTCTTTTTATTCAAGAGTCTCAATGTTAATGTTATGCTTTTCTTTACCACAAATTTGCATTTTTTGTTTGTTTAGTGTTAACATTCTAATTAGCATTTTTCTTCTGGGATGCTATGGGTCCCAAAGGTCCAAACATAAATTTCTATGGAATCTGTAGGTTACGCTTACACATTTCCTAATAAACTCTTGTAAGTTTTAATTGAAGATGAACTTTAAAAAAATTAGTTTTAAAATGGCCCTGAAGTTGAACAATAATATTTCCTTTGTCATGTAAAGTAGTTTAGATTACAATAAAAAGTAGTGGAAGTATTATTACATGCAGAGCATAAAGGGAATCATCAATTTCTTTTCATAGAGCACTACTTTCAGGTTAAATGTGTTTATAGAGTCCATGATGGGAACGTTTGCATTCTAAGGTACATGAGAGCTTTTATACAATCCATAAAGAGAGACTGTATATATACAGGGCTGACTTCACCAAAGGGAAGAACTGAATTTGTAACTTAGGTGGATACTGGGGTAAATTTGACAAGGAATTTGATGTAATTATAACAAGGAATGTACAGGCTGTGTACCAGACATTTTGAGAAATGTTGGTTTCATCTTTGATGCAAAGCAAAGACTCATCCAAAACCAAAGTCCAGTCACTAATCAGAAGATCTGCAGGATGTGGCTGGTTTTGTAATTCATCATAATTCTACATTTGTGTTTTACATTTCTCTGGACCAAAGCTGATCTTTCCCCTCATGACATTTAAAATATTTTTGATTATTGTATCAGTACATACTAATTCTATGGATTTTTAAGATACCAAAGAGCTAGAAAAATACCAATAATCACAGCATCCAGAGCACACAGTTTTTTGTTCTTGATCATTGCACTGTGGTTGTGTAAGATGTTGAATTAGGGAGAGTCTGGTGAGAAGTGTGAGAGAACTGTGTACTACTTTTGCAAATTTCTTTAAGATAAAAATTAGTTCAGAATAAAAAGTTTAAAAATGATTACAATTTTTAGGGACTTCCCTGGTGGTGCAGTGGTTGAGAATCCACCTGCCAATGCAGGGGACACAGGTTCAATAACTGGTTTGGGAAGATCCCATATGCTGTGGAGCAACTAAGCCCGTGTACCACAACTACTGAGCCTGTGCTCTAGAGCCCATGAACCACTACTGAGCCCAGGTACCACAAGTGCTGAAGCCCACATGCCTCGAGCCCATGCTCCGCAACAAGAGAAGCCATCACAATGAGAAGCCCATGCACCACAACGAAGAGTAACTCCTGCTTGTCATGACTAAAGAAAGCCAGCGCACAGCAACAAAGACCCAACACAGCCAAAAATAAAATAAAAATTTAAACAAAATCACAATATTTATAGACTTTTATGTATTTGAGACCACATTGTATATATAACGTGTCTTGCTTTTTACAAATCACTATGTCATTAGTACTTCCTCAAGTCATGTTTAATGGTCACATGATATGCCAATTTGAAAATATATTATCATTTACTCAACTCTTATCCTACTATTCACTACTGGTTTGATTTCATTTGTTTTATAAACAATTTTGCAATAGATATAATTATTGGATAATTATTTGTCTTAATCTTGGATTATGCTCTTATGTTATAGAATCAGATGTGGGAATACTGGGTCAAATGTTATGAACATTTAACCACACTGCCTGTTAAACTGAACAGAATGATTGGATTTATTTCCAATTTAAATACTGAATCACTACTCAAATGAGGTAAAATATATGTATTAAAATTTCATATCCCCAGAGCCCAACAGTACCTGCCATATAGTATGTGCAAAATAAATGTTGGTGGAATCGAAGTCTTCAATAAAAATGTCATCTGAATGAATTAAAAATCTGAGCATCACTGATATAGTTCCCTGATCATTTGGGGAGTTAAGGATTGAGATGTTGAAGGAAAATAAGGGCTGGAGGAATTTACATGGGGTGGCGCCATGCTGGCGTAATTCAACGAAAACATGCTATTACTCAGACCCACGTACCATGTACACATACTGTGATTTAAATGAGAGCCAATCAATTTGCTGATTGGATAAACAATGTCAAGGCATGAAATTTTTGTTTTGTATTAATCTTAATAGCAGAGGGGAGCCAATATTAAAACAGATTTTTCAGCATTAATTGAAGAGATTTTAAACTTCCCAGAGTGGGAATGTAGAGACATAATGGAACTATTCCTGTAGATAAAGTGTAGCACACACCATGACCCAGCAATTCCACTCCTGAGAATGTATACAGAAAAGAAAATATCAAACAGGTTTACAGGTATATTCATTAGAAAGATGGTTATGGTGGCAGAGAGTTGAAGGCTACCTGGGTAAACAGACAAAGTGTAGCAGATGCACAGTTCAGAGCACTCCCTGTCTTGGCTGGGGCTCTCTGGAAGCAGAGCTTGAGATGCTGATTCTTATGCAATGATTTATTGACTGAGTGCTCTCAGGAAAAACCTGAGAAAAGTGAGGAAGCAGAAGAGGGCAGGGGAGGAAACAACAAATACATGTTTCTGGAGAGGTGTAGCATCAACTGCATCCATGGGGAGCTCTGGAGTATACATTGTACCAGAGTTCAATTTGTCCTAACAGAGGCAATGACACCTTCACACGGGTTGGTCAGAGGCTGCCCCTGGTGATAAGAAGAGGATGTATAATCTCATATCCTCAGAACAACATGGCTCACCTCAGTCAAGGGCATTGCTTTGGAGAAGAATAAAGGTGTGAGGACCTAGCAGCCAACATCACTAAGTAACCAGGTGGGTACCTTGTCCCAGGTGAAAGTAGTCAGCAAGCGGACAAAACAGCATCTGCTACCCGATAGAAGAAATGGATTAAGTGTTCACCTAGGAACATGGATGGATTTCAGAAATATTGTGCTGAGTAAGAAAAAAGTAAGAAGCAAAGTTGTTTGTATGCAATGCCATTTACATAAAATAAAAATGCTTAATAACAAAAATATGAATTTTATTAAAAACACAAACATAACAGCTGCACACAGAATGATATTTAAATTATGTAACACCCTCTTGGCAAAGGTACTGACCAAATAGGACAAGATGCTGATACTTGCCATAAGAAAAGAGAGTGGGGACTTCTGTAGATCAATGATGCTGACATTTGACAGTATGTAAAGTACAAAGACTTGAATTTGCACTTGACGTTCAAAAAGGGAAAACATGAATAAATAAGAAAAGAATGGGGAGGGAACACTTTCTCTTTGTCCGCCATAGAAGTTAAAGTAAGGTGACTTTTTTTTTTTTTGTGGCACGTGGGCCTCTCACTGTTGTGGCCTCTCCCGTTGCAGAGCACAGGCTCCAGACATGCAGGCTTGGTGGCCATGGCTCACGGGCCCAGCCGCTCCATGGCATGTGGGATCTTCCCGGATCGGGGCACGAACCCATGTCCCCTGCATCAGCAGGTGGATTCTCAACCACTGCCCCACCAGGGAAGCCCCAAAGTAAGGTGATTTTGAATGACCTTCCATTTGCAGGATGGATTTCTCTGTTTTTTCATTCCCAGCTAATCAATTAAAATACTGTTTTATACAAGCTTGTCTCTATAATTCCTGCCAGCTCCCACGGTCTCCAGGCAAGGCTTTCTCTTAGAAAAGGGAGCAATGGCTGCCTTGCCATGTATCAGAAATAAGAACTTAGATTTTCAATGTTTTGAGGTTTGCATGGAATGGTAAGGAATTTGGTAATGACTTATTTTGAATATTTAAGGTGAGATCAGCTTTATCAGGATTAAGGACAAAGGTAGCTGCTGAAACTGATTTATTCCACCCCATGAGAGACTGAATATACAAACAGAAAAGGGCCAGACTTTATATAAAAATATGACCCACAACCTGTAGCAACCTGCCCTGAAAACCAACGCCCTTATTTACAATAAGCAATCCAGGAAGCAGCCTGCTAAAAGTCAGACTTTCAGGAAGCCAGGATGCTGAACAATAACTTCTCTAACAACTGTCCCCAGATGGCCAGGGTGTGATCAATAACTGACAGCTTCTCTAATTTTTGGACCCAGTTCCAACTTAGAACCAACAGAGCACCCCTACCCAATCACAGGGGACCCCTCACTTCTAGTAGCCGTCCCAGCTTCCCCAGGCCCACAGCCTCCATCAGGGCACCCCAGAGCCCTCCCTTTTTTCACTATAAAATTTCATACTTCTCTGCCTACTTTTTGGTCTCTACCAAAACACAATTGATGGTGGCTGATCCTCTTGCTATAACAAGCTCTGAATAAATAGCCACCACTTAATTGCATTTGGTTGGTCTTCATTTATTTCCAAGGTTAATCATGAGGGCTCCAGTGAGGTCTGGTCTGCACTTCCCATCACTGTAGGCCCTAGTGTTCAACCAAACGTGGTCCCCACAGAGGCCCCTTGTTCCCTGCTGCTCACTGCTTGCCAAGTCCAGGAAGATGTGGAAAGACAGCACTGGGTGTGAACTCTGCTCTTTGCTTTGAGTTCCTCAGCTATTCAATCTTAGTTTGGTACCAGGTTTTGTTATTAGTTTCCTTTTTGTTTTGCATCCATGATGGAATTAGGCCATTCCTCTTCCTTCCATTGTGCTGCCTTTTGTGTTCCTGTTTTTGTACTGGGCGGTCTAAAATTGCTGTTTATCATGAGTCCTGGGGTAGGACACAGCCACGGGTTTTATAAGCCTGTTGTTTGAGGCCGGCTCATCGCCCAGTGGGTTTTCAGTTGTTGTGAGACCACCGTTCACGTGGACTAACTTTGCTGCGGGTCACCAATAATACTGGATGAGATTCCCCTTCTGCTTTGATTGTGTGTCCTGAAAGCTTGGCTGTAACTCCAAGACAGTGTTCTTTCTGGTTTTCCACCTGCCGGGCCTGCATTTGGACGAGGCCCACCATCAGGTTGGGCCTGAGACAGGAAGTGCTCAAGCGTCACGTTCCTACTGCCAGCTGCCATGGCAAGGGGTCCTGTTAGTCAAATCCTCTCCTCTGCTTGGGTGAACCCTGCTTCTTATCTGTCCTCTGTACAGTCCTAACTCCTGTGCCTGTCTTTCTAAACAGCGTAACTTCACCAAGGCTAACCCAGGCGTTCGGTGTCCATTCTCGGGGGCATTTTATTTGAGCCATGTTTTCATTTGTGAGGCATCTTGAAAAGGAAGGGAATCAGATTTTGCAAAGCCCAATGGACAGCATTTCTTGATTGTTATGCAGAGGCCTCCAAATGAAAATCTGAATTAAAAATTGCATCACTAAAAAAGTCTGTGGTCAAAGGAAATGAGAGCAATTTGACATCTTAAGAAAGAAAAAATTAGACTCATTTCCTTCAAATCCTCCCTCCAGTCCCCTCTCTACATCCATCTCTCCCACTTCCCTCCTATACAGATCTCTCTCCTTTGCATCTTTTCTCTAAAAATTAATAGACAGAAAACTCAATTATGTAGAGTCAGGAGACCGGAAGGGGAAATCCTCACCCCCCAAGACAGTAGCTGAGCTGACAGGAAGAAGACAGACACTTCCTCTTTCTCAGCAGAGACTTAGCCAATGATCAGCCATGGATGCTGTTTACTAAGCCCTCCCACCTTCCTTTTCCTCTATACAATCTTTCTCCTTCTCCTGTTGTGCAGGAAAGTGCATGTGACTCACTATGGTTGTAGACCCTGAATTGCAATTCTCTGCTAATCCCGAATAAACCCATTTTGCTGGCGAAATACCTGGCAGCCCAATTGTTTCAGATTGACACTTCCCTCCTTTTCTTGTCCAGACCCTCTACCTTTCCCTAATAACCCTCCTAAAAGCCCCAAATGCCAGCTGCCTCTAAGGACCCATCCTGCCCATAAGCCATGCTCATGAGTTGTTTGCTGACCACTGTAGAATTTAAGCCTTGGGTCCAAGCTGAATTTAAGAGTTATAATTAAAGATTTTGCTAAATCCAAACAAAACCAGCACATATTCATAGAAGAATTTAGAATTCTTTGGGTACATATAACCCAGAGCTACCTAACCTATGTCAGCTTGTACACATGTTGGTCAGAACCGTACAGGTTGCTTCTGTATGATAAAGCTGACTAGATTGATCTGGAAAGAGAAACTATAGATAAATTTCTCTTCACAATAAATTTCAGGGTCAAAAACGAAAACAAAAACGAAACAAAACAAAACAAAAAGGTCAGAAAAGTAGATCTACATCTCTTAAAAGTCATACTTGAAACATTTCCAGTAAAAATGGATTGGACCAAACTTTAATTATGCAAGCAACAAAAATAATGAAACTAGAGGAGATTTTCAGGATAGATTAGAATATACCTCCTGACAACACTTGAGAGAGTGTAAGGAGGGACTTATGTAACAGCAGCCTTCTCATCTCATTGCCTCAATGGAATTAAACCTGAACTTGGAGACTTAATTTGAAAAAATTAGAATGAGAAAGAGCCCCTTCAGCTGAACTACAAAACAGGGAAGAACATTATTAAAGGGGTTTAGAATAAAACTTAGAAAAAACCTAAAGTAAATTTGTGGCTCTGCAGATCAAACAGCTAGGTGGCCCACCCCCCAGGCCAACCACTTGAAGAAATTATAAACCAAAAGGACACTAAAAAAGAATTCCTATCTAATGAAAGCGAAACAAAGGGAAATGCCTTGATTCAAATCAATGAGGGTGCTCTGAGGAAGGAAAAAGTACCTAGTATCCTACCATACACTTAATCTCTCAAAATGAAATACTTATAAATTATGGATGGTCATCCTCATCAATTCCTGATAGATGCAGGTGCTACTCCTCCTACATTAAGCTCTGATAACTTTACTCAACATTTTGCCCCAGAGTAAACATACTGCACAGGTGGAAGGTATTTCAAATAACCTACAGATATTCCCCCATCTCCCAGCCCTTAACTGTAACCTGTGAGCCCTTGACTGAAAAACATTCCTTCCTGCTGTGTGATACCACCTTTGAGGGAGAGATATACTCTGCAAATGGAATTGCAATATTAAATGTTCACCACAGTGACTCTTTCCTGATGTCCCAGAAGATTCCCCTATTCATAATCAAGCAGTATATGCCTTGGATATATATTTCCCTCCTGTGTTATATTTCATGCATACTTGGATAAGGATTCTTGACATTGTATCTGACTTGGGGTTAAAAATTCCACAGATGTTGGAAAAATAATTGGAGTAGACTCTATCAAAGTCCATACAAATTCTACCAAGCTGTTACCTAAACTTCCCCAATATATTGTAAAGTCAGAAGCAAAGGGAGGGGACAAACACAGTTGAAAGCCTTATATCCAAAGGCTTCTCATGTCTTGCACTAGCTCTTGTTACACTCCTGTCCAACCAGTAAAGAACCAAATGGACAAGGAAAGAGATTTATTTAAGAACTCAAGGCCATCAACAAGATTGCTCCCCCATAGTTCGTAACCCAAGTACCATCTTGCCCTCACTTCCAGGAGCTCTGATGTAGTGGAGATTTGCTCTGCCTTTTCCATGTGCCTCTAACCAGGAGAGTCAGTACCTTTCTGCTTTCACCTGTGGAGGACATCAGTACACCTGACAGCATGGCAGGGCTTCACTGGAAACCCTCCTACTTCTCCCAGGTGCTCAATTAAGACTTACAGGGTCTACACCTCTTAGAGAAATGGAAATAAAAATAAAAATAAACAAATGGGGCCTAATGAAACTTACAAGCTTTTGCACAGCAAAGGAAACCATAAACAAGACGAAAAGACAACCCTCAGAAAATGGCAGAAGAGTAAGACGCGGAGATCAACTTCCTCCCCACAGATACACCAGAAATACATCTACACGTGGAACAACTCCTACAGAACACCTACTGAACGTTGGCAGAAGACCTCAGACCTCCCAAAAGGCAAGAAACTCCCCCACGTACCTGGGTAGGGCAAAAGAAAAAAGAAAAAAAACAGACAAAAGAATAGGGACGGGATCTGCACCAGTGGGAGGGAGCCGTGAAGGAGGAAATGGTTCCACACACTAGAAACCCCTTCGCGGGCGGAGACTGCGGGTGGCGGAGGGGCGGAGCTTCGGGGCCACGGAGGAGAGCGTAGCAACAGGGGTGCGTAGGGAAAAGTGGAGATATTCCCGCACAGAGAATCAGTGCCTACCTGCACTCACTAGCCCGAGAGGCTTTTCTGCTCACACGCCGGGGCGGGTGGGGCTGGGAGCTGAGGTTTGGGCTTCGGTCAGAGCGCAGGGAGAGGACTGGGGATGGCTGCATAAACACAGCCTGAAGGGGCAAGTGCACCACGGCTATCCGGGAGGGAGTCCGGGAAAAAGTCTGGAGCTGCCAAAGAGACAAGAGACTTTTTCTTGCCTCTTTGTTTCCTGGTGCCTGAGGAGAGGGGATTAAGAGCGCCACTTAAAGGAGCTCCAGAGATAGGCGCGAGCCGCAGCTATCAGCACAGACCCCAGACACCGGAATGAGATGCGAAGGCTGCTGTTGCAGCCACCAAGAAGCTTGTGTGTGAGCACAGGTCACTCTCCACACCACCCTTCCGGGGAGCCTGTGCAGCCCGCCACTGCCAGGGTCCCGTGATTCAGGGACAACTTCCCCGGGAGAACACAGGCGTGCCTCAGGCTGTTGAAAGGTCATGCTGGTCTCTGTCACCGCAGGCTCGCCCCGCACTCCGTACCCCTCCCTCCCCCCGGGCTGAGTGAGCCAGAGCCCCCGATTCAGTGGCTCCTTTAACCCCGTCCTGTCTGAGCGAAGAACAGACGCCCTCAGGTCATCTACACGCAGAGGCGGCTCCAAATCCAAAGCTAGACCCCGGGAGCTGTGAGAACAAAGAATAGAAACAGAAATCTCTCCCAGCAGCATCAGGAGCACTGGATTAAATCTCCACAATCAACTTGATGTACCCTGCATCTGTGTAATATCTGAATAGAGAACGAATCGTCCCAAATTGAGGAGGTGGACTTTGAGAGCAATGATTTTATATATATATATATATTTTTTTTTTTTCCCCCTTTTTCTCTTTTGTGAGTGTGTATGTGTATGCTTCTGTGTGTGATTTTGTCTGTATAGTTTTGCTTTTACCATTTGTCCTAGGGTTCTCTCTGTCCTTTTTTTTTAAATTACTTAAAATTTTTTTCTTAATAATTAATTTTTATTTTAATAACTTTATTTTATCTTCTTTCTTTTATTCTTTCTCTCTTTCTTTTTTTTCTCCTTTTTATTCTGAGCCATGTGGAGGACAGACTCTTGGTGCTCCAGCCAGGCATCAGGGCTGTGTCAATGAGGTGGGACCAAAAGTTCAGGACACTGGTCCACAAGAGACCTTACAGATCCATGTAATATCAAACAGTGAAAACCTCCCAGAGATCTCCATCTCAAAGCCAAGACCCAGCTCTACTCAATGACCAGCAAGCTACAGTGCAGGACACCCTATGCCAAACAACTAGCAAGACAGGAACACAACCCCACCCATTAGCAGAGAGGCTGCCTAAAATCATAATAAGTCCAGAGACACCCCAAAACACACCACCAGACGTGGACCTGCCTACCAGAAAGACAAGATACAGCCTCATCCACCAAAACACAGGTACTAGTCCCCTCCACCGGGAAGCCTACACAACCCACTGAACCAAACTTAGCCTCTGGATACAGACACCAAAAGCAACGGAAACTACGAACCTGCAGCCTGCAAAAAGGAGACCCCAAACACAGTAAGTTAAGCAAAATGAGAAGACAAAGAAATACACAGCAGATGAAGGAGCAAAGCAAAAACCCACCAGACCTAACAAATGAGGAGGAAATAAGCAGTCCACCTGAAAAATAATTCAGAATAATGATAGCAAACATGATCCAAAATCTTGGAAATAGAATGAAGAAAGTACAAGAAAGGTTTAACAAGGACCTACAAGAACTAAAGAGCAAACAAACAGAGATGAACAACACAATAAATGAAATTAAAAATTCTCTAGAAGGGATCAATAGCAGAAAAACTGAGACAGAAGAATGGATAAGTGACCTGTAAGATAAACTAGTGGAAATAACTACTGCAGAGCAAGGAACTCATTCAAATTTGATGGAGAAATTAAAAGTTTTAGAGACTAGCAAAAGCTAAGAGAATTCAGCACCATCAAACCAGCTTTACACCAAATGCTAAAGGAACTTCTCTAGGCAAAAAACACAAGACAAGGAAAAGCCCTACAATAATAAACCCCCCAAAATTAA
The DNA here is from genome assembly GCF_949987515.2 of Delphinus delphis. NCBI lineage: Eukaryota > Metazoa > Chordata > Mammalia > Artiodactyla > Delphinidae > Delphinus > Delphinus delphis. The sequence continues at coordinate 2,725,676 of NC_082691.1, forward strand.
GAAAATGGTAATAGGAACATACATGTCGATAATTACCTTAAATGTAAATAGATTGAATGCTCCAACCAAAAGACATAGACTGGCTGAATGGATGCAAAAACAAGACCCGTATATATGCTGTCTACAAGAGACCCACTTCAGATCTAGGGACACATACAGACTGAAAGTGAGGAGCTGGAAAAAGACATTCCATGCAATGGAAACCAAAAGAAAGCTGGAGTAGCTATTCTCATATCAGACAAAATAGACTTTAAAACAAAGACTATTAGAAGAGACAAAGAAGGACACTACATAATTGTCAAGGGATCAATCCAAGAAGAAGATATAACAACTGTAAATATTAATGCACCCAACATAAGAGCACCTCAATACATAAGGAAAATACAAACAGCCATAAAAGGGGAAATCGACAGTAACACAATCATAGTAGGGGACTTTAACAACCCACTTTCACCAATGCACAGATCATCCAAAATGAAAATAAATAAGGAAACACAAGCTTTAAATGATACATGAAACAAGATGGACTTAATTGATATTTATGGGACATTACATCCAAAAACAACAGAATACACATTCTTTTCAAGTGCTCATGGAACATTCTCCAGGATAGATCATATCTTGGGTCACAAATCAAGCCTTGGTAAATTTAAGAAAATTGAAATTGTATCAAGTATCTTTTCCAACCACAATGCTATGAGACTAGATATCAGTTACAGGAGAAAATCTGTAAGAAATACAAACACATGGAGGCTAAACAACAACTACTTAATAAGCAAGAGATCACTGAAGAAATCAAAGATGAAATAAAAAAATACCTAGAAACAAAGGACAATGAAAACACGTTGACCCACAACCTTTGGGATGCAGCAAAAGCTGTTCTAAAAGGGAAGTTTATAGCAATACAATCTTACCTCAAGAAACAAGAAACATCTGAAATAAACAACCTGTGCTTACCACTAAAGCAATTAGAGAAACAAGAAAAAAAAAAACCCAAATTTAGCAAAGGGAAAGAAATCATAAAGATCAGATCAGAAATTAATGAAAAAGAAATGAAGGAAATGATAGCAAAGATCAATAAAACTAAAAGCTCGTTCTTTGAGAAGATAAACAAAATTGATAAACCATTAGCCAGACTTATCTAGAAAAAAAGGAAGTAGACTCAAATCAATAGAATTAGAAATGAAAAAGGAGAAATAACAACTGACGCTGCAAAAATACAAAGGATCATGAGAGATTACTACAAACAACCATATGCCAAAGAAATGGACAACCTGGAAGAAGTGGACAAATTTTCAGAAATGCACAACCCTCCAAGAATGAACCAGGAAGAAATATAAAATATAAACAGACCAATCACAGGCACTGAAATTGAAACTGTGATTAAAAATCTTCCAACAAACAAAAACCCAGGACCAGATGGCTTCACAGACGAATTCTATCAAATATTTAGCGAAGAGCTAATACCCATCCTTCTCAAACTCTTCCAAAATATAACAGAGGGAGGAACACTCCCAAACTCATTCTATGAGGCCACCATCACTCTGATACCAAAACCAGACAAAGATGTCACAAAGAAAGAAAACTACAGGCCAGTATCACTGATGAACATAGATGCAAAAATCCTCAACAAAATACTAGCAAACAGATTCCAACAGCACATTAAAAGGATCATACACTATGATCAAGTGGGGTTTATCCCAGGAATTCAAGGATTCTTCAATAGACTCAAATCACTCAGTGTGATACACCATATTAACAATTGATGGAGGAAAAACATGACCATCTCAATAGATGCAGAGAAAGCTTTCAACAAAATTCAACATTAATCTATGATAAAAGCCCTCCAGAAAGTAGGCATAGAGGGCACTTTTCTCAACACAATAAATGACATATATGACAAACCCACAGCCAACATCATCCTCTAGGTTGAAAAATTGAAACCATTTCCACTAAGATCAGGAACAAGACAATGTTGCCCACTCTCACCACTATTATTCAACATAGTTTTGGCAGTTTTAGCCACAGGAATCAGAGAAGAAAAAGAATCCAAACTGGAAAAGAAGAAGTAAAGCTGTCACTGTTTGCAGATGACATGATACTATACATAGAGAATCCTAAAGATGCTACCAGGAAACTATTAGAGCTAATTAATGAATTTGGGAAAGTAGCAGGATACAAAATTAATGCACAGAAAAGTCTTGCATTCCTATACACGAATGCTGAAAAATCTGAATGTGAAATTAAGAAAACACTCCCATTTACCATTGCAACAAATAGAATAAAATATCTAGGAATAACCTACCTAAGGAGACAAAAGACCTGTATGCAGAAAATTATAAACACTGATGAAAGAAATTAAAGATGATACAAATAGATAGAGAGATATACCATGTTCTTGTATTGGAGACATCAACATTTTGAAAATGACTCTACTACCCAAAGCAATCTACAGATACAATGCAATCCCTATCAAACTACCAGTGACATTTTTCACAGAACAGGAACAAAAAATTTCATAATTTGTATGGAAACACAAAAGACCCTGAATTGCGAAAGCAATCTTGAGAAAGAAAAACGGAGCAGCTTGAATCAGGTTCCCTGACTTCAGACTATACTATAAAGTTACAATAATCAAGACAGTATTGTACTGGCGCAAAAACAGAAATATAGATCAATCAAACAGGATTGAAAGCCCAGAGATAAACCCACGCATATATGGTTACCTTATCTTTGATAAAGGAGGCAAAATATACAGTGGAGAAAAGACAGCCTCTTCAATAAGTACTGCTGGGAAAACTGGACAGCTACATGTAAAAGAATGAAATTAGAACACTCCCTAACACCATACACAACAATAAACTCAAAATGGATTAAAGACCTAAATGTAAGGCCAGACACCATCAAACTCTTAGAGGAAAACATAGGCAGAACATTCTATGACATAAATCACAGCAAGATCCTTTTTGACCCACCTCCTAGAGAAATGGAAATAAAAATAAATAAATAAACAAATGGGATCTAATGAAACTTCAAAGCGTTTGCACAGCAAAGGAAACCATAAACAAGACCTAAAGCCAACCCTCAGAATGTGAGAAATTATTTACAAATGAAGCAACTGACAAAGGATTAATCTCCAAAATATACAAGCAGCTCATGCAGCTCAATATCACAAAAACAAACAACTCAATCCAAAAATGGGCAGAAGACCTAGATAGACATTTCTCCAAAGAAGATATACAGATTGCCAACAAACACATGAAAGAATGCTTAACATCATTAATTAGAGAACTGCAAATCAAAACTACAATGAGGTATCACCTCATACTGGTCAGAATGGTCATCATCAAAAAATCGAGAAACAATAAATGCTGGAGAGGGTGTGGAGAAAAGAGACCCCTCCTGCACTGTTGGTGAGAATGTAAATTGATACAGCCACTATGGAGAACAGTATGAAGGTTCCTTAAAAAGCTAAAAATAGAACTATCATACAACCCAGCAATCCCACTCTTGGGCATATACCCTGAGAAAACTATAATTTAAAGAAGTCATGTACCATAATGTTCATTGCAGCTCTATTTATAATAGCCAGGACATGGAAGCAACCTAAGTGTCCATTGATAGATGAATGGATAAAGAAGATGTGGCACATATATACAATGGAATATTACTCAGCCATAAAAAAGAATGAAATTGAGTTATTTTTAGTGAGGTGGATGGACCTTGAGTCTGCCATACAGAGTGAAGTAAGTCAGAAAGAGAAGAACAAATACCATATATTAACACATATATACGGAATCTAAAAAAAAAATAGTTCTTAAGAAACCAGGGGCATGACAAGAATAAAGATGCCAACTTTGATAATGGACTTGAGGATACAGGGAGGGGTAAGCGTAAGCTGGGATGAAGTGAGAGACTGGCATGGACATATATACATTACCAAATGTAAAAGAGGTAGCTAGTGAGAAGCAGCCACCCAGCACAGGGAGATCAGCTCGGTGCTTTGTGACCAACTAGAGGGGTGGGATAGGGAGAGTGGGAGGGAGATGCAAGAGGGAGGAGATATGGTGATATATGTATATATATAGCTGACTCACTTTGTAATAAAGCAGAAACTAACACACCATTGTAGCAATTATACTCCAATAAAGATGTTAAAAAAATTAATTAATTAATTAATTAAAAGAACAAAAGACTTATGGGATCTAAACACAGACCATGACTACCGGGGCACTGGGTAAGGGAATTGTAATGTTTTCCTTCTTTCCCTGCTGTTTGTCATCCCTTCCTCCCAGCCATTTCCTTAATCACAGAAAATGACTCCCTTTTTCCTACTGTCTTATCTTTTCTATTGCTTTTCCTGTCAAATTCTCTGTCTTGTCTCTCATCCTACTTCATCCTTTCCCTCTACTTATTCATGATTTCTTTCTTTAATCAATTATTACAGTGAATTTTATTAACAAATAAAAGAAAAATTCAGTTTTCTATCAATAAGCAGAAGCATTCATTATACTCAATTATACTTTTTCCTAGCGTGGATCAGAAGCTTACAGCATTGAAGAAATTTTCTCCTCTGGCCATAAGTAAACTTTACCCTCCTCTGATCAGCTATTATGAAGAAGTTTAGAGATTTCAATGTTTTATGTTGTTGAGGCATCTAAATTTGGGTGACAAATGTTAACTTCTTCCAAAAGATGTTATAAGTTTAATAATAATATCCTACCCTGGTTTGATTAGTGTACCACCAGCAAAACTGTGAAATCATTAATCAGAGTATAGTAAAAAAAATCTTTTAAACTCCATTAATTTTCAAGAAGATCCTGTAAGAAAAATGATCAAAAATAAGAAAGAAAATTGTTTTGGGCATGCATAGGTTAACTGAGTTGCTATTTATAATAGTAATAAAAATATAGAAAACAATTCAAAATTAGAAAAGTGAAATGATTTACCTATTATGTTAGAATTGTCATTTAGCATTATTCATGACACAGAGTAAATACTAAGTTTAAAAAATAAACTTAATTGAATGGAATGTAATTAAATTATTAAAAGAAATAAGTATTGGCATATATACACTACCCAATGTAAAATAGATAGCTAGTGGGAAGCAGCTGCATAGCTCAGAGAGATCAGCTCATTGCTTTGTGACCACCTAGATGGGTGGGATAGGGAGGGTGGGAGGCAGATGCAAGAGGGAGAGGATATGGGGATATATGTATAGGTATAGCTGATTCATTTTGTTATTACAGCAGAAACTAACACAACATTGTAAAGCAATTATGCTACAATAGAGATGTTAAAAAAAAACTGAAAAAACAAAAATACAAAAATCACCTTCCAAAAAAAAAGCATTACCGTATTTAGGTTAACAAGGATTAGAAGTCATTTTGAAGGCAGCTTAATGCCTTATCTCAGTTATTTTCTGAAAGTTCATTAGTTTACAGGTTTTTACTGGCATCCGAAAGGCCCCTTACATTGCAATAAAATCCTAGTTATATATAGTGACTTCAATAAGACAAACTCTAGTCTGCTTGGCAGAATCTTTGACAGTTTTTATTAACCTTACAAAGGGCTGCTCAACCAAAAATGTCAGAATAGCTGGTAACTATGGCAGCAGCCATATGGGCCAATGATGCACCATGCCTAGCTGCTCTGGAGGAAATTTTGTGGGCAATCACGTTCCTCCTTGCAAGACCCAGAAAACCTATAATGTAGAAGCACAACTATAGGAAGAGGAGAAGGAGGAAATGCTTGAGAAGAGGAAGAAATCAGGGAGAAGTAGAATTTGAATTGGACAGTGATTGAGATAATGATACTTGAATTTGAATAAAGAATCAGAGTACTGGATTTAACTTGATTAAGTTTCCCTCTACTCACAAAATGGGTGCTCTAGAGCTAACATGATCTTGGTTGTACAAAACGTTATTATTTTTTTAAATTCTTGTATTTTCAGCCTGTAGCACCAGTGAAACTTCATACTCCTTAGACAGATATTCACATATCCTTGATGGAGTTGGCAGAAATGAACCTTGTTCTCAACTTGAAATGAAGAATTTGAGCCTCAGATGGACTCAGGTTTGGTTCTTAAAACACAGTGTTCATCTCGTTCCTTTATGAGGCTGCCCAAAAAATTCATCAAGGATGCTGTGATTAATCATTACAGAGAACACCTATCACATTTCTCTAAGCCTCTTAATGAAGAATTTCTATTGTTACACTTATAATAAACTTTATAAATCATATCCTGGCTGTGTGATATCCAACCCAGATACCTTGCCATCCAAGAGAACACATGTTGAGAAGGGAAAGGAGACATGAGTACACTGAGTGCATAAAGCACTGACAGTGATCTATGGAGTGATGGACAGAGACACTGGGGTCCCCTGAGAGGGCAGTGAACCCCTAGAACAACAGCAGGACACAGAGGGGCAGCACCACCTCTGAGACCGCCACCAGCACACTCAGGGGGAAGCAGGAAGGAGTGACGGGCAGAAGGAGGACATCAAGCCATTGCTGCAGGGTTAGGGCCCTGGCAAGTGAGCAAGGAGTTGTACAAAATCATAGATCACCATAAACTTTTACCTTTAGTGTAGTGTTTGACTCAAATTTTCAGTGCCTTTGTTTCAGCGGAAGTGTTGGCAATATCTCCTTAAGTTCTGGTTCATTAAAATTCTGGAAAATAGGGCTTCCCTGGTGGCGCAGTGGTTGGGAGTCCGCCTGCCGATGCAGGGGACACGGGTTTGTGTCCCGGTCCGGGAAGATCCCACATGCCGTGGAACGTCTGGGCCTGTGAGCCATGGCCGCTGAGCCTGCGCGTCCGGAGCCTGTGCTCCACAACAGGAGAGGCCACAACAGTGAGAGGCCCGCGTACTGCAAAAAAAAAAAAAAAAAAAAAAAAAAAAAAATTCTGGAAAATAGTAAAGAGACAAAAAAAATGGTTTTAAAGTTTTTGCTTGAAATGGATGACATTGAACCATTTAAAAATATCTTCCAAAACATATTCACTCCAGAAATTACATTTGCATTAGTGTATACTTTCCTGGGTTTATATGGTAAGGACAAAAACATTAAAAACTCATTAAAGAGTGTGCATTAAACACCATCAGTTTTCCATTATATTTCACACTTACAAATATTTATTGACTGTTTACTATATACAGTACACTGTGGTTTGAAGTTTGCATATTTGCAAAAATATAACATTGCTTTTGCTCTCTAAAGGCCTTATATCATAGTGAAGTGACAGATAATTCAGCAAGTAAGTCAAGTTAAATACAGGTGGAAATAAAAATGGTAAAATTGTTTAATTGTAGATGGCATAAAGCAGGACTACTTTACTGAGGTAATATTTAGGATGTCTAGTCGTCAGCAGTAAACTTACCCTTTGCCTTGTTTTGGGGTTCATAGTAAAATTACCCTTCTTTGCCCTGCTTTGGGACCCTTGACACTCGACCCTGTAAGCATTTCTCTTTTGTCATCTGATCTGAAGATAACAAAAACACTAATTTGAAGACACACATGCATCCCTATGTTCTTTGCAGCATTATTTACAATAGACAAGATAGGGAAGCAACCTAAATGTCCATCAACAGATGAATGGATAAATAAATGTGATATATATATATATATATATATATATATATATATATACACACACACACACAGCATATATACATATACACACAATGGACTATTAGTCAGCTATAAAAAATAATGAAATATTGCTATTTGTGACAATATGGATGGACCTAGAGGGTATCATGCTAAGTGGAATAAGTCAGACAGAGAAAGAGAAACACTGTATGATTTTACTTATATGTGCAGTCTAAAAATCAGAACAATGAACAAGCATAACAAAAGAGAAACAGAATCATAGATACAGCAAACAAATGGTTGCCAGAGGGGAGGGAGTGGAGAGAGGAGAGAAATAGGTGAGGGAGAATAAGAGTTACAAACTTCCAGCTACAAAAGAAATGATGAAATGTACAGTGTGGGGAATATAGCCAATAATAATATAATATCCTTGTGTGTTGACAGATTGGTAACTGGAATAAAGGTGTTTTATGGGACTGCTCTGATGTATAGACAAGGTTAAGTGAAATTTTTATGTGACTCAACCATGCTCAATAAATATGCTCTTCCCTCTTCTTGGATGAGCCAGTAGCATATTTCGGAAATTCAGATAGCTCAATTACTTCTCGCTATAGGTCGTGGTTATGATCTAGATTTTTTTTCTATGACAAAATCAAATTTAATTGACTTGTTAAATAGTGACCACTAGTAAGTGGTGGTACAACTAAGATTCAATCTCCAAGTTGCGTCTTCAAGTCCACAACTAAATACAATTTAATTTCTCCAGCAGACAGATTGATCACTAGAGTCTAACACACAATCTTATCCAGAAAATGAGACCTGAGAGTGCTTTACTTCTGTTCTAGCCTTCAATCTATTCTTTTTATTACCCATCAAGTAATATCACTCCCCCTCAATAAACGTCAAAGTATTTAAGGTACTATGTACTTTTTTTGCTAGATATAAAGGCTTTTTGGCATAAATATCTAGCAGACCAGTAAGGCTCCATTTCTACCCTGTAGATGAAGGCCAAAGCTCCGTCCACAGAAAGTGCAGCTCTGATCTTGATTTCGTATATAAGACATGACAGGCAAGTATTGTTTATGATTAGACTTTTATTTGTGTTACTAGAATGTGACTCAAGCAGTAGATCACTGGAAGTACTTAGTACTTAATTAGATACATTAGTTCATCATTAAGCATTTTTATTGGTCTGTAATTCAACTCTGTTGCTGTGTTTAGAGTTTTATTCTTAAAACACTTCGGATTTTTTTTTGCTTTTCTTTTTTTCTTAACTCTCCTGATATGCTCATTAAGGTAAGTCTTAGAGCTCTTTTTCAGGGACCAAGTATGTTTCAATCTTCCTTCTGTTGTTTGTCCTGGGATAAGCCTGAGTGCACTGAGATTATGCTCTCTGCTGTCAGAATCCAGCTCTTCAGGATAACTCCTGAAGGTAGAGGATGGCTGGCTGGGATGGGAAGGACATTGCACCACAGCTATGGAGAGAGCCCAGGCTTGTTCAGGCGGACGGAGCTAACACCTTATCAGGTAAACAGAGCCAACCTTGCTTTTGATGCCAAGTCAGTCTCTATGACCTTTGACAAATCACTCAACCCTCTCCTCCTCAGGTTCCCCAACAGCAACACCAGATAATGTTTCCATTAGGATATCATGAGATTTACATGCAAAACAGTAAAACATAGGAGGGACTCAATGTACAGTAGCTTGAATATTGTTACTGGAAACAGTGCTTGAGAGTCAAAAAACTTGGTCTAGCACTTTTTAGCTGCAAACTACTGTGCAAGTTGACATCACTCTCCTAAACTACACTCCTGCACCAGCTGTCTTAAGTGCACAGTCCAGGGGAGATCAACTTCCTTGCTTTTCATTTTTCTCTTGTTTTTCAGTGTCAGTCTTCGTCTTTGCTCCGCCCTGCCTCCACTCCACTTTCACCGACAGGTACACTTCGGTCACTGCCATTGTTGTCTGGCTCAAGTGTAGAAATAATATGTCTCCTCGGGACTGCCAACACTTAATGCACATATGCTGTTTCTTGTATCTGTAATTCTATCTGGTCCCCCTTTTCAATGATCTACGTGTGTTTCTCTCTCTTATAACCTTTGTTGACTCAGTTTGATTGGCAGTCAGCACTCATAAATGCTGGACTTTTTACCACTTCCTGACCACATGCAGGCAAACTGAAAGCCAGGGAGCATATTTTCCTGTATCAGAAAGTGAGTGACAAGACTTTAAATAATGGCTACAGGCATCTGGGGGATGGCAGAGAGGTCTGGGAGAGAGGAAAGCACACACCAGACCCTGACAGTGTTTATGGCCACAGAAGGTTATATAACATGATGAGATGAGAAGCAGCAGAGCCATAGGGGGCAATCACCCTCTCCTGGATGCGTGATCAGCCACTCAAGGAGAGGAGCAGGCTCCCAGCTCTGGTGTGCCTGGCCGGGAGCCTGGCTGCAAGGACAGAGGTGGGCCCAGCGCCTGGGTTACTGGTAGAGTGGGAAGATTGCACATGGCCACTGTGGGCTGGCCAGAGACTATTGACGGGGCTCTGTTCATGAAGCAACTTTTTCGACTGATTTGCTGTTCTCTACTACCAGAGTCACCTGTACCTTCTCAGAATAAAACACACCCACACCCGATTTACCAAGCACTTAATATGTTCCACGCGAAGGCACATTACATCACTGTGCTTTATATAATTTACTCTAAAAAATGCACACACATGTCAATGGACCAAAAAAATACTATGCTTTTTTAAAGATGGGAAATTAAGGCACTGATTTATTAAGATAATTTTCAGAGAGATTGAGTTATGTGCTTAGAATCCCACTGGAAATTGCAGGAATCAAAATTTGAACACAGTTTTGTTTTTTTTTTTAATTGAAGTGTAGTTGATTTACAATGCTGTGTTAGTTTCAGGTTACAGCAAAGTGATTCAGATATATATGTATATTCTTTTTCAGATTTTTTTTACATTTTAGGTTATTACAAGATATTGAATATAGTTCTCTGTGCTATATATTAGGTACTTTGTTCTTTATTTTATATACAGTAGTATGTATCTGTTAATCCCAAATTCCTTTCCCCTTTGATAGCCATAAGTTTGTTTTCTGTGTCCGTGAGTCTATTTCTGTTTTGTAACTAAGTACATTTGTATCTTTTTTAAAAATTCCACATATAAGAGATATTGTATGATACTTGTCTTTCTCTATCTGACTTACTTCACTTAGTATGATAATCTCTAGGTCCATCCATGTTGCTGCAAATGGCATTATTTCATTCTTTTTTTATGGCTGAGTAATTTTTTTTTCTAGTTTCCAAAGCCAATGTTTGTTTGTTTTTTAAAATATAGTAGGCTTCCTTGACAATGTTTGCAAAGTCGTCTTCAACGGCATGTTAAATTACAACTACTCACCCACTTGAAAACTCAAATGGCTCCATAAGCTCTGATGAAAAGACCAAACTCCTTGATTTGACAAATAAGACCTTTGGACAATCAGGGCTCAGTTTTCCAGACAGCCTTGACCTCTTGACACCAAAGCCACCCCATCTCCAGTTTCCTGTATTCTACTTACTGTTCTGCAAACAATATTTGCATAACAGTGTTTTGCAAGTGGCTTGGGCCACTCTTCTGCTCTAGGACATTGTGGGAGATTAATAAGTTCCCATTTGTTTATTTTTGTTTTTATTTTCATTACTCTAAGAGATGGATCCAGAAAGATCATGCCGTGATTTATATCAAAGAGTGTCCTGCCTGTATTTTCCTTTAAGAGTTTTATAGTATCTGGTCTTACATTTAGGTCTTTAATCCTTTTTGAGTTTATTTTGGTGCACAGTGTTACAAAATGTTCTAATTTCATTCTTTTACATGTAGCTGTCCAGTTTTCCCAGGGCCACTTATTAAAGAGACTGTCTTTTCTCCATTGTGTATTCTTGCCTCCTTTGTCATAGATTAACTGACCAGAGGTGTGTGGGTTTATTTCTGGGCTTTCTATCCTGTTGCATTGTTCTATGTGTCTCTTTTTGTGCCAGTACCATACTGTTTTGATTACTGTAGGTTTGTACTGTAATTGGAAGTCAGGGAGCCTGATTCCTCCAGCTCCATTTTCCTTTCTCAAGATTGCTTTTGCTATTTAGGATCTTTTGTGTTTCCATACACATTAAAATTTTTTTGATTCTAGTTCTGTGAAGAATGCTGTTGGTAATTTGATAGGAATTGCATTGAATCTGTAGATATTCTTCGGTAGTATAGTTATTTTGACCATATTGATTCTTCCAATCCAAGAACAGGGTACATCTTTCCATCTGCTGTCACCTTTGATTTCTTTCATCAAAATCTTACAGTTTGCAGAGTACTAGTCTTTTGCCTCCTTAGGTAGGTTTATTCCTAGGTATTTTATTCTTTTTGGTGGAATGGTAAATGGGATTGTTTCCTTAATTTCTCTTTCTGATCTTTCATTGTTAGTATATATAGAACATACTGGAGAATTTAACTCCATCACATCAAGTTGAAAACAGTTAGATAGAGCTTTGTGCCTTATTAACACCTCCCTTTAGGTGCATCTCATTATATTTTGTGGTGGTTAATCCTTGTGTATATGTGTTTCTTGCTAGAATGAGGAGAGATTCATGATGAGAACATTGCTTTTTCTTCTCTGTGTTAAATTTTACAGTCCCTAGGACACAGTAGATTCCAACATGTTTGTTGAATTAATTAATCAATGCTTATTTTTTCATTATTATGGTGCAACATAAATCAATATTAATTAAATGTATCATCTTAATTCGTCTTCAAAAAGATGATTATTCAAAGGTTTACTACCTTCTGCAAAATATCTGCTCAGTAACTCTTGGGAAGAGACATGGAGTTATATTGAAGTTTGGAGTCTCCAGAGCAGGCTCATAGGCTCACATATGCCGAGGGATGAAAGTCTTGGAAATCACACAAAGAGTAAAACGTGGCAAAGACAGTCACACGGGAGCCAGGCTGGCCTCTAGTCTGGCCTTAGGCCATCACTGGAAAGTATTTGTAACTCTCCATTCTCTAGTTTATTTACATATACCGCCCACTGAGGGCTGCTGCTTGAGGAAGAATCAAAGAACAGTTCTCATCGCATAAAAGTACAAAGGCAGAGGGAAGAAAAAAATTAATCTGTTCCCTTGGGATTTTGAAGAAACATTTTTATTCTGATTCGTATTTCAGGTGTAGGCGAGGGCAAGAAATAGTTCAAGGTTGTTAAGGAAGAGAAACAATCAAATCTACGTGGTGAAACATGCCCAAAGCAGTTTATCTTGTCTGAAGGTCTCTCTTCTTTTCACATCTCCCTTAATTTTGGCTACAGCTCAGAAGCACTTTTCTCCTTATTTCACCATTCAGTTTAACTGTACTTGATTTTCAGTGTTTTTCTGATTTATTTATGCATGCTTACATGCATGACTCAACTTTCTTTCCTTATCAATATAGAAAATGATTCATTAGACACATCTGAAACACCTCTGATGAATTCTGATGTGATTGTCTTTGCAACTGTTGCACCCATATCATTTAGAAGCTGTATGATGGTGTTGCTTCTTATCCACAAAATCATATAATTTTAGAGCCACAAGATTTTCAACTCAGAGAAAATCTAGGTCAAACGGCTAACTTCACAGGTGAGGAAACCCACGACTGGTTGGTGTATGTATTGCTCAGGGTTACAAAACTCATTAAGAAAAGCCTGAGGACTAAACCATGTTCTCCCAGTTCCCACAATTACTCTCAGATTATGGGGTTTTTCATGCCAGTTCACATAGTCATTTGATTGAACCATTTTCATAACCCAAGGCCTAGAAGCTTCACCCTTGAGTTAAACCTGATGAGCTCCAGGGTATAAGGACATAGATTTAGCAACAGAAATAGTTGGATCTAAAGCTTGACTCTGCCATTTGGGGACAGGACTGGCCAAGTTAGCTCACCTTTATCATTTACAGTCTCATTATCTGTAAAAAGAATTTGTGATACTTATGCCGCAGGGTTATCATGAGGCAAACATTAAAGAATAAATATACAATTTTAGCTCATTTCCCAAGAAAAAGAAAAAGAATTCCTCTCATCATCTTCTCTTTGAGTTAAGGGTATTTCAATTCATGCATGTAAATATTTATTAACATGAGTTTAAATGATAATTTGCTTTTGTCCTTAGAAACCTAAACCACATATTTTTTTTCTTTATTCTAGTTTACCAAGAGAGGTATTCATTTTTTCCCAAAGTATTCTAATTACAGAGAAATATTTAAAATTTTGTTAATTCTCTCATAAACCAGTCTGTCCTCTTTGGGAAGAAAACATAACTGTTTAATATAAAATCTGAGATCGTACATTTCTATTCTGTTATCAGTATAGCTATTCCTCTCTTGGTGTGCGTGTATGTGTGTGTGTGTTTATGTGTGTCTTCCATCTACTAGGAATACAGCACCATGTGTCAGCTACGTTTCCAGGCTGGGAGGAATTTTCTTTACCGCTGTACTGCTGAGTACTCCACACCCCTAAATGTGGCAATAAACCCATTCTGTGCTAACTCTAAAATGTCATGTCAACTCATCTGTGGACCTGATCCTAATTATTTTCTCCTTTGTCCGTTGGTGTTAGGGACCCGACTCCCAAGAAAGAGTTGTTGGTTTAATATAAGTAGGGGGATACAAGAGGCTGGGCACCCAGTTCCATTTTCTGTGGACCCAAAGGCCGAGTTGCAAATATATCATTTCATTACATGGTTTGGATCGCTGGCGCTTAAACATGAATATAGATCCTTTGTATTGCTTATGTTTAAGCATATTTAAATATGTGATTGGGTGGATCTGAATATATCCAGCAACTCTAGCAACATAAACACAGTATCTCATGGTCAAGTGTTCATTCTCTATTAGGACCCAGCAGAAGAGCAGTAATGGTTTAATAATACAGAGTTATTTATTGTTGCTCTGGAAGCCATGGCGTTTCTTCAGAAATCTAGGAATCTGCATTGACATTCTCTCTGCTGCATGAGGTGTAACTTTTCTTTTCTCTTTTTTTGTCTTTTTCTTTTTTTCCACAGAGGGGTACACTGGCATGCTTCAGACCATTGCAGCCACCAAAACTTTACCAATATGTCAGGTCAGTGAATCCTTTTGTGTTTCCCCACCCTGTGGGATGCATGTGTCATACTAGGTTGTTAATGGTACTTACCACTATTTACACACCATGTACGATTACTGTGATGTCATTACTATAGTGCAGTCACATGGAGCTTTACAGGATCAAGAAACAAGGTGATTCTTTTTTTTTTTTTTTTTTTTTTTTTTTTTTTTTTTTTGTGATACACGGGCCTCTCACTGCTGTGGCCTCTCCCATTGCGGAGCACAGGCTCCAGACGCACAGGCTCAGTGGCCATGGCTCATGGGCCCAGCCGCTCCGCGGCATGTGGGATCTTCCCGGACCGGGACATGAACCTGTGTCCCCTGCATCGGCAGGTGGACTCTCAACCACTGGGCCACCAGGGAAGCCCCTTTTATTTTTGTTTTAACAAAAATATTTGTTGGAATATAATTGCTTTACAATGGTGTGTTAGTTTCTGCTGTATAACAAGGTGAATCAGCCATGTGCATACATATATCCCCATATCCCCTCCCTCTTGCATCTCCCTCCTGCCCTCCCTATTCCATCCCTCTAGGTGATCACAAAGCACTGAGCTGATCTCCCTGTGCTATGCAGCTGCTTCCCACTAGCTATCTATTTTATGTTTGGTAGTGTATATATGTCCATGATACTCTCTCTTCATCCCAGCTTCCCCTTATCCCTCCCTGTGTCCTCAAGTTCATTCTCTACATCTGCATCTTTATTCCTGTCTTGCCCCTAGGTTCATCAGAACCATGTTTTAAAAAATTCCATATGTATGTGTTAGCATATGGTATTTGTTTTCCTCTTTCTGACTTACTTCACTCTGTATGACTTACCCTATGTCCATCCACCTCACTACAAATAACACAATTTTGTTTCTTTTTATGGCTGAGTAATATTCCATTGTATATATGTGCCATATCTTCTTTAACCATTTATCTGTCAATTGGCATTAGGTTGCTTCCATGTCCTGGCTATTGTAAATAGTGCTGCAATGAACATTGTGGTACATGACCTTTTTTGAATAATGATTTTCTCAGGGTATATGCCCAGGAGTGGGATTGCTGGGTCATATTGTAGTTCTATTTTCAGCATTTTAAGGAAGCTCCAGACTGTCTCCATAGTGACTGTATCAGTTTACTTTCCTACCAACAGTGCAAGAGGGATGCCTTTTCTCCACACCCTCTCCAGCAGTTATTGTTTCTAGATTTTTTGATGATGGTCATTCTGACTGGTGTGAGGTGATACCTCACTGTAGTTTTGATTTGCATTTCTCTAATGATTAGTGATGTTGAGCATCCTTTCATGTGTTTTTTGGCAATCTGTATATCTTCTTTGGAGAAATATCTATTTAGGTTTTCTGCCCATTTTTTGATTGGGTTTTTTGTTTTCTTCATATTGAGCTGCATGAGCTGCTAATATATTTTCGAGATTAATCCTTTGTCAGTTGTTCCATTCGCAAATATTTTCTCCCATTCTGAGGGTTGTCTTTTCATCTTGTTTATGGTTTCCTTTGCTGTGAAAAAGTTTTTAAGTTTCATTAGGTCCCAGTTGATTATTTTTTTTTTATTTCCATTACTCTATGAGGTTGTCAAAAAGGATCTTGATGTGATTTATGTCAAAAAGTGTTCTTCCTATGTTTTCCTCTAAGAGTTTTATAGTGTCTGGCCTTACATTTAGGTCTTTAATCCATTTTGAGTTTATTTTTGTTTATGGTGTTAGGGAGTGTTCTAATTTCATTCTTTTCTGTGTAGCTGTCCAGTTTTTCCAGTACCATTTATTGAAGTGGATGTCTTATCTCCATTGTATATTCTTGCCTCCTTTATCAAAGTTAAGGTGACCATGTGTGCATAAGTTTATCTCTGGGCTTTCTATCCTGTTCCATTTATCTAGATTTCTGTTTTTGTGCCAGTACAATACTGTCTTGATTACCGTAGTTTTGTAGTATAGTCTGAAGTCAGGGAGCCTGATACCTCCAGCTCCGTTTTTCTCTCTCAAGATGGCTTTGTCTATTCAGGGTCTTTTGTGTTTCCATACAAATTATGAAAGCTTTTGTTCTAGTTCTGTGAAAAATGCCAGTGGTAGTTTGATAGAGATTGCATTGAATATGTAGATTGCTTTGGGTAGTATAGTCATTTTCACATGTTGATTCTTCCAATCCAAGAACATGGTATATCTTTCTATCTGTTTGTATCATCTTTAATTTCTTCCATCAGTGTCATAGTTTTCTGCATACAGGGATTTTACCTCCTTAGGTAGGTTTATTCCTAGGTATGTTATTGATTTTGTTGCAATGGTAAATAGGAGTGTCTCTTAATTTCTCTTTCAGATTTTTCAGCATTAGTGTATAGGAATGCAAGAGATTTCTGTGCATTAATTTTGTATTCTTCTACTTTACCAAGTTCATTGATTAACTCTAGTAGTTTTCTGGTAGTATATTTAGGATTCTCTATGTATAGTATCAAGTCATTTGCAAACAGTGACAGTTTTACTTCTTCTTTTCCAATTTGCATTCCTTTTATTCCTTTTGCTTCTCTGATTGCTGTGGCTAAAACTTCCAATATATGTTGAATAATAGTGGTGAAAGTGGGCATCCTTATCTTGTTCCTGATTTTAGAGGAAATGGTTTCAGTTTTTCACCATTGAGAATGATGTTGGCTGTGGATTTGTCATACATGGCCTTTATTGTGTTGAGATAAGTTCCCTCTATGCCTAATTTCTGGAGAGTTTTTATCATAAATGGATGTTGAATTTTGTCAAAAGGTTTTCTGCATCTATTGAGATGATCATATGATTTTTCTCCTTCAATTTATTAATATTGTTTATTACATTGATTGATTTGCATATATTGAAGAATCCTTGCATTCCTGGGATAAACCCCATGTGATCATGATGTATGATCCTTTTAATGCGCTGCTGGATTCTGTTTGCTAGTATTTTGTTGAAGATTTTTGCATGTATTTTCATCAGTGATATTGGTCTGTAGTTTTCTTTTTTTTTTGACATCTTTGGTTTTGGTATCAGGGTGATTGTGGCCTCATAGAATGAGTTTGGGAATGTTCTTCCCTCTGCTATATTTTGGAAGAGTTTGAGAAGGATAGGTGTTACCTCTTCTCTAAATGTTTGATAGAATTTGCCTGTGAAGCCATCTGGTCCCGGGCTTTTGTTTGTTGGAAGACTTTTAACCACAGTTTCAATTTCAGAGCTTGTGATTGTTCTGTTTATTTTTTCTATTTTTTCCTGGTTTAGTATTTGAAGGTTATGCTTTTCTAAGAATTTCTCCATTTCTTCCAGGTTGTCCATTTTATTGGCATATAGTTTCTTGTAGTAATCTCTCATGATTCTTTGTATTTCTGCAGTGTCAGTTTTTACTTCTCCTTTTTCATATCTAATTCTGTTGCTTTGAGTCTTCTCCCTTTTTTTCTTGATGAGCCTGGCTACTGGTTTATCAATTTTGTTTATCTTCTCAAAGAACCATCTTTTAGTTTTATTGATCTTTGCTACTGTTTCCTTCATTTTTGTTTCATTTATCTCTGATCTGATCTTTATGATTTCTTTCCCTCTGCTTACTTTGGGTTTTTTTTGTTGTTCTTCTTCTTCTTTCTCTAATTGCTTTAGGTGTAAAGTTAGGTTATTTATTTGAGATTTCCTTGTTTCTTGAGGTAGGATTTTATTGCTATAAACTTCCCTCTTAGAACTGATTTTGCTGCATCCCATAGGTTTTGGGTCATTGTGTTTTCATTGTCATTTGTTTCTAGGTAATTTTCAATTTCCTCTTAGATTTCTTCAGTGATCTCTTGGTTATTTAGTATCGTATTGTTTAGCCTTCATGTGTTTGTATTTTTTACAGTTTTTATTTCCTGTAACTGATATCTAATCTCATAGAGTTGTGGTCAGAAAATATACTTGATACAATTTCAATTTTAATAAATTTACAGAGGCTTGATTTGTGATCCAAGATATGATCTCTCCTGGAGAACGTTCCATGAGCACTTGAGAAGAAAGTGTAATCTGTTGTTTCTCGATGGAATCTCATAAATATTAAGTTCATCTTGTTTAATGTATCATTTAAAACTTGTGTTTCCTTATTTATTTTCATGTTGGATGATCTGTCCATGGATGAAAGTGGGGTGTTAAAGTCCCCTACTATGATTGTGTTATGGTCTGTTTCCCCTTTTATGGCTGTTAGCATCTGCCTTATGTATTGAGGTGCTTCTATGTTGGGTACATAAATATTTACAATTGTTATATCTTCTTCTTGGATTCATCCTTTGATCTTTATGTAGTGTCTCTCGTAATAGTCTTTATTTTAAAATCTATTTTGTCTGATATGAGAATTGTTACTCCAGCTTTCTTTTGATTTCCATTTGCATGGAATATCTTTTTCCATCCCCTCACTTTCAGTCTGTATGTGACCCTAGGTCCGAAGTGGGTCTCTTGTAGACAGCATATATACGGGTCTTGTTTGTGTATCCATTCAGCCAGTGTATGTCTTTGGTTGGAGCATTTAATCCATTTATATTTTAGGTAATTATATGTATGTTCCTATTACCATTCTCTTAATTGTTTTGGGCTTGTTTTTGTAGGTCTTTTCCTTCTCTTATATTTCCTGCCTAGAGAAGTTCCTTTAGCATTTGTTGTAAAGCTGGTTTAGTGGTGCTGAATTCTCTTAGTTTTTGCTTGTCTGTAAATCTTTTGATTCCTCCATCCAATCTGAATGAGATCCTTGCCGAGTAGAGTAGTCTTAGTTGTAGGTTCTTCCCTTTCATTACTTTAAATATATCATGCCACTCCCTTCTGGCTTGCAGAGTTTCTGCTGAAAGATCAGCTGTTAACCTTATGGGGATTCCCTTGTATGTTTTTTGT
The DNA here is from genome assembly GCF_949987515.2 of Delphinus delphis. Taxonomy (NCBI): domain Eukaryota; kingdom Metazoa; phylum Chordata; class Mammalia; order Artiodactyla; family Delphinidae; genus Delphinus; species Delphinus delphis. Next base: position 2,745,270 of record NC_082691.1, read on the forward strand.
TGCTCTTCCTTTGCTGCTTTTAATATTTTTTCTTTGTATTTATTTTTTGCTAGTTTGACTAATGTATTTCTTCACGTGTTTCTACTTGGATTTATCTTATATGGGACTTTCTGTGCTTCGTGGACTTGATTGATTATTTCCTTCCCATGTTAGGGAAATTTTCAACTATAATCTCTTCAAATATATTCTTGGACCCTTTCTTTTTCTCTTCTTCTTCTGGGACCCCTTTAATTTGAATGTAGGTGCATTTAACATTGTCCCAGAAGTCTCTGTGACTGTCCTCAATTCTTTTCATTATTTTTTCTTTATTCTGCTCTGTGGTAGTTATTTCCAATATTTTATCTTCCAGATCACTTATCTGTTCTTCTGCCTCAGTTATTCTGCTATTGATTACTTCTAGAGAATTTTTAAATTTCATTTATTGTGTTGTTCATCATTGTTTGTTTGCTTTTTAGTTCTTCTAGTTCCTTGTTAAATGTTCTTTGTATTTTCTCCATTTTATTTCCAATATTTTGGATCATCTTTACTATCATTACTGTGAATTCTTTTTCAGGTAGACTGCCTATTTCCTCCTCATTTGTTTGGTCTGGTGGGCTTTTACATTGTTCCTTCATCTTGTGTGTATTTCTCTGTCTTCTCATTTTGCTTAACTCACTGTGTTTGGGTTCTGCTTTTTGCAGGCTGCAGGTTCGTAGTTCCCATTGTTTTTTGGTGTCTGCCCCCAGTGGCTAAGTTTGGTTCAGTGGGTTGTGTAGGCTTCCTGGTGGAGGGGACTGGTGCCTGTGTTCTGGTGGATGAGGCTGGATCTTGTCTTTCTTGTGGGCAGAACAGTGTCTGGTGGTGTGTTTTGGGGTGTCTGTGAACTTATTATGATTTTAGGCAACCTCTCTGCTAATGGGCGGGTTTGTGTTCCTGTCTTGCTAGTTGTTTGGAATGGGGCATCTAGCACTGGAGGTTGCTGGTTGTTGAGTGGAACTGGGTCTTAGCATTGAGATGGAGATCTCTGTGAGAGCTCTTGCTGATTGATTTTATGTGGCTCTAGGAAGTCTCTGGTGGTCCAATGTCCTGAACTCGGCTCTCTCACCTCAGAGCCTCATACCTGACACCAGTCCAGTGCACCAAGACCCTGTCCACCACAGGGCTCAAAAGAAAAGGGAGAAAAGAAGAAAGAGAAAAATACGGTCCTTAAAAGACCTACTGGAGGCGCATGCCCACGAGCATCTTCCTGCCTCTCTCATCAGCCACAAGAGCTGCACGAGGAGGGCCAGCAAGATGATTCCTAAAGACTCTTTTGTGGCAGAATTCTGGATAGTTAATACTGCCCTGAAGAATATACTGAACATGTATTACTGAGTTTCCCATAGAAAATCAAACTGATTTTACCAGTGATCCTGATGTGGGTCAAGAACTGCACTTTCCCTCCTCAGTGGTTGTACAGTGAATGCTGGAAGCTGTATTGATCCACTTCCATAAAATACCCCATCAGCACAGCAGCTGCAATTAGAAAAAAACAGTACCACCTGGTTACATTTGCAGTAGTTCTCCCTCATCTGTTACAGTTCTTCTGGTTTTAGCAAGAGTCAGAAATTGGATGGGATATTATGTCAATCACCAACCTTGAATCAGGAGTTGGCAAACTTTTTCTGTAGAGTACCAGATATTAAATAATTTAGGCTTTGCAGGTTAAGGGTCTTTGTCACATTTACTGAACTCTGCAGCCATAAATAATCTATAAGCTAATGAGTATGGCTGTATTTCAAAAAACTTTATTTCCAAAAATAGGCAGTCGACCAAGTTTGGCCAGTGGAACATAGTTTGTCACATCCCGAGATCAGTCCCAGGATACATTATTGCTACTGATTCTCTCTTATTTTCTGGATAAAGAGGGAGTGTTTCCAGAATTTCCACTGTTGGGTAGTGGGTTGAATAGTGTCTCTTCAAAATTCATGTCCGCCAGAAAAGTCAGAACGTGTCTCTTTAGAAATAGGGTCTTTGAGGGTGTAATTAGTAAAGCTAAGATGAGGTCTTGTGGATTAGGGTGGGCCTTAATCCAAGACTAGTGTCCCTATAAGAAGAGAAGGTAGAGGCAGAGATGCATAGCAAGAAGAAGGCCAGGTGAGAGTGGAGGCAGAGAGATACATCCACAAGCCAATGATGCCAAGACCTGCCAGCAGCACCAGAAAAGGAGAGAAGTATGGAACAGACTTTGCCCAGAAACTCCAGAAGAAACCAACCTTGCTGCACTTTGATTTCAAACTTCTAGCCTCCAGAACTGCAAGAAAATGCATCTCTGTTGTTGTAAGCCAACCCTAATTGTGATCTGTGAGGGCAACCCTAGAAAACGAATACACCTACTGCCTTAATAGCTCTTACTTGAGGACTCAGGGACATAATTTGATGTTCTTCCCATTGTTAAGAATATTTATCTTAATTACACACTCAGGGGTAGGATGCTTAACAGCATGGTGGGCTCACAGGTAGTATGAATTGGTCACCTGACCTTCATGGTATCCAACCCAAGCCATGTGATTGTGATGGTCCCCTTGTATTAGTGTGAGATCAGACCTAAACTCACCAGTCCTGAAAAAGTCTGAACAATCTGATTTGTCCAGGAATTGTTAGCCTGGAAAGGAGCCACGTCCCTTTACAGAAGGACTGGCAGAATATGTACTTCAAATACTTGCAGTAATTTTGTAGGATCTTTTGTCAAAGAAACATGGGCATCCTTTAAGTTGATGGGATCAGGCTCTGACTTAGATCAGAAAACAGAAACAGAGGTTATGATTTTCTATTGCAAACCATAACATAAACTTTCTGATCACAGTATTGTGACTTTTTAATGCACATTTAACAAGACTGTAGTCATTTTTCATCTAAATCACTCCTTCATTTTCCATGATCCATTAGCTGTTGCTACATATCTTTGCCTATTAAACACTGTGGATTCTGCTTATTACAGTAGTCAGGTCAGCCTTGGCATCCAATATTGTTCGTTTTTCCTTTTGTTGCTGAATAGTAGTTCATAGAATTCATACACCATAGTTAAAAAATTATCCTGTTGATAGATATTTGGGTTTCCAATTTTTGATCATTAAAAGTTAAGCTGCTATGAACTTTGGAGACAACATAGTCATCATTTGGGTGTGTTGCTCTGGCCCATTTACCAGATAACCCCAAAAGCAGGTGGTTTTGAGTGAGGCCCAGAACAAGAGGATGCTCTGTACCAGGTCGAGGCTGCTAACGTTGCCTGGAGAGTCATGGCATGTAGGGATGCTGTAACATTGTTTTCCTATTTTAAACGTAAAACATTATTTGGATCATCTAGAAATTAACATGAGACATCAGGTCTAGTGGTTATAAAACATCAGTGGATAGGCATTGTTACAGAGACACTATAAATGTTCTAGATAAAATGATATAAAATAAAAAGGTGAAGAATAATAAGAATAACAAGATAACTATAAGGTGTACCTAGTGAAACTAGTAATAATTCAGTAGAGAGCAGAATATGGTGAAAATGTGAAATTGAGGTTTAGATATATTGATGGTGGCAAAAAAGAATGTAATGTGAGTTGCTAAGGATTGGAAAAAATATATACATATATAATCTCTCTCTCTGTATCTATATTACATATGCTATATACAATATGCACACATAGACAACCACATGCATACATAAAATTTCTGCACCTAAATGTGGGTCATCATCAGAAGTCTGCAAAAATGTACATCAATATATTAGCAATGACCATCTCCAGTTTCTAAAATTGGAAATAACAGGTGATTGTTTTTCCTTTTTAAAACAGAAAAAAACAATCTAAAAATGTTCTTCTTCTTTTTTTTTTTCAGTATTTTAACACCTTTATTGGAGTATAATTGCTGTACAATGGTGTGTTAGTTTCTGCTCTATAACAAAGTGAATCAACTATACATATACATATATACTCATATCTCCTCCCTCTTGTGTCTCCCTCCCTTTCACCCTCCCTATCCCATTCCTCTAGGTGGTCACAAAGCACCAAGCTGATCTCCCTGTGCTATGGGGCTTCTTCCCACTAGCTTTCAGTTTTACATTTGGTAGTGTATATATGTCCATGCCACTCCCTCACTTTGTCCCAGCTTACCCTTCCCCCTCCCCATGTCCTCAAGTCCGTTCTCTAGTAGGTCTGTGTCTTTATTCCTGTCTTACCCCTAGGTTCTTCATGACATTTTTTTTCTTAAATTCCATATATATGTGTTAGCATACAGTATTTGTTTTTCTCTTTCTGACTTACTTCACTCTGTATGACAGACTCTAGGTCTATCCACCTCACTACAGATAACTCAATTTCGTTTCTTTTTATGGCTGTGTAATATTCCATTGTATATATATGCCACATCTTCTTTATCCATTCATCTGTCGATGGACACTTAGGTTTCTTGCATGATTTATGAAATGAAAATACTCTGGAGGATAAAGATAAACACTTTATGTTTTAAAATTGGGCAAAGAAAAGAGCATGAAGCCCACCATCAGAAAGCCCTGCCTTGCCCTGCTTTATCCCTCCACCTTGATCTTTAGGATCAAGAGATCAGAGAGCAGGGGCAGAAGGGGAATGGAATGATGGGGTGGAGACCCCTGGTGCAGTGCCTGGAATTGATTAGGGTCTTGAGAATTGTTGGATCTGCTTGAATGTGAGTTTCAGGGTCTGGTTTCTCCTATTCCTCCCCCTTCAGTGCAAGTTGATCCCCAAGGTCATCCTATTCTGCCTTCTTCATTTCTTTTTCTGAATACCCCAAAATTTGTGCCCTAACTCCACTTTAAGTACCTTTACTCCAATCCAGACCTCATGCTCAGTTCAGTAATGATTAGTGAAATGTGGTGTGGGACAGTGGGGATTGAGATCATGAGCCCCATACTTCTTTCCTGGTGGAGCATGGCACTGAGAAAGTAACTTCCCCTCCCTGGACTTCTGTTTCACCCAGGAAAGGAAGGACATGGGCCATTTCCAAACCCCTTTAGTGCAAACACACAGCCTGTTCCACCTGTTCCATCATCCCAGTACCACAACCATCCCTTTCTCGCCTCCCAAGGCTGAAACTCTGTGCTGCTACAAGGACCATGACATGCTTCTCCCCTGGAAAAAGCTTCTTAAATTACCCCAACACAAAATATCCACATTTCTTCTGATTGTATTTAGCATTTATAATAAATGTACCAAACTATCTCACTTGGTGAGGGAACTGAGAAACACAGATGACTGAAAAGAGAACTAACAAGCCACCTTGGTTGGTGCATAAGTCTGAACAGGTCAGCCAGCCTAGCATTTGTCAGCCTCGATGGCTAGCCTAACAGGTAATGTACTCAGATATTAGTATTGCTTTCTCTAAATCTCCTTCCCTTTACCCCAATTCAGGCAGATAAACTCTTTCTTTAAGGGAAATATATTAGAGCAGTAAAACATAAAAGAGACTTTTCTAGATGCAGAAGAATTTGAAACATCAAAAATGTAGTAATAATGCATAATGAGTGTGACCAACACTTCCTGCACCCTGAATTAGATATGGGTTCCCAGACTTGTGATCTCTAAGAAAGATGGTCCTGTATCCTGCCCGTGCCCCAGTCCTATCCCGGGGGGACAATGGGATAATAACCCAACCCTCAGAGAGAGCTGGGTCCTCTTACCCAAAAAGAATCCAGGAATTGAAAAAAATCCAGAATATAAATGTCCTTTATGGGGACATATTTAGGCAAATGGGCCCAACACACCTCCTAATTTTCTGTGGCTCAAGAGCAGTGGGATAATGTTTTATACCACAATATGACAGTGCAGGTAATGATCAGAAACATTGGACGTAATGAGGCCTTTGGGGGTAGGAATACTGCACGCACAGCAGCAGCTTGTGTGAACAGCTGAGGATCAAGTGGAATTTTACAAATCTCAACAGCACTGGTGTAGACAAATGATCCAGAAGAATCTCTCACCCAGTGTGTTGGCACCCTGGTAGCCACCTTGAATTTAGATGCATCATAGATGGCCATTTGGTGTCAGGATGTTGAGTTTTATCAGCTAAGCTGCTTGGGAGATTGAAATGAAAATTAAGTTGATCTCTAGACAAACAATGTTAAACCTCTCTTAGTAAGTTTGTAGACAAAGATTGCTACCACTACCTAAAAGTAAAAGGCTCCTCAGGGCTTGAGGAAAATTCTTCTGGCAAGAGTCAAGTAGATACCAGATGGACATTAGGAAGTGTTCGAGTGTGGCTGGGCTGTAACACGTTCACTCTGAGTAAGTGTAAGATGAAAGCAACATCGCTGACCTGAGTTTTGCCTCTGTCATGAGTAACATTTTTGGTCTCCCATTGTTATTTTAGTCGCAGTGGTTTCATGTGTGAAATTAATAAAAATTAAAAACCTCAACACTTGCTAAAAACCTATCAGACACATCGTAGATGGTCATTTTAAAAAAGTGTGATGCCTGGACTAACAGCACCAGCACCAACTGGAAATCTGTTAAGATGCAAATTCAGAACAACTGAATCTAAAACTCAAAATGAGGCCTCAAAACTCTATGTTTTAAGGACCGCTCCAGGTAGTTCAGACACACATTAAATTTGACAACCATCAGTCTATACAGTAAGAAGTTAAATTCTAGTGGGTACTGTGAACAGAACAATATGATGGAGGGATATTGTACTTTTGTAGCCAAGGAGATTGATTAAGACAGACTATGACATAATGAATGGTGGACATGGTTACTTGAAAACGTTCAATAACTACATTATTACTAGAACAAATATAGCTGTTAAAAAAATTCCTTTGTTCCCACAGAATGTGATCCTTCACCAATGAATCCATTGAACCGAACAGGTCTATTGGAATTAGCTTTTACTTGGCTTGCATCCATATTTGTTTTCTTTCAATAAACTGTACGATAATGAAATCATGTGATTGATGGTGAAAACATCAGCCAGGAACATACCTTATTATTTTTCTCTTTTGAATTATGTACATTTCAAATGTTGTGAAACTTCAGAGTAATCTGTGATCCTGATAATAGTACTTCATCTCTGACATAATGTGTGATGGGCCACAGTGTTGATGAAAAATGCTACCTTACAAAAGTCCTTCAGAAAATGGATACTGAAATTTTAACAGGTTATTGCTCTGAGGACAGTGTGTGTATGCCAACACCTCCCTTATTCCCCTGTGCATGTGAAGGTGGAATGTTGGTTCATGGAGAGACTAAAAAGTGATTACATTTGCTCCCATAAATGCTGTTCTCAAGCTACAAATTAAACTGTAGAGGTACATGGCAATAAAACAAGAAAGACATAAAATTGAATTTATTTTTTAAAATGTTTTCAGATTTTACATTTTTATTTAAAAGTTATAAATCCTTCTCTTTCAGTATAAAGAACTAGGCCCATCAATATCCCTTCCTTCCTTCCTTTCTCTTCTTTTTTTAACTGAAGTATAGTTGATTTACAATATTGTGCTATTTTCTCCTGTACATCCCTTCTTTTTCTTTACATATCAAACCAATTATACCCTTCCCCGTTTTTTTCCCCTAATTTCCTTACCCTCTGAATTGATGCTTAAGAAATGGTATGACAGGATGAAAATGGTAAACAAGATATAAGGAATTCTGCAGAGGAAGGAGGAAGCACTAAGGGTCGGTACTATGTCAGGCTCTAAAGTATTATTTCATTTGTTTACCATGACATTAACTAGCTCAAAATTATTATTCCTATTTTAAAGCTGAGAAAACTGTGCCACCAAGACTTTAGGTCATGTGTCAATGGTCAACTAACAAGTGGCAGCTCTGGGAACCGGAACCTGTGCTCTAAACCCGTTGCTCAACCTCACTCCCAGGAAAATGGGAATGCTGTATTGGTCATTTAAAATCTACCCAAAGAAACACAAAAAAATACGTGGTGAATTATTGTGAAATATAAGACAATCAAAAAGAAATGAAAATTCTAAATTCTTGACAGAAAGAGGAGCTCACAAAAATTAATAGGAAATAGACTGGTGGCAAACTTCCAAATAGCAGTACCAGATGGCAAAAGGCAATGCAGTAATAGTTTCTAAAATATTGAAGGAAAAAAGAGATGAGGCTACAGTTTTAAATCTGGAGAATATATCTTTCAAACATGATGGCAATAATCACAATATTCTTATTCAATGAAGAAGAAAAAACAATCCCAGAATATACTCCAAGTATGACTAATCAAATCTTAGAAAATTTATGGCTGTCTAAAAAAGTATTAAGCTTAGAACCAAAAGAAAAAGTAAAAAGTATAACTAGAAATTGTATTTCTAAGTATCTAGAACAAACCTATTCACTCATATCATTAGGATGCTGGTTTGGGGAGTATGGCAGACAAGACACATGAGGTATTTGCTGTGTTATGGGAGATGTGGACAGTATTGATGTTATGAAATCAATTAGTAAATAAACATAGACATGAGTCTTGGCAACCACAAAAAAATTGAAAAATGGAATAGACATATTTGTTAACCAATAGATAAAACTGCTAGGTTTGCACAGGCTGGCCTGGAAATAAATGGTCCTACCTGGGAGAGGATAGTCTGTTAGATCTGATTGACAGAAGAGAGGCCAGTCGATCTAGCTGAACAAGTCAGTGCATTTTTTTCTTATGTAAGAATGCACAGGTAGCCAGCCTGGTAGAGTGGCTCCACTGCAAATGACTGAGACTCCAAACTCCTTCTATCTGGTTACTTTGCCGTGCATGGCCTTCATTCAAAGGCTCGAATTGAACTTCATCCAAAACAAATGCTCCAGCTTTAGCCATCGCATTCTGCTACTCAGAAGGAAAAAGATGCAGAAAAACCAAAAAGATATTGATCAGAAATCTTTTAAGGAACATTTCTAGAAACTACCATATACTACTTACTTTGAATTTCCTGGGACAGACTTATTCCCACGGTCACACCTAGTTTTAAGGAAAATATACTCTGGCGGCCTCACACCTATTAAAAACCAGAATTTCTATTATCAAGGCAGGTAGGGGAAATTGATCTTGGAGGAAAACATGTAATTTTTGCTACAAATCTGTGAAATATAATTATTAACCTCCTTTTATGGGAAAAAGGACCCGAAACATAGAAAAAAAGCTATTCGCCAGGGCCACACAGCTTATAAGGGGTAGATCTAAAATTAAACCACTGTATGTCTTGCTTCAATGTTCATACTCTTTCCAAAAACCTATACAAATGTGTAGAATTCTGCCTTAGGAGCCATCTAGACTCATGTTGAGAGGAGGGGTTCAAGTCATATTACCTAGAATGGTATCCCAGGCCACTTTTAACAGCTGTGGGGACCATAAGACAGTCCCTTATTGGGCTTCAGTCTCCTCACCCAAAAAATGGGATTGTAAAAATGTTCCATTGCACTTTAGAATCAAATGAGTTGACATACATAAAGCCCTTAGCACAGAGAAAATAACCTATGAATACTGACTATAATTATCAGTTTTTTTCTCTTTACATATGAGATGATGTCAGTCCCCAAAGGGGGGGAAGCATGCCTATAATTACTCAATAAGTTAACTTAGGAAGAGGGACTTTATTCTATTGACAATAGAAAAAGTAAGAAAGAGTGAGTCTCTAAAGCTAAGTGTGAGAGAATTAGAGGTATTTTTAAGCTATTGAGAAAAGAGCCTTAGACAACAGACTTGAAGACTGGTGGGATGAGGAGGAGAGAGAGGCAAATCAGCTTCGTCCAAGTGTGTGGCTTGGGTAAGCGAGGGACACTGGGTCAGGAATCCAGGATGAATTGCAGGTTTCTGAGACAAAGAATGAGTTCAATCTGGCACTTGCTGGGTTCGAGATGCCAGTCACACATCTCAGGAATTTGTCTAATAATTGCTTACACATAGGCCTGAGGCACAGGGTCTGTACCGGTTCCCTAAGTTTGGGAAACTTTGCACAGCTGGTTACTGCAGCTGTGCCTGTGAAGGAGAGAGGATGCAGATTGGAAGCTGGGGTAAGAACCACATCAAGGAGTGTGTTCAAGAAACAAGAAGAAGGGGATGGACATGATGGAGAAGGAGGTGCTTGTGTTAAAACCCTACCTCCACCTGGATGCCACATCACCTGAGATGCCTTAGTCACTCACCTTGGATGCTCTCTTGCCTCACTTTCTCCAGTTGAAAGAAGCAGACTGCAACCTCCTTAAGGATTTACTCAGGACGGAGCAGGGTTGTACGAGTAAAGCAATCACCGTGGGATGAAATTTAGGAGAGAACAGCCTCCTGGAATGCAGGGAGGGGAGAATTTTAAGAAGGACCAAAAATCAAGAGTCTCAAATACTGCAGACGCTAAGAACGTAAGCTAAGAACTAAGATTTGTTAAATGCACTTGGGAAGAACACTTTCCGTGAATTAATGGCGTTATGGAGTGGATAGGTGATAACCCAGCCAATAGAAAACGTGCACAATGACTTTTAATCATCTTGACTATAATGGAAATAGGGTAAATGTCAATTTGTTAAAAAAAAATATGGGCATTTTATAAAGCTTTCTTAATGTCTGTGTGTTTATTTTATTTACAGTGCATATGTTTCCATGATATGCATTTTCTGAGAGAAAAATGTTAGCAGAAGAGGGTGACTGAAGTTAATGATGAGAATGTTGATATCATGATTAATGAGGAAGCAGATGTGTTTTTAGTTGGGAGATTGATACAGATGAATTTTCACATGGTATTGGATATATTTATATGCTGGAGATATAGATATAAATATACATCCAACTATAACATCAGATAGAATAAATTTTCAGATAACAGGATAAATGAAAAATACTTCAGAAGTATAATTAAATCAGAAGTGTAAGAAGATTAAAGTGCCTTTGAAAAATAAAAATTGCCTCTGGTTTAGACAGAATATAGACTGAATGATTTTTACCCTTAAATAGTAATTCCAGAAAGTATAAGGGTTCAGAAAAAAATAGTAACTAAGTGGTTAAATTGTAATATAACCAAACTATCTGCTGAAAAAATATGTATATTACTGTTCCATATACACAAATGAGTTGAGTTCAAAGATTTCCTTATTTTATTTCTATTAGTAAAAATTGTATACATTTAGGGTGTGCAACATGATGATTTGATATCAATACAACTAGTAAAATGATTACTACAGTAAAACTAATTAACATACCATCTCCTCATATTTTTGGGGGGTGATAAGAGAAAGTGAAATCTTTCTTAGCAAATTTCCAGTATTATTAATTATAGTCATCATTGCTGTACATCAGATCTCCTGGCTTCTCTCTGGCTTCTCTCTGGCTTCTCTCTTCTTCCTGGCTTCTCTCTGGCTTCTTTCAGTTAGTGTTATGTCCTCCGGTTTCATTCATGTTGTTGCAAATGGCAGGATCTCCTTTTATAAGATGGAATAATATTCTATTTTATATACACACCGCAGTGTCTTTATTCATCCATCCATCCACCCATCTGTCATTTCCAGATCTTGGATATTATGATTAATGCTGTAGTGAACATGGGAGTGCACGTATCTCTTAGAGGTAAAGATATCATTTCCTTTGGGTAAATACCCACAAGACATACTGCAAAATCATGTGATCATTCTATTTTTAGTTTTTTGAGAAAGCACCGTACTATTTTCCATAATGGCTGAACCATGATGAATGAATAAATGAAAGAAAGAATGAATGTAAAAGTAACTGTAAATGTAAATTTGGTAAAATAGAAGTAGCCCAATATTATTAGGGTGAAAATACCAGGTTAAGAGCTTTAGCGATTGAAACCTATTTCTGTAGACACATATACTGGCTTTTCTAGGAATGAATATTGACTCAGGAAAAGGGAATCTCAAGATTTTCTGGAATTGTACTCACCACTTTTAACGCTGATGGTAGTTTATACCGATTATGGCCATGATGCATATCTGTACTTATAACAGCCCAGGTCTGTGTGGTCATTGTCTAAGATTTTGATGGAAAATGGGTTTCTGGGATTTTAGCAACAGTATGATGGAAAATAAGAAGGGAAGGGGTACTGCAACAGTTCCTAGGAAGGAATAAGCCACAGACTGAGACCATGATCACACTGCATACGCCTGAATCCAAAACGATCCTCACATCTCAAGGTCCTCAACTTGGTCATACAAACAAAATCCCTTTTGTCATGTAAGATAACATGCACAGGTTTGGGACATTAGGGCCTGCACGCTGTAGGAGAAGGCATTATTCTGTCTCCTACAGTACTTTATGTGCATTATCTCATAATCTAAACAACAATTAGGATGACTCTAATGAATAGTCAGAAAGATCAAATCTTATTTTCTTTGTGAAAAATTTATGATTTGCAGAGAAGGAATATGAATCACCTGCCATCTCCAATCCCCAATCTTTTCATTAAACTCTAGTGCATCTGGTCATAGTCCCTAGGAGTATATGATGTCGGCTTCTGATACACCTAAAAACTAAAAGGAAAGAACAAATACCTGCAATAAGGCACCATCTCAGCATGAAGAAGTCTGAATTGATCAAACCAGAAGGAAAAAAAAGCCAACCAATTAGTTGATTGGTAGAAAGCAGAAAGCATGAAATTGATCTTCATGGAAAAAAAAAAAAACTATTTGGTAAGATAAAAATTTTAGTTCAAATTGGTGAACCTGTATTTCTAAATGTAGATGACACTACTCTGAAACTATGTAGTCTCCCGATACTATTTTTCTCTTTACTAATGGTATCTATCTGTGTTTGCTTTATTTTAAGAGGGTTTCTGTAGCTTTGCACTTATTGAAATTCCTGAACACAAACAATGCATGTGTTAAAACTTATTTTCCTCTGTCACATTGGACTGAATCTTATTACAGAGACACTGCTTGAGCGAAAACAGTTTCCATAGTCATGGGTAACCTGGTGCACCTCATAGATGCCCAGACAAAATTGGCTGAAAATGAGTGCAGAAAACATTCTCACACCATCTCTCTTCATCGGAAAATCTGCCAAAAGGTTTTGGATCTGGGCTTCCCTGGTGGCACAGTGGTTGAGAGTCCACCTGCCGATGCAGGGGGCGCGGGTTCGTGCCCCAGTCTGGGAGGATCCCACGTGCAGCGGAGCGGCTGGGCCCGTGAGCCATGGCCGCTGAGCCTGCGCGCCCGGAGCCTATGCTCCGCAACGGGAGAAGCCAGGGCAGTGAAAGGTCTGCGTACGGTTAAAAAAAAAAAAAAAAAAAGGGTTTGGATCTTTTGGATCATAATCAAAAGCAAATGCTACCCAGAAAAATCAATTCCATGCCAGGAAGAGTGAAACAAGGAAGGAACTTTTGGAAGGAACACATACTTCAAATATTTTGTGAATTAAAAAAAATTTAATCATGTTCTTTTATCTACTTAAGTGCCTTTGTACTTAAACCTTTAAGATATGTGGACCTTTTTCTTATCCTCCCAAACATCCCCAAACTAGATTGGCCTACTACGGCATCCTCTGCTTGATAATAGTCACCTTTCAGCTAATCAAGAAAGTGATGAGACACTGATTAATTTTAAGTGGTTAAGAAATATAATTCTCCTTTTGATAGCTTTCTAATTATTCTATATTCCTGACAGAAAACACTACAGAATGTACAATTCGATTTATATGAAGTTCTGGAAAAAATATAGCAGAAATAATAAAACCAGAGGCAGGGCATAACAGGAGGAGAATAACAATTGATACAGGAGGAAACTTTTTGGTGTGATGAAGTTCTTCTGTATCCTGAACATGCGATGGTCACATCAATTGGTGTCTTTGTCAAAACTTATTGTATTTTAAACTTGTAATTTTTATCTTATGTAACTGGCCAAACAGCAGAAGGGTGATATAAGCACCTGAGCAATCTGTCAATTTTAGAAAGTTCCCATTTGCCGTCTAGAGAAGTCAGCCTGGCCTGGCAGAAAGAGTCAGCAGCGCCAGAGTCTTGGACTAGAGCATCAGTGCAAGGGAGGTTTATAATGCCAAAAATGGAAAATGAGGCTAGGCTATGAGTAGATCCAAAGTGGCTGAGGATAAGGAACAAAATGATTTGTGAATATCACAGGCATCCTAGCCACATATGAGGTATCACAATACCATGCTTTCCCACCTGCATCCTAATTCCAACTCAAACCATATGCTGAGATGAAGTCTTCAGATGTATCCTCCACTCAAAACCAAAATTAACCCAGGTCTGGGTCGTGCCCATGTCTACAGGTGAGCTGCAGCCAGCCAGCAATGAAGAAATGATCAGAGGTCACATCTGACATATGACATCCATGCCTAGACGTGACCACATGGCTCTCAATTTCCCATTTTACCCGGGACTTATTTTGAGCCACAGGAAAGATGTGGGATGGAGAGGAATTGGGGAAGGTGTCATCCTACACATTATACACGTTCCTCTATCCCGTCATTCAGAGCAAGGTCTCTGTAAAAGTATAACGCTTTCTTCTATTGTTTCATATCTCCTTCACCTGTTAATGATGTTGGTAATGATATTTGGAGAGAATATCATATGAGTAATAAATAATGGAAGATGATTTATGGGCAGTGATTTTGATGAGTGATAAAAGTGGTACTTCAATGTGGGCATCAGAGAGTCCTTTTAGGAAGCAACTATGATCTTTATTTCTGGATTATGAGGAATCCATTAAAAGAAGGTCCAGTAGGAGAACATTTTCAGCAGAACAGAGAGAAGTGCTTAGGTACTAAATGAGTAACAAACGTGAAATGGTCAACAGACAAAAATATGGCAAACCTTGTTGGAACATTGTGAACCAACGTCAGGTGGGGAGATCATGAAACTAACGGGGATCAGAATCCATTGTAAAAAATGTGGATTTTGTTACAATTTGATGGGGGTTCACTGAAACATTTTAAGTAGGTGAGTGGATCCTTTTGTTTTATGTTTAAAAAAATAACTGTGATTATTTGAGGAGTAAGTGACAAGTGGGCAAATAAAGAAGCAAAGAAATCGATTTACAGGCTGCTGAAGGAATCCACACAGAGAAGATGTGCTGGGGATGAGGGTGACAGCATGGACTCGGAGAAGACCTTCAACGTTGGGGCACGTTGCTGTGGCATGGGCCAGTCTATGGGGTTGCCAGGACTGCTTGTACAATGAGAGACTTCAAACACAGAGTGGGGCTTGCTCTCCACACAATGGCTTTCCTGCTTCCAGGACTTAGTACTCTGTTCATTCTTTCAAAAACCATCTCAGATCCATCTCATCAGAGCAACAGTTCCTGTTTCCCTGGAAGAACACTTGAGTCCTCTTCCTGTGCTCTCACATCCCTCTGTTTGCTGCTCTAATGGACCCTTTCTTGCTTTGCCTTTTAGTTATTTGTACATGTATCTATACTTAACCCAAGAACAGCAACTGTGTCTTATTCATTACTTAAAAACTTCCATTTTCTCATGTTTGGGTCTGTTGTCAATTCTGTTTGTGTAGTGCGGTATTTTGAGCCATCTGAAGTCACACAGACAAATACAGAATCACATTATAATGTAAGCTTTCGATAATTTCCCCCAAGCAATTATCCAAGATATATTCATTGTACAACCATTTGCCAGGCAATGTACCAGACCCTAGTTGTAACTAATTGTCTGACAGCTTTAATGCAAAGAATACTGGCTAAAAATCCTATATTTTCATAGTTGATTTTCCTGTATATAAAAAGATATTCCTATTACCTCACTGGAGGTTTATCTTAAATATTAAACAAGTTAATGTAAATAAAATACTCATTGCATTCTAGAGTTACATCAATATCAAGGACTATTGCAGAAAACAAAGTCTAATTGTGCCCTCATCCTTCTCCTCATTCTTTTATTTATTCATTCACTTATTTAACAGATACACTTGAGTACCTACCATGGGCCAGAATCTATGTCTGTCCTTATCTCTGCTTTGACATTTACTTCCCTGGTGACTTTAGCAAAACTCATCTTTCTATACATTTACCCCCTCATCTCTAAATTGGGTACTTATTAGTACCCACCTCATTAGATTGTTGTGAGGATTAAATAAGTTAATCAATATAAAGGATTAGAACAATGCCTGGCACAAGTCAATACATAATGTGTTTGTGATAATTACCCATATCATCATAATTAAATAATAGGCTCTGGGCATAAACACTTTATTTGAAGGATTCAAGAAATGAGAGAATGAATTTGAATCACATATCATTCTCCTCAAGTTCACAACTATGGAAAAAGCTCATTCTGAACACATAAAAAGTCATAATTGGCTTCCCGGTGATTTCAAGGCAAAATCTAAGACTTTCCAACTTAATTAACTTTCCAAGTTACTTTGAAAGTGATTGCATCCACTTGCTTATTATTTATTTATTTTTTTTTGCCCTGCTGAGAATACTTGCTACATAGTTCAAAATGACACTGGGTCAGGTTGTATTTGAAACCATAGTCTTAGAAAATTGCCTTCTCAGGTCGAAAATTCAAGTTATTCAATTGTTGTTATGTTGTTTGTATGGAGAAATGAATTTTCTGCAATTACAAATCGGCTCTATTGGAATACTGCCTGTAATTAGGAGTCCTTAATGAAGGCAAGTGTGTTCCCTCTGGAGCTTACACATTGACACTACCAGATGTGTTACTTGCACTGTTTATTGAATGAGTAAAATAACAGTTTATCAAAATGAGAGTGAACCTTAAAAACAGGCAATATTTCACAGGCTGCAAAATAATTGCAATGATTCTAGTGTACAGATGGGAAGTTGACCTTATAAATCTGAATTTTAACAGAAAGAAAATAGATATTATAGATATTCAGGTCTTCTTCAGCAAGTATCTTAACATGAGTCTAGACCATTCACATTTCTTTATTAGCCAATCAGTTTGTATCATGACATAATCTTCTTTCACTGATTAATGCAAGATAACAGATATTGTTTTTTCATTAGGAAAGGAAAGAATAATAGACAAATTTCCTCGTGCCTTGCTAATTAGAAACAGGCGGATAATGAGAGTTTCTTCTGTAATACTCTTCAACAACATAAAAGTGATCTGTGGAGGAAATGTGCTACTGATCAAGGGTGCCTTAGCGCCCAGATTCTGTGGCTCTGAATGCTCCTCCGTCAAAGATGGAAGTCTGAGCACAGATACCTCGTGGGGAGGGGCATCATGGTTGTAGCCCACAGAGTACATGGAATCGTGTTGGTGGAAACACTGAGCAAAAGCATCGTGGGTCATGAGTTTTGCACTCAGTTCTAGATTAAAATTCCAGCGTTTTTCCTGACTTCATTTGTGACTCTGAGTAATGCTTTCATCTCTTTGAGTCTCTGTTCTTTTCATCTGCAAAATGGAAAAAATAATCTAACCTCATAGACTGATGGTGATAGTTACTAATGGTGTATGAACTGCTGGCTCAGTGTCGGGCACCTGACAATGACCATGGCTACACTAACTGAGGAAAGGTGACCCAGAGCTGTTGTCTCCCTGGGATGTGTTACACAGTTTAAGGTTCATAACAACTGCACGTAGTGAGTGCTGTGTTTCTCTCCAGCAAGCGCTTCTCCCTCTTTCCTTCCCCAAATAATCTGATATGCTCCAATCCTTCTTTGTATGTCTCAGGGAAGCGATCCTATGTCAGTTACAGGTGTGGAGGCTGATTAGCTAAACCAGCTTGGGCACCCTATTATCTTGCTCATGAGAGATTTAGGAAACAGCATATGCTCCAAACCTGAAGTCACCATGGGAAGTCACATTTCCCAGGGAGGGGGCAGCTGCTGTAGTCTTCTGAGAAAGGATTCCTTGTTCTTCATGAGAGGCAGGACAACATGGTCGATTTCCTTACTCTGGATTCTAAGGGACCTGGGTGTGATGCTGGGTCTGAGGATGAAGACAACACAGAGGAAGGCAGAGCAAGAGAAAAGTTAAGCCCTGATTACACTGCTTGGTGTCTGACTTCCTCCAGGCTTTGTGTTATGTGAGAGAAAGCATTTTATTGTTGATTAAGCCATTTCGAGCAGTCATAACATCCCTCCTGAAAATCCATTTTTCTGTATGAGGAGATTGAGTTATGGAGAAGTTAAATAATTGTCTGAGGTTCCCACAGGCAGAAAGTTCCAGATGACTACTTCCAAGCCCATGTTCTTAGCCCCCAGGTTACACTGCCTTCCACTTTTGAATTCAGTTATGGTTAGCGGTCGTCTTTATCTTCTCCACTGTTGTCAGCATCTTCATCAGATCCATCCTGCTCTGACAAGAGAATCCTCTACTCCACTCTGTAGCTCAAGCCTCCCCTCTGATTCCTTGTTCCTATAATTAATTAATAATTAACTTCCATCTTGGGCATTGCTAGAATCTCCTGCTTTGTTCCCACCTCCCTTTTCTTTTCATCAGCCCCTAAAAGACATATCTTCCTCTGAAAACTAACCCTGGAAAATCCTCAGACAGCTTGCTGAGAATTCTGCAAGATTCTGTCATGTTAGCTCCTTGGACTTCAGATTCATGCATGCTTTGGTTCCCAGTCCTCTACCTCAAACATTTTAGACTGGAAATTTTAATTCTACATAGGTCCCTGTATAAAGTAGAGTGTGGAACATTTACAGGTATAAGAACATCTTTAAAATGGCCTACAATGACCAGAAAAACAGGTCATGATCCCCACACTATTTATCTAGAGACAGCATATGGCCAGTTTTTACACTTCCACCATTATAATCATTTTACCAACCACATTTCATGATTTCCCTCTCGGTGTATTTCATGCTTAGATTTTCTGTGACCACAGATCTTGGTTAATACCCTTGCTCCTGAGTTCACTGAGTAATCACAGTCAAGTCATCAAGAAGATTTGAGGCATCATATACTCCACTAGAGAATGTGGATAATCAAGGTTAAATCATCTTGAGTTGCGGATAGAATAATAAGATGGTACCTGACATTGAAGAACTGCTTAATAAATAATAACTGTTACTACATTTTTTGTTGTTATTCTCAAAAGCCATCACTTTATTCTACATATTCAAACATCTCTCTTGATGGTACAGATGTCAAGTGACAAAAATTGACCTGGGAAATTTCCCCACCTCTCAGCCTCTGTGCCAAGGTCACCTAATGGGAACTCAGTGTCAAACAGGCAAGGTCCCCAGTACCTGTCCTTTGGTCACAGGTACATCTGGTACCAGGATGCAGCCCTTCCTCATCCCTGGCTTCTGGGTCGAGGCAAGGACTTGAGTATCAATTCCTGAACTTGACATTTTCATCCTGAGCTTCAAGTCTCCTATTGTGCAGCTGAATTTTAGTCACCACAATTACCTGAATTCTTTACATTTATTTCACTTAGGAGCCATAAGATTTCTTTATTTCATATTTGTTACTTAGGTCCTTTTACTTGACGACAAAGACATTTAGATTCACCTCAGGATAAGCTACAACAGACAAAAAAGATGCAAGTTATTGAATATCCATGTAATATAGTTCAATGAGAGATTGATATGAGATCAAAGTTGAATGAGAGATTTCAAAGTTCAATGAGAGATTGATATGCATAGGATATTTAGTGTGAGGCTGGAAATTTTAAAAAAATAAGTTAAAACATTAAAAGTGCTAAACTCTTATTTTGTACACTTAAATTTCAGGAACTGAGTGTTTTATGTAGGTCAGTTTTGTAAGTCAGCTATATGCTCTTCAAGCATTTTTTTCTCAATAAACTGAGGAGATATCATGAAATAACAAGTAAAGCCTCTTTCAGTTATAAAGTCCTGTGATGGACACTACAGGGTTAAACTTTCATCCATGCATTAAATTTTCATATAGCACTTACCGTGCCAACTTTGATTTTTAGGTTTGAGTGTAGAAGAATGAGCAAATGAACACAGTTTCCAATGTCAGAGCTTTCACAGTCTGTTACAGGAGGGAGACATCAAACAGTCACATCAGCCGACCTGGAGGAAACCAGGAAGGTGTGTGAGAAAGGAACAGTCCTAGACTTGCTAATGGCTTTTGTGATGATGCCACGGCCAGACCACAAACCAAATGGTGCACAGGAATTAACCAGGTGAAAAGTGAATGTGGGAGAAGCCTTCTAGGGAGATATGATATGGTCTTATTGTAGCAGAGATTATGGAGCCATGTGACTTTGCCATTTTTGTAGATCAAAACATACACATGTCAGTTATGCTATCTGGTCAACCTAATAGTGACACCTGAAATAAGATGGGTGTGCTCAGAGCACAGGGTAAGATGAAGAATGGTGTTGCCTTAATGGGAGATTTTCTATTTTGAGCACACAGAGTCAGTGGATCACCAAAATACTGAAAATATTTTAACTATTTGAAAAGGCTCCTACTCTAGAACTGTTCTAAAAGCAAAACTGTAATCAAACATCTGAAAACATGAGGAATGACCCTCCCTGAAGAGAAGGAAATCCCTAGGTGTGCGGACATCTGTTTTCTCTATTGAGGAGAACCTACAAAGTCTCCAAATGGGGGCAAACCTGCAGCTTTACTTCTTTTCTCTCCTGGGGAAAAATTAGTTATTGTCTGAAAATTTATTTAAATAATTACTTCCTGCAACACATAGTCCATCCCTGTGTAATTTCTTTATGAAGTTCTGGAGGGAAAATCAGGATAGAAGTGTCCTCAAATGTAATTTGAATGGGCCCCAGAGATCTGATGTAGGAGCATAAACTGGAGCTGACTGACGGACCAATGAATCCCTGTGTACTGACAGAACCCAAGGGATGTGATCCATCTGAAACCAAAGCTGCAGCTGATCAAATATCTGAATGGCATGATCGGTTTTAAATGGATATTTAGTTCACATCAAAATACGCCCTATCTTCTCTGGCCGATGCCTGGGTCTCTACCAGAAAACAGGGAATTCATGGCAGCAGCATCTTCAAGGAGATGATGGTGGGCATTGGGGATAGGGATGACAAAAGCATGGAGACTTATTTATTCAGCCAATCTGCCCAATGCCTCTTTACAGAATGCTCGCGGGTGCCCGGCACTTGCTGATCCTGAAGAAACTGGCACCTGTGACAAGCAGCTGTCGTGCTCTCAGGGTCCTGGGGTCCTGGGTCCTAGAGGGGAGATGGACAGATGGTGGCATATGATCCATGAGGGACAGTAGAGAAGCCAAGAGGAAGGGCCCTTCCCAGGCTGGATGGCTGAGCAAGTGTTCAAGGCACTAGCTCACTGTCGGGTCTTGCAGGTCATCCACTCCGCCAGCTATTTTAGAATTCATTTCTGCATGACATCATATAGCCAGAGAGATATATTTTCTTGTGTGTATGCTTAGCAACATATTAGTATTTTTTTTACATCTTTATTGGAGTATAATTGCTTTACAATGGTGTGTTAGTTTCTGCTGTATAACAAAGTGAGTTATACATATACATATGTTCCCATATCTCTTCCCTCTTGCATCTCTCTCCCCCCCACCCTCCCTATCCCACACCTGTAGGTGGTCACAAAGCACCGAGCTGATCTCCCTGTGCTATGCGACTGCTTCCCACTAGCTAAATATTAATATTTTTAATACAAAAGAGGAAAAAAGACACAACATTCAGTGCATAATACCAGAGCACAGGTCATTTGGTTGGTTCATTCCAGGCAAAAAAGTAAAATAGAAAGTATAAATTGTACAGAAAAGTACAAAATAAAAAGGAAAAACTTCTCTCCCTCCCACTTTTTCTTTTATCCCAAGGTTGATTACTGTTTGAATTTTATTTTGATTCCTTTCTTAAAAAGCAATAAAAATGATATGTTATAAACTGTATTTGTAACATATTCATATTACAAACTGTATTTGTAATATATTCATATTCATGTAATATATTCATCTGTATTATTTTCCTCCATACCTCCATATACCTATTTATTTATTTATTGACAATAAGGGATCACTATATGTTTCTTCCTAAACTTTTGCGTCTTAAAATATATATTTGTCCACACCATCAAATATATAAATTTCCTTAATTAGGCCATAGATTATTCCATGATATGAATACAAATTAATTTTTAGCCAATCTCTACTTGATGAGCATTTTAGTTAATCTCAGTTTTCTGCTTGCACATATTTTGAGAGAAGAGCCATAAATAAACTCCTCAAGGCAAAATTTCTGGAATACACATTTTATACATTTAAAAAAAATTTTATATACATTTTATATACATTTTATTTTATATTTTATATACATTTTATATACATTTTATACATTTTAATTTTATATAATTTTTATATAATTTTTAAATATAATCTAATATTTTTGATTAATTAATTTTTAATTAATTAATTAATATTTTAATTATTAATTTAATATAATTTTATATAAATTTTATATGATTTTATATAATTTTAATTTTATATACATTTAAAAAAATTTTTTGAAAGAGATTAGCAAATTGTCCTACAGAGCGGCTGGAAAGAGATATCCTTCTACTGACAGTATGTAAAAGTTCCAATCTCTCCACGTTCCCTAAAATGCTTTGTAGTATACATTTTTTAAAATTTAGCTAACACAATAGATATGCTTTCATTTTAGATTACAGTTCACTCTATCAACTTTGATAAGTAAATTTACTAAGGAAACATGTAAAAAATAATATATCATTAAAAGAAAACATGGAATGAGAGCAAATACTGAAAGCACAGATTCTATGTCACCCAGTGTGACATGATAAGAAATATATAATTTGTCTCTGCCCTTGGTTCCTGACACAGAGCTTCTAAAACCCTTGTAATTTCCTGAGTGGTGAGAGCATGCTATGCAGAGCTCCAAAATCTCTTGGAATTTCCTGGGCAGTAGGGTCATGTTTTGTTCTAATTAGGTGACCTTTGGTGGCTCCTGTATAGCTTCATGATAGGGGATGGTCACCAGAAAGACCAAGCCATGATTAGAAGCTTGGAACTTTCAGCCCTACCTCCATCCTCTAGGGAGGGGAGGTGCTGGGAACTGAATTAAAAATTGATCATGCTTATGTGATGGAACCTCCAGAAAAATTCCTAAACTACAAAGTTTGGAGAGCTTTCAGGTAGGTGAATGCACCTACAGGCCAGGAGGGTGGTGCAAACCAACTCCACAGGGTCAGAAGCTCCTGAAAACGGGACCCTTCCAGGCCTTCTGCCCTATGTACCTCTTCATCGGATTGTTCATCTGTATCCATTATAGAATCCTTTATAACAAAGCAGTGAGCATAAGTAAAGTATTTCCCTGAGCAGTTCTAGGAAATTAGCAATCCTGTGGTGGGAGAGTTTGTGGCCAAGTTGGACAGAAGTGTGAGTGCTCTGACGACCATTATTTGTGACCGTTACCTGAAGTGAGAGCAGTTTTGTGGGACTGAACACTTAAGCTGTGGTGTCTCACAGTAACTCTGGGTTGTTGGTGGGGGAACTGACACCCAGTTGGTGTCCAGAGAGTTGGAAACTGGGTGGGGTGTGTGGGAGACCCCACAGACACTTGGCACCAGAAGTGATGTGAGTAGAGAAACAGTTTTCCTTTACCCAGTTTCCTATTCATTCCATCATGCTGCTATCTCCTTTATTAAAAATAAATAAACCAAAAATAATTGATACAAGATCCTGGAAACTAAGAGTCTTTCTAAAATGAGAGCTCTTTCAAAACACAGAGTAAACTGGGTCCAGGCAGATTCTACCATCTGAGCTTATCAAAAGAACAGAAACTTGAAGAAGTAACCCTGGTTTAAAGAGAGTTGATAAATAATTTCCCTGTAACAGAAAAAGTTTATCAGATAAGAACAAGAAACTGCTAGACCCTCTAACTGTCATCTATAGAAATGGACATGGAAATGGGAAAACCTCAATTCTGGCTATATATTAATTGCATTGAACAGGGGTTCATCTATATTTTATGTTTTCATACTGAAATTTTTGACTAATGACTTAAAGTGGTATTAAGAAAAATATGCATAAAGTAGAGGATTAGACAAGGGGTGTGTTGAAACATTCTTCTGTAGGTTACTACCAATTGGCCACCCCCTGGACTCTGTCCTTCCTGGTGTGCAAAACAATAAGAGAAGCATGAACTTCACAACAAGGTGAGTGATGTTTTTGCTGGATGGCAGAGAGATGACCAAGTCTACAGAATACAGAAGAGTAGGATTTTGTGGTCTAATCCACAAATGAAGGCTTCTCTGAAGATGAACAAAAGTAGAATTTAGAATTACAGTTTCCATCCTCAGAAGACTTGTAGGAAGCAAGCAGAGCATGCATTATGCAGTGACAAGCTATCATCTGTAGGAGTTTTGTTCAAGAATTTTCTACACCCCATCACCATAAGCCCACTGTTGAGGAGAACCAAGTCCTAGAGCAACTTATTCATTCAGAAATGATCAGGGGTAGGAGAAGTGTTCTTTATCTCCATGAAACTGAAGGAAATAGGCCCCTTCCTTCCACTGGATGGATTTGGGGGATATCAGAAACCTTCATAGGAAAAGCTGCATTACAAGGCTAGTTTACTTCTCAAAGGGCATCTTTCAGAGACATTTTACAAACCTGCCACATTGTTCTGATAGTTACCTTTGTCAACCAAACAAAATCCTTTCCTATTCCTAAGCTAATAATAGCTGTTGTTATGAATACATTTTAGTTTCTTGTATGATTTTTCTGCATCTACTTCGTTGACAATATGATTTATATGCTTTAATCTGTTAATAAAAAGTTGTACATTAATTGATTTTCTGATTCTGAGAATAAATAGGCACAAATGATTTAACTGTATACATTGCGGATTAGAATTTTAAAATTATTTTATTAACAATTTTTACACATATTAATCAATGAGATGGGTCCTGGTTCTACTTTTTTATACTCTTTGATTTGGTGCTAGAACCAATTCTATATTAGTTTTATAAAATTAATTCAGGCTCCTTCTTTTATCCATTTCTTTGTATAAAATAGAAATTCTCTGGTCTCATATGAATTTTCTAAAGGAAATTGGCTCCATGGTGTCAGAATGTCCATGTGTCAGAAAGGGGAGGATTTATTTTGGACAATCAGTTTATTATTCCTAGGACGTTATGTGCACATGCAGTTACTACTGTGAGCGCTCGACTCTGAATACAAGATGTGCTGAATAGGAGCACACGTCTCCACAAAGATCTTACCTGGGGAGCAGAACTGCCTTTGCTGTTGTGTCTCATTTTATCTCAAATCCCTGGAAATATGAGGTTGAGTGTTCTGTTTTATTTCTTATCTGTAGGTGTATGCCCAGACTTCTCGAAAGCAGTAGGACTCCTTAAAAAAACAGATATCACACAATAAATGTATACAAATAAAAGCTCCTCTGATTGCGTTGTCCATTCTTGCTTTTCTTCACAAGGCCTCCACATGTTTTTCTGAGTTTTATCACTCAGGATTTAAATACATAATTTTTCTTCACTTTAAAAGATGTTTACATACAACTATGTGATTGCACTTAATACCACTGAACTGTACACTTAAAAATGGCAAAGACAGGGCTTCCCTGGTGGCTCAGTGGTTGAGAGTCCGCCTGCCGATGCAGGGGACACAGGTTCATGCCCCAGTCTGGGAAGATCTCACATGCCGCGGAGTGGCTGGGCCTGTGAGCCATGGCCGCTGAGCCTGCGCATCCGGAGCCTGTGCTCCGCAACGGGAGAGGCCACAACAGTGAGAGGCCTGCGTACTGCCAAAAAAAAAAAAAAGGTAAAGACAGTAAATTTTATGTTAAGTATATTTTAACACAATAAAAATACAGAACAGAAATACACAAACATATTACAGTGTTAATATCACATTTTCTTCATAACACTTTATTTTCTAATTGTTCTATAATGAGAATGCATTATTTATAGAATCAGAAATAAAACAATAAACACCGTGAAAAATTTACTTCACCAGAATTTACTTCACCAGTGTTTTTTTCTTTTTTTATTGAAGTATAGTTATATACAATTTTATATTAGTTCCTTGTGTACAGCATAGTGATTGAATACTTATATAATAGCATTCCATTTAAAGTTATTATAAAATAATGACTATATTTCCTTGTGCTGTACAATAGATCCTTGTTGCTTATCTACCTTATACATAGTAGGTTGTACCTATTAATCTCATACCCCTAACTACCCCTCCCACTGGTATTCACTAATGCTTAGAATTCTTTGTCTGGTAAATTGTTTATTTCTGTTTCATTATTTATTTTTTCATTGGTTTTCTTTTGCTTTCTCCAGTGAGACCAGTTCCTCTTTCTATTTTGCTTAACTTTCTCTGTGCCTGTGGATTTAGGTGAAACAGTTCCCTATTGTGGTCTTGAAGGGGTGTCCTTATGTGAAAGGGTCCCTACACAGTCTGCCTGTGCCCCATGCCTTTGGTGGAGAGCTGGATATGACACGAATGGAAGTTATGTCCTTCCTTGTGATGTGCTGGCAGCTGTCACCTTGGTAGGAGGTGTGGCTGGATATGGAGGGACTAGGGCTGTTGCCAGGTATTAGTGGAGTTTCCTCTCTCGATGTCTGTCACCTTCAATCAGGGATGGGGTTGGATCCCAAGTTGCTGGAGAGGAAGCCCTGAGAGTCTGGTCCGAGATGGCTCTGTTCCCTTTAAGTGTGAGCTCTCCCCTCTCTCCACACTGGTACCCTTGCCCCGGAGGGGAGCAGTGCTGGGGCAAAAGGGGCCCACCGGGGCTCTCAGCTCAGGGTGGGCCATGGGCTGTGTGCGCTGGACACAGGTCCGAGCTGCCTCCAATGCACCATCTCTGCAAGCGTCATCAAGGGCAGTCCCAGATGCATCGGACGCTCCTTTTCCCTCTCAGCCGACCATTCACCCCAGCCTCCACCACCCCACCCTGCTGGGGAGGTGTGCAGTAGGGCAGGCAGGCCCACCTGGGCTGTCAGCATGTAATGGGGTGTGTGCTGCGGTGGTCCGGTCACTGTTGGAGATCAGGACCACCCCGATGTGCCGCCCATGGAAGCACAAGCATGCCATGGCCATCTCTCTCCCCGTTCACGGCGTCCCTCGCCGCAGTGCAGAACTGCATACAAGGTGAAGGGAGCAGGGCTCGAGCATGTGCTTGGCTCAGGCTGGCACACAGGCCAGGGCGGTCGTGGGAAACCAGACAGCCACTGGAGCGGCCCTCCATCCACCCTCTCTACCCTGCCCCCGGAGGAAGTCAACATTCGCAAGGTCCTGGGAGTGGAGTCCAGTGTGTGCCCAGTGTACGGTCCAAGTGGCTAACTCCCCAGGGCAGAACTTTCTGTAAGTCTTTAGAAAAGATCATATAGTTTCGTTCTTAATTCTATTAATATGGTCTATTATACTAATTGATGTTTGCATATTATACAAACCTTGCATTCCTTTGATAAATGCTACTTAGTTGTCAGGAGTAAACTTCTTTGTATGTTGTGGGATGCAGTTTGATAGCATTTCATTGTGGATTTTGTGTCTCTATGCGTAAGAGATTTTGGTGTGAAATTTTATTTTCTCATGATTTTTTTATCTTAGATTTGGTATCAAGGTAATGCTGGCCTCATAGAATGGCTTAGGGTGTAATTCTTCCTCTTCTACTTTTTGGAAGAATTTGTAAAAGACTGGTGTTAATTCTTCCTTAAAATTTTGAAAATTTTGCTAATGAAACCATCTGGGCCTGGGCTTTTCTTTGTGAGAAGTGTTTTTATTAGTAATGTAATCTCTTAAATTGAATTCAGATTTTCTTTTTTTCTGGATTCAGTTTCAGTAGTTTGTGTCTTCCTAGGAATTGGTTCATTTCATCCAGGTTATTTTCTTAGTCCAGGCCTGCTATAACAGAACACCATAAGCCAGGGAACTTGTAAACAACAGAAACTTATTTCTCACAATTCTGGAAGCTACGAAGTCCAGTGTTATGGTGCTGGCAAACTCAGGGTCTAGAGAGGACACACTTCCTTGTTCATAGATGTCTTTTTCTCTGGGTCCTCATATGATGGAAGGAGGTGGGGGAGCTCTCTGGGGTCTCTTCTTTGAGGGCACTAATCCCATTCATGAGGGCTCCACCTTCATGACATAATCATCCCCCAAAGGCCCCACTTCCAAAGGCCATCCAACGGGGATTAGGTTTCAGCCTGTGAATTTTGGAGGGACACAAATATAGAAGTTATATAATTTGCTGGCATACAACTGCTCATAGTATTTCCCTATAATCCTTATTATTTCTCTAAGGCTAGTTGTGATGGTCCATCTATTATCCCTGCTTTTCATAATTTGAGTCTCTCTCTCTCTCTCTCTCTGTCTGGTTAGTCAAGCTAATGATTTGTTCATTTTGAAGAACTAAATTCGCTTGTGCTGATTTTATTTTTTTTTATTCTTCATTTCATTTATTGCTATTTTCCCAAAGGCAAAGAACCCCAAAATCACCAACAGAGACTCTTAGAAAGCTTAAGACTTAGATTCATTCTAAAAATACTATTAAACATTTTGCAGTCTCCATTTTGTGAGTGAGTTTCAAGGGACCTGAGGAATTTTTGACAGCCAGTAAAATCTATAATATTCATTTTTGGTAAGTAAATATTCTTATTCAAATTTATGCTCTTATCTGCCTAAAGCATTCTAGGTTTTCTTGAGATATGACTGTTTCTCTGTTTATATTGACTACTTTGACTTCCCCACATATTTTTGGCCTGCTAGTCATTACTAGACAATATAGATAAATACGAAGATACCAACAATCACAACAGCACCAATTACATTATTGAACTCTACCATGTATTAGATTTGGGGCTAGTTGTCTCTGTAGCTTATTTTCAATGCTCATTGTGCTATGGTTAATATTATTTCCTCTAATAATTATTATCTGCTGTACATTTCTTCCTATCCATAATGTGCCTCAGTTTCAGTACAACTTAACATGGTGTTGTGTAGGTGTTGACCATCTTCACTTAGGTAGAAATATTAATTTTATTTTTTGTTGAGTGGTTTTGCTTCCTCACAGGAAATAAATCACTACTTCAATTCATGTCTTCCCAACTGCTTGAAAGATATGACAAATTGAAGACTCCCTGAGGCGTGTTAATACATTTTACTGTCTGGTTATATTGCATTTTAATATGTAACTCTATAAAAGATTACTTAGATTTTATTCTGGCTTTATAAAGGTATAAGCTGCACTCAATAACCCTTGTCAGATAAAGGTAAGAAACTAATTAAGTAATAAATCCATACAAATTGTTACAGAAAAGTAATGACTTCTTTGCATCTTTTATAATAGCAATACTGTATTAGAAAGCATTTTCTAGTATGGAAGGCCATGACTGGGTCTGAAGACAAAAAAATTCCTTTGCTCATTGGGATTTATGTCATATCTTCTCAGTTTGGATTAGAATAACTAAGCAAAAACTGTTAAGACTCATCTAATTGATTTCAGATGCTTTTAAGCTCCTTTTTAAAATATAATTTAAAAAGTACATCCCACATTTATTAGTAGTAAGTGTGGTCATGTAAGACACAATTTTATTTTATGAAAATAACTTTCATGTTAAGATAAGATAATTGGAAATGAAAAGAAAATAAGTTTTATTCAACAAACACTTGTTAGACAGCTGTCAGTATAATTGTTTATGTGGGATGGTAAGTGTGTGTTTTGCCACAGTAAAAGGATTCATGAGGCCAAGGAAATGCCCTCAACTGTTTAAAGGTAGTAAAATTCCTAGTTGATTGCATTCCCATTGAATGATTACTAATTAATGGAATGAGAGAACTGTTGTATTACTTCAGTTCATCACTTCAGAGCCCATTCTAGAACTATTCACTCTGAGGGTTTGAAATTACCTTAAGTGATTCATAAACAAGTACAAGAGGAAGAAACCTTAAACTCATATAAATAAAAACAAATTGAAGAGACCTTAAATGACACATAAATATATAAGGGACAAATGACATGAGACTCATTCAAAATCTTAAAGTCATCTGGTACAACTTA
The DNA here is from genome assembly GCF_949987515.2 of Delphinus delphis. Taxonomy (NCBI): domain Eukaryota; kingdom Metazoa; phylum Chordata; class Mammalia; order Artiodactyla; family Delphinidae; genus Delphinus; species Delphinus delphis. The sequence continues at coordinate 2,775,166 of NC_082691.1, forward strand.
TTAAAACAAAATTAATTTAGGCTCATACACTCAGATTTTATTTTAACATGTGAAAAATGTATCAAGGATCAAAGAATGTCAATGTTTAAAAAAAGCCTTTACAAACAATGTAATCTCATGATCCACCCAGTGCTTGAAATATCCCCCCAAACACCTACAAGAAATAGTTACATAAAAACTTCCTGAAGATATTATTAAAATAAATATTCCAGGTTCTGCATTAGGTCATAGGGAAGGACTACTAGAATAAGAAGGTGATATTGAGGATACAACAATAGTTTTGGCTGGGAAAGCATTGATACAGAACTGAAATACAGACAAGGTGGGTATAGATATAAGAAAAGTTCAGTAAGGACAAGGAAATAGGGGTTATGTTGGGCTAAAGTAGTTATAATAACGATGTGATGTTGATGATAATAAATATCTCTGGTTCTCCAATACTGAAAAGACATTTTTTTTTTTTTTTTTTTTTTTTTGCGGTACGCGGGCCTCTCACTGCTGTGGCCTCTCCCATTGCGGAGCACAGGCTCCAGACGTGCAGGCTCAGCGGCCATGGCTCACGGGCCCAGCCGCTCCGCGACATGTGGGATCCTCCCGGACCGGGGCACGAACCCGCGTCCCCTGCATCGGCAGGCGGACTCTCAACCACTGCACCACCAGGGAAGCCCTGAAAAGACATTTTAAAAGATGTATCTGACTAGTTGATCATACTCAGTTTTCTTACAGAGCAGTTTGAGATAGTTAAATAAGAATCAAAATAAAAGGTGTATTTGATAAGTGGGGAAGGAAAATAAATCATCATACTGTAACACTGTGCTAAGAGACAGTGTAACTGAGCACATTTTCCAGGCAAAGAAAATGTTAGAAAGTGTCCATTGTCTCATTCAAAAAATTGGAAAATAGTTTTTCCAAAGCAAGGTAACAATTTCTTAATTCTGAGTTCTTGGAACAATTTTGGTAATATGAAAAAATCTCAAAGCAGATTTTTAGCTTTCCATTATTCTAATACTGTGTAAAAATAAAGATTGAAAAACCATGAGAAATAAATTGTTAGAATATCCAACTTTTGACGATTCTTAAAATAGTCCCATTCTTACCTTGACCTTTTACTGGTGTTTTATAGAAGATAATTCAAAATTTGAAAAATTGATGAGTACCCAAACTGTGGGTTTCATGTTAAAGTTTTAAAATAGATATATGACACAGATATTGGCAATAAGTCATGTTGCAGTTAAAGTCAAATGGCCTGTTTTACATGTTGTATTAATATCTACCCAAAGGTGGAAAGCTTATCAAGGCAAAGAAATCTCTCAAAACTTAGCTCTATGTCTGTCAGAAGGCTCAAAGCATTGGTAAAAGACAAAAGGAGAACACTAAAGATCAGGAAGAGAAAAGAAGGTAAAGCAGATGACAGAAGAAAAGTTATAGTTTTACAGAGCAACTTGGGGAGATAAAAGTATGACAATAGAATCAAGTCCTTTTTAAAGAAGTGGTGGACTGAGAAAACAGGTGAGAGTCAGGAGGAAAGAAAATGTTGGATCCAAGGGACCTCACTGTGCTGGACCTGAGAGCTATCCTTCCTACGTGAGGCCCTACAGCCCAGCACCATAAACCAGGTCTTCAATAACCTCTGCATTCTCAGTGCTCAGAGCTGGTGATACCAAATCTCAAGACCTACAAAAAGATACAACTTGATTCCTTTGAAAGCTTTAATTTTTAGAAAGACTGCATAACAGTTATCCTGTCAGTAGTCTTGTAACAAACCACAAGTCCTCCAAGCAAATTAGCTAGTATCTTGAGTATAATTTCTTTATGTTATCCATTTTAGATCATGAAAACAAGACATAAAAATTAACACTTACATTTTTAGGCGAAATAAATATTTAGCTGGATAACTGTGAACAATTTTTGCTGTTCCCCAAGGTCACTTAATACAGTACCTCAGTATAATCTATACCCAAATAAATGGTTGATCATTGTACTATGCAGATCCATAAGAAACTCCCCAAGAAGGATGGGCTAAAAATTTTAAAAACTAAATCAAAAACAAATTGAACAAAACATCAGCAACAACACATAGCAGTGTAAGTCTAGGTAAGTCACTTAACTAAAGATAATCAAGATCCATCAGGAAAATAGAACAGAGATGGTAGTTGCTACAATACATTATCTGAAAGGTCCAGTTTTCAACCAAAATGCAGGACCTGTGAGGGAACAGGAAATTTTAACCTATACTCAGGGGAAAAAAGTGCTATCAATACAACTGGTATCTGAGTTGTGCTTATGTTGGATTTAACAAAGATTTCAAAGTATCTATGATAAATCCATTTTAATAATTAAATAAAAGTACATTTACATAACTAATTAAACATATGCTTATGATGAGTCAACAAGTAAGGAGGGAAAGTATAAAAAATGGAAATTCCAGAATTGAAATATATAAAATCTGAGGCGAAAAGGTTACTATATGACTGCAACAATAAAATTGAGATATCAGAGGGAAGAATAAGCAAAGTTCAAGAACTATTAGTAGAAATTATCTAATCTGAATCAAGAGAGAAAAAGTTTGAAGAAATATGAACAGAACCATAGAGGCTGGTGAGACAGTATCAAGTGTTCCAACATATGAATAAAGGAAAATAGAGCAGAAAGAAATATGGGGAGAAAAAACAATAGAATAATGGAAAATAGAGCAGAAAGAAATGTGGGGAGAAAAAACAATGGAATAAAGGAAAATAGAGCAGAAAGAAATGTGGGGAGAAAAAACAATGGAATAATGGAAAATAGAGCAGAAAGAAATGTGGGGAGAAAAAACAATGGAATAATGGAAAATAGAGCAGAAAGAAATGTGGGGAGAAAAAACAATGGAATAATGGAAAATAGAGCAGAAAGAAATGTGGGGAGAAAAAACAATGGAATAATGGAAAATAGAGCAGAAAGAAATGTGGGGAGAAAAAACAATGGAATAATGGAAAATAGAGCAGAAAGAAATGTGGGGAGAAAAAACAATGGAATAATGGAAAATAGAGCAGAAAGAAATGTGGGGAGAAAAAACAATGGAATAATGGAAAATAGAGCAGAAAGAAATGTGGGGAGAAAAAACAATGGAATAATGGAAAATAGAGCAGAAAGAAATGTGGGGAGAAAAAACAATGGAATAATGGAAAATAGAGCAGAAAGAAATGTGGGGAGAAAAAACAATGGAATAATGGAAAATAGAGCAGAAAGAAATGTGGGGAGAAAAAACAATGGAATAATGGAAAATAGAGCAGAAAGAAATGTGGGGAGAAAAAACAATGGAATAATGGAAAATAGAGCAGAAAGAAATGTGGGGAGAAAAAACAATGGAATAATGGAAAATAGAGCAGAAAGAAATGTGGGGAGAAAAAACAATGGAATAATGGAAAATAGAGCAGAAAGAAATGTGGGGAGAAAAAACAATGGAATAATGGAAAATAGAGCAGAAAGAAATGTGGGGAGAAAAAACAATGGAATAATGGAAAATAGAGCAGAAAGAAATATGGGGAGAAAAAACAATGGAAAACATAAAGGCTGAAAATGGCTGAAATTTGGTGGCATACATTATGCTACTGATCCAAGAAGCTCAACACACCCCAAATAGGATAAAAACAAAGAAAATCAAAATTGCTGCAAAGGAGGGTATGCATCCTCCTCACTCAGCTCTTCTGCAGACAGACATTCAGTTAATTAATGTCTCCACAGATTACCCTACAACCAATTGTAAAATCGCTTTATGAACTATTTCATAAATAAAAGTAATGTCAGTGAAACATATATGTGGGAAATTGACAGTGTCCTGTGTAAGATCCCTGACTCCTGACCAAAGTCACATGTTCTGGGTTCACAGTGCAATCCCAGCCTTATCGAAACCTCAAGTTCTCCATTAATTTTTTTTTTAATTTTAAACTTATATGTTTTAAATTTAAAATATCTTGAAAAGGTATAATATTTTATTTTATTATTTTTTATTTTATATTGGAGTGTAGTTGATTAACAATGTTATGTTAATTCCAGATGTACAGCAAAGCGATTCAGTTATACATATACATGCATCTATTTTTTTCAAATTCTTTTCCCATTTAGGTTATTACCAAATATTGAGCAGAGTTCCCTGTGCTATACAGTAGGTCCTTGTTGTTTATCTATTTTATATACAGTAGTATGTGCATGTCAATCCCCAATTCCCAATCTATCCCTTCCCCCTTACCCTTCCCTGCTGGTAACCATAAATTCGCCCACTAAGTCTGTGAGTCTTTTCCTGTTTTTTAAATAAGTTCATTTGTATCTTTTTTTTTAGATTCCACATATAAATGATATCATATGGTATTTGTCTTTCTCTTTCTGACTTATTTCACTTAGTATGATAATCTCCAGGTCCATCTATGTTGCTGCAAGTGGCATTATTTCATTCTTTTTTATGGCTGAGTAATATTCCATTGTATATATGTACCACATCTTCTTTATCCATTCCTCTGTCAACGGGCGTTTAGGTTGCTTCCATGTCTTAGCTATTGTACATAGTGCTGCAATGAACTTTGAGGTACAGGTATCTTTTTGAACCATGTTTTTCTCCAGATATATAAATTGGCTGTACCAATTTACATTCCTATCAACAGTATAGTAAGTTTCCGTTTCCTCCAAACCCTCTCCAGCATTTATCATTTGCAGACTTTTTGATGATGGCCATTCTGACTGGTGTCAGGTGTTATCTCATTGTAGTTTTGATTTGCATTTCTCTAATAATTAGTGATGTTGAACATCTTTCCATGTGCCTCTTGGCCATCTGTATGTCTTCTTTGGAGAAAAGTCTATTTAGGTCTTCTGCCCATTTTTTGATTGGGTTGCTTGTTTTGTGATATTGAGCCACAGGGCTGTTTGTAAATTTTGGAGACTAATCCTTTGTTAGTCACATTGTTTGAAAATATTTAAGACAGTCTCTTCAGCAAATGGTGCTGGAAAAAGGTACAATATTCTAATATGTACTTGAAATATCATAAGTATATAATATTTTTAAACATTTATTTTAAAATATTTTTAACAGTCTAATATTTTCAAATATTTTAAAAGAGTATTTTATTATTAGTATCTAACTCACAGGACTGTAGTGTAGAGTACATGAATTAAGAAGGTCAAAACAATTTAAGGAATGCCTGGCACATAGTGAAAACTAAAACGCCCCAAAAAAGCAAATTACAAAAATATGTTGTCTCTATTGTTGCACTTTACATAATTATTTTTGAACAGGAAATTATTGAGTGACTTATGCATATTTTATTTTGGCAGGTAGAAGGACATTTTTACCTTAGGGAAATTTGCATGCTTTCTATTTATTGTTTCTCAAGGAAGTAACATTAGAAGGAGAAGATAATTGGTTTTATAATCAAAACTGAACTTAAGCCCCAGCTATGTCAGTTTAAACTTGAGCTAATTATCTAATATCTCTGGGTCTCTTTCCTTTTCATTAAATAAAACAAAGGCAAAATAAAGCATGTCTCAAATTTGCAGGATTGCATGACAGAAGATGAATAAACACCCTTGTGCCATCATATATTTATTAATGAGTTTCTCTGCTTCCTTCTAATGAGAATAAAAGAAGGATTACCACACTCTTCCTTGGTTTGTTTACACTCTTGGGCATATTATTGCCTCCTACTGGCAGGCACAGAGGACTAATTACCATTGTGAATCCTCAGTGAAATCTAACTGAAGATCAAAGTCAGGAAGACATTTTAGACCTAAATTTAGAGGGGCTAAGTCAAAAGAAGAAATACTTAATTTATAGCACCAATTCTAAACCAACATTCTGACATAGAGGGCCAGGTCATCTATGCATTTTTACTGAGAAAATATAATTTAAGTTTCTCTATCATTTTAAAAGTCTGAGACAATTGGTTTGCTCATATGGCTTCACACTAATTATCTGAATTTCAACAACTGCATCATGGAATCAATGTCACTAGAGTAACAGCATTGATATAGAACAAGGGAATTCATTTCTGATGCATAGTTCCTGATCCCTCTGGTCTCCAGATATAAATAAGACTCAGTGAGATATTTGCTTCTGTGGCTAAAGACTGAGGAGTGAAATATTTGTTTTATAGTTCTAAACAGGACAAACGTTTAAAAATTCAGCAACATATGTACTTATAAATTATGAAAATACACTTTTGCATACACTGAGTTTCTTCTTTAATAATGAGATGGTGTCATCCACTGCATCAATGTAATTAAGAGTTGATTTATTTCTTTGTCGGGGGAATTCATTTTAACTGTATTTTATTTATGAGTGAGACTGTGTTATTGCCACACCAAATCTCAGTTAATCAAATCTTCTACATCTTCAGGCTGAATTTATGAAACTTTCCATAACACCTTATTTTGATGAAGAGAGTTGTGAGTTACTGCAGGTATGTCAGGTGTGTCATTCCATAACTTAAATGATGGAACACCTAGTGCTCAAGCGCATAATGATGGTATTGGGGAAACTCAAGTACAAGTCACTCATTATTCCCTTTTGTCAGAGTTTCCTCATTCACTTAGAACAAGTTTAAAGAATTCTTGAAATAAGAGTAATGTGAGTTATCTAATACAGCTTACCTTGAAATTGCTATTCTCTGTGTTTCAGAGTCTTTACCAGGGGGATATGGTTTAGCAGGACCATTCTTAATTAAACCAAGTAGTATACAACCGATAATGCCTGGCATTTGACTGCTTTGTAAAAATGTATGTCCTCCTATTGTCCATATAGTGTTGAATTCTTTTCATATATTTTGAAATTGGGCAAAGCAGTGATTTTCAATAATTTGTTTGCCTTCTAAATTATTATTATAAAAATATTGCTCCTATTTCTCAATTTGCTACATTTGGTGATAGCAGTATAGTTTAGACATAAACACAGAATTGTAGATCTAACATTTCATCCTATCATTTTATTTAACCTTCAGAAAAAACATGAGTAAATATAGATACAGAAATATTAGATATAGAATGAGACATTCCCAAGGCCACAGTAAGTATTGGAAATTGAAAGCTACCTTGGTAAACATGTGAAGCAGGAAGCCCCAGGAACAGAGAGAAATAAAAAGCTTGAGCAACAAGTTAGGACCTAGAGGGGCCATCCCATCAGTGAAAGGGAGAACTAATAAACCATTTCCACTAGTTTAGGTATGTGACTACACACAATGTTTCTGCCCAAAATTATAAATAGAAAAGCAAAAAAGAAATCACATGGGAAATTAAAATCCCCAAATTTTACAAAATATTGGTCTGGACAAATGTTTGTTCCGGTTTTTCCATTATGGAAATTAAAATCTCCAAATTATACAAAATATTGGTTTGGCCAAAAAGTTCTTTTGGGTTTTTCCAAAAAACTTTTTCACTACTAAGTAGTCTAAATTTGCACTGCTCAGTTGATGCCAGAATGACCTAGAAAAAGTGAATATATTTGGGAATATATGTTGGTAATGGGAGGAGACAAAAACAAAAGTTCTCTGAGAAGGAACTTGCACACTCATGTCAAAGGGTCTCACATTACAAAAACAAACTAACAAACCAAAAACCCTCCACTGAAAGTAAATAAAATAAAAGAGAAAAATGCAAAAGCAAAGGTTCATCATAAAAAAACTCAGCAGATACAAAATAACAGGAATATCCTCATTCAAAGAATATCAGGTCATAGGTCGATCTACAAAGAGACCATAACATTAAAGATACCAAAAAATAAAACTGCCTTAAATAACTGAAGAAATATAAGAAGAACTAGGAATCAAATGGAAAAGCATATTCTGTGATGTAAAACATGCAAAAGTAAAATATAACAAGAAAGAACTACCAGAAAGGAAATATATAATGGCTTGAATTAAACATTTAATAACTGGATCAAACAACAGATTAAATTTTGTTATAGAAAGAATTTATGAACTGACAGCTATGAGGATAATACATATATATATATATATCTACATATGTATCCTGGATGATGCTACAGGTGTTAAATTTTTTCAGTAATGATTCCAATTAAAGGACATTAATAGCAAATTGGGAATAGAAAAATGTATTTATCCTGACATAGAATCGGTACAGAACAATCTATAGCAAACAAAAAAATTCAGTAACAAAAGACAAATGGATGCATAGTCTTTAATAAATTTTTACTTACAATATTCAATAATATTCTGGAAATCTTATCCAATATATTAGAAATATTTTTTAAAACTGTTTAAAAGTGAAAGAAATAAACCAGCATTTCATCATTTTTTAAGGAAAATTCAAATGGTTCTATAGACAACTATAAAATCTAATCAGAGATGTCAGCAAACTTTTTGGCTATAAATGTAATCTATTTATGACCAACAAGTGTTTAAAAATATAATTAAACGTCATGGACTTCTACGCTTGATTTCTTCTAGATTCCCCTTGATTATTCTGAACATTCATGGGAGAAAACCATCTGAGACCAGGGAAAGTATCACCCCAAGGGGTTAGAGCAAACAATCCTAAGCTCACACAGGGCCAGAGGTAGTTTGTATTCCAACCTGACTGGATAGAAACTATCATAATTGAAGAAACACCAGGTGGGGTACACAGAAAGGTAATGACTTATTGTTGGGGGAAATGGTACAAATGAACTTATTTACAAAACAGAAATAGAGTCACGGAGGTAGAAAACAAACTTATGGTTACCAGGGGTAGAAGGGAGGGAGGGATAAATTGGGAGATTGGGACTGAACATACGCACTGCTATATATAAAATAGATAACTAATAAGGACCTACTCTATAGTACAGGGAACGCACTTGGTATGCTGTAATGAGCTCTATCAGAAAAGAATCTAAAAAAGGGGGATATATGTGTATGTATAACTGATTCACTTTGCTGTATAGCAGAAACTAACACAGCACTGTAAATCAACTATACTCCAATAAAAATTATATATATATAAATTGGCCCTAAAGACTGTTCCGATCATACCTGAGTCTAGAGAACTTACATTTCCAAATAAGATGTAGTGAAAAGGAGTGTTTTTCGCTCCTGCCTGAAAGTGTTTGGGTAGGTGATTCAGTCAACATACATGAGAGCGTAAATTGGTAAAACCCAAAACATGTACAAGGATGTTTGTAGCCGGATTGTTCATAGAGACCAAACTAGTAACAACTCACACGCATAAGCAGTAGAATATGCATATAAACTATGATGTATTTATAAAATAAAAGGTAATGAATTAAGGCTACATGTACCAAAAAAGACACATACTAAAACACAATATTGAGTGAATAAAACCAGGTACAAAAGAGAAAATTTCATACATTATATTTATATAACTTTAGGCAACAAGCAAAATTTACCCATGGTTGTTGAAAATCAGGATATTGACAAAAAAAAACCTTTGCAAAGGAGAGATATTTTAGATTTGGGGCACAACATGCAGAGGATTTACTAGGCTGCCATAATTCTCTTTCTTGAACTGGTAGCAATTCATTAGTCTGTACATTTAAGATAATACATTTATCTGTGTATTTGTTGTATTTTCAATGGATGTTTTCTAAAATGATGGGAGAGAAAACAAGAGTATAAAAAGAGGAGTAAACACAAAGCACAAAGGGATGATGATGAAATTACAAAGATAAGAAATATTACCACATATTCAAATAAATTAAATTTGCCAATTCAAGAATAGAACTTGTCAGACTGAAAATAAATATAATGTGTTCTTCATAGAGGAATGACACGCAAGACCTAGAAATGTTGAAAGTAAAGGGATGGTAAATGTTTTCAGGAAAATAGTGGCTGAAGGTAGGAAGCAGATAGAATAGATTTTTGATATGATGTAAGACAGAGATTCCTTACATATTATATAGGTTTCAATTCACCAACATGAGTATGTCGTTTATATCTTTAAAGTGGCCTCGAAATAAACAAAGTAAATTTAATAGAACTATAGGAAGAAACTGTTGGTTCAATATCATCTGGGAGATTTTGAAATACTCTCAATTACTGGTAGGTCAAGCATAAAAAATGGCTAAGATATACAACATTCAAAAAACAGAATTAACTAGTTTTATTCATTGAACAATAAAAAAATCCTGCACTTAAATATTGTGAAAAAATGATGCATTCTTCTTTAACATACTTGCTACATTTGCACAGATTGAGAATGTATGCAAACAAATCACAGTAATTAAACTTTAAAAATTTAAAATTATACAAACCACTGTATATGTCTCAAAGGCAATTATATTGGAAGAAAATTAATTATAAAAATCTCATTCAAACTTTCTTCAAAACTTTAAAATAACCAATCAAAGAGGATAAAAGGGATATTTTCAAACATGTACAAAAATGATGAATAAAATATATTCAAAATTTGTGTAGCTTAGTGAAAATGGAAGGCACTTTTTTTTAGCTTTAAGTTCTTTTGTCAGAAATGCAGAGAAAATACTGAAAATGAAAGCATTGAACATTTCATCTAAAAAGTTAGCAAAATAGGAACAGATGCTATTTAAAGTACCTTGAAGGATTTTGGAGCCAGGCAAAATGAAGAAAGTCCCCTACACTGGTCCACTCCCATCTGAGAATAATGAAGAGTCCAGGACCCTGAAAAGTGAACAATAGGAGACAGAGTGAGGAAGGGAGCCAGAGCTTCAGAAAAAAACAGTACATTGATAACCGTACTGAATGTTTTGGATTTTCCCTTCTTTATCACCTGACTTTGATTGGAGCACAGTCTGAGCCCTGCAAGGGAGGTGTGCAGCAGTTGGGGGTATCAGAACACTTAAAGAAACCCACTTTTTCTAGAGTGACATGGAAAAGCTTCTCGTGCCAGCCAGCAGGTGTGGACACACTTCTGTGTTATTTCCCCTTTTTGTCCTGTGGCTCTGCCCTCAAGCCAGTGTCACTTAAGAAGCTTTGATGCTGCAGGAAAGGCAGCAGCAACATTGGTATAGGCACCCTGAACCCTAAGAAACAGAACATTCTGTCAGTCTGGAGGAGTCAGGGGGAGGCCCTGTGGTCCAAAGAGTGGGGAATTCCTATAATTTTCCCCTTTCTGTTCTCTCATCACTTTCCTCCAGGACTGGCATTTACTGTGGGGAAAAGTGCAACAGCAGAAATTAACTAGGGAATATGAGGCCCTGGGATTAGGAGAGAATTGGAAAAAGCAAAGAGAGAAGAGAGAAAAAGAAAGTGATTCCCTAATTTTGTATATGAACCAATGTAAGAAACAAGCCTCCAAACTGTGCATGTGAGGAAAACATCCACAGAAGCATAGCAAAGCCTTTGAACCAGAGTGATGAAATAAACTGCAGCTCAGTCCAAGAATAACCACTGAGAGTCATATGCATGGAACAGACACCAATAAAGCAGAGACTTTGAAAACTAAACAAGCAATGGAACCATTGCTGCAGGAGGTGAGACAGACTTTGAAGTCTGAACGTGGCCAGGTTGTCTGTCTGAGGGACAGTCAATTCAGTCTCATAACATATATTCAAAATGTTCAGGATACAATCCAAATTTTTTTAATTTTTAAATTTTATTGAATTTGATTGATTTACTATGTGCTGTTAATTTCTGCTGTACAGCAAAGTGACTCAGTTATACATATACATATATATATACATTCTTTTTCATATTGTTTTTCATTATGGTTTATCATAGGATATTGAATATAGTTTCCTGTGCTACACAGTAGGACCTTGTTGTTTATCCATCCTATATATAATAGTTTGCATCTGCTAATCCCAAACTCCCAATCCTTTCCTCTCCCTTCCCCCTCCCCCTTGGTGATCACAAGTCTGTTCTCTATGTCTGTGAATCTGTTTCTCTTTTGTAAATATGTTCATTTATGTCATATTTTAGATTCCACATATAAGTGATATCATATGGTGTTTGTCTTTCTCGTTCTGACTTACTTCGCTTAGTATGATCATCTCTAGGTCCATCCATGTTGCTGCAAATGGCATTATTTCATTCTGTTTTATGGCTGAGTAATATTCCATTGTATATATGTACCATATCTTCTTTATCCATTCATCTGTTGATAGACATTTAGGTTGTTTTGATGTCTTGGCTATTGTAAATAGTGTTGTTGTGAACCTAGGGGTGCATGCAGGATACAATCCAAAATTAATTGACACACAAAGAAATAAGAAAATCTGATAAATTCTCAAGAGAAAAGACAACCCCCCACACATAGATTCCAAGCTCATGATCATCTGGATGTTGGGATTATCAGGCAAAGAGTTTAATGCAGCTGCTACACTGCTCCATGAAATAAAGATGAACAGTCTTTCAGTGAATGGAAAAATAGAAACTCTCAACAAAGTAATAAAAATGTAGACAAGTGTAACAACATTGAAATTTAGAACTGAAAAATACAGTATCTAAATTTTAAAAATGGGATGGGTTGTTGTAGAATAGAAATGACAGATGAGTTAGTGAACTTGAAAATAGATTATTAGTTAGGGTCAAATTTGAGAAAAGAGAGAAAAATATTGAAGAATAAAACAGAGCCTCAGAGATCTGTGGGTCATTATCAAAAGATCTAACATTCATGACATTGGAGCATCAAAAGGAGAGGAGAATGGGATTGGTGTAGAAAAAAATGAAGAAATAATGGTTGAGAACTTCCCAAGTTTGGAGAAATACACAATAAAATAATGTGCACACACAAACACACATCACAATCAAATTGCAGAAAACCAAAGATCGGAAAAAAAAAGAGAAAAACAGAGAAATAATGCTTTGATGAGCAGCAGATTTCTCATCAGAATACATGGAGGCCAAAAGTCTGTGGAAGATACTTTTTAAATGCTGAAAGAAAATGTATACTCAGTGAAATATATTTTGGGAATAAAAGCAAGGTTAGACATTTTTAGTTGAAGGGAAGCTAAAAGAATTATTTGACACCAGGCCTGCTGTAAAGGAAATACCAAAAAAAAGGTCCTCAAGCTGAAAGGAAGTGATACCAGAGGGAAATTTGGAAATTTAGGAATGAAAGAATAGCAGTAATGATGGAAAATGTCTGGGTAAATAAAATTGGCCTATTTATTCTCTTCTTTTATATGACTATTGAAGACAAACAATATATCATAAGGTTTTCAATGTATGTAAATATCATATACACAGCTACTATAACACAAGCAAGGAATAAATGGACCCATATGGTTGTAAGGTTCTAATTAGATTGTGAAAAGTTAGTTACGTACATTTAATCCCTAGAATACGTGCAAAATTAATATTGGTTTTTCATGCATTTGCTTATGTAGAAGAGTTTTTAAATTGCATGGGAATGAGAAGCTTTAGAAAGTGGTTATCTCTGGATGGAGGGAGGAGATGGAGAGGAACATTTTCAAAAATATGATCTCTTTACTCCTGTGTTTTTTGTTTAATTCCCAGCACATTGCTGGCTCAGAAGAGGGTTCAAGAAATCTTTTTTAAGACCAAATGAGATAAGCATATCCAGTGAGTCTGACTGAAATGATGTCAGACCCAGAAGAGAGGCCTGGTGAGCTGGGGTCAGAATTCTACAAGTTGAGCTACAAATGGATTCCAAGCTGGGTGGAGCTCTCCACGTAAGGAATGAGCATCAGCAACGTCACAGATGAGATGCTAGAGAGACCCACACCCTCAGAGACCAACTCTTCACACAGACATGGGCAGATGGTGACTGGTCACACTGATCCAGGGTTAGACGCCATGTTCCCAGCATCTGTGCTGATAGGATCCCCTGGTCCTAGTGTGAGATGAGGCTGCATGAAAGGAAAGTCACAGCTGTGTGGACAGAGAAAGGCCGCTGCCTGGGACTGGAAATGACACAATTAAGAGAATATTTCTTAGAATATTTCTCTCCCTAAGGTAATTACTTATAAGCTTCCACCCAGCACTCCAGCTTAAATAATGCCATTTCATGTGTTGTATCAGTTTTATAATTGAATCTTTAGAAAGGTGATTTTTAAATTAATACCTACTGTCTGATTGTTTTACTAGATGTGATCCTGATATGTTTCACTACATTTTGTTTCTAAACACTCATTCTCTTTTTCAGAAAATTATAATAAATACTACACCCACAGTTGTGGAAAACATCTCAATTCTGAGAATGGAGGTTTTGGTAAACATCTATAATCTCTTTTGTGATTCTACTGTAAAGCAAACACCATCTTGAATTAACTTAAGTGAAAGAACATGAATTATTACAATTATAGGAGACTCTTATGGTTCACAAGGGCTAGGATTAACTATAGACTCAGAGATGAACTGGACGTGTGAACAAAAGCCATTAGGAACACAGGAGACAGTGTCCTTTACCTTTCCTGGTTCTCTGTGAAAGCATGCTGCTTTCACTGTCTTTTCTTATACTTTGAGGTTCAGTGCCAAGCAGGCAGAAAACATTAATAGAGGTTGAGACTTGGAATGTCCTAGGCTCAAATCAAAACTTTTGGAGAGGCATATTTGTTAGAAAATCATGGGTCTATACTCATTCCATCCCTGTCACTGTGACCGCTCTGTTCATGAGTCCATTACAAGTGCCCTGAGTGGCAGAGGAAAGAGACTGGAAAATGTCCCCAAGGCCGGCCATCCTGTTCACCTGGTCACTGTAGAGCTGCCCTGCTGTATGTGCACTGTGGAGGCTTTGACCAGGCCACCAATGGCCACACCTTCCTGCCACATGCCTATCCACACACTTCTCTGTATCTCTTTCCTCCAGTCTTCCTATCTTGTCCCTTCTGGGCCCCTGGCCGCTTAGCCAAACATTTCACCACAGCCCTGAACTGATATATGCACACCTCAGGCCCCCATCCTTCCAGACAGAGGCTCCAAGTATGTCATTCTTAGCTCTACCTTTGGGGAAGATCTCACTTCACCACTTAGGTTGAAATGTGATAGTCATCTACCTTGAAATAATGCAAATAATCAAACCAACCTAGCTCTGAACCAGTACTGGGTCTTTTTGTTGTCCTCAGTTTCCATAAAGCCACAGAAGTAGACAAAGAAGAAGCAATATCTCCACAGAAGTAGAAGGTAGGAGAGTCTGGGGTACCTGCTTATATGATTTACTTGTGTCTTTTGAACCACCTCAAGCCTGGATCCTGATTATGTATCTTATTTATGATAAGTTGCTATTGCATCTGCACAAAGTTATGACTCAAAAGGTTCAAAAACACATAGCTCACAATGGGCAGCTCTGGTAAAAGGACCTTGGTTTTCACTGATTAGAAATTAATTTCTAATGTGTCCCAGTTACACACAAGGAGCTGAGCATGACCTTGCACCAGAACTCCAGAACTGGGTGCTAGGCTGGTCAGAGACTCCCTGCATCATCCTCATCCACAACAGATACTTTCAGCATCATCAGATCTACTGGTCAGTAGGCTCGAGGGGCAGGGCAACTTGTGCTACAGCCAAGACTGGATGCGGAGCCCTGTCTTGCTCTGAAACCCACTTGAAACTGACAGCATCCTTCAACGAATGGGTTGCTTCAGTATTTCCAAAGTCGTGCTGCTTCCACAGCTTTTGGAGCCCTGCTGGGCACTGTGTCTTTCTTAGTGCAGTTTGTTCTTCACCTTACAGTGGCTCCTGATATGCGAGAGGTTCGCTGGGTCCTGAAAACCTCACTGATTCCGCAGGCACATCCATTTTTGGGTTTAGCTTCCCCCTCAGACAGGCGCGGGTGTCACGCCCTCTGCAGTACATCTCTCACTTCTTGTTTATCACTTCCAATTAGGGAGAGTTTATCATGATATGGACTTATCTGAGATTTTATCAAATATAAAAAAGAGCAAAGACTTTGTTGACTATATAACAAGAGTTCTGCAACTCTGGGGTGAGATCGTGGAGATGAACTTCTCTCCTGGCCATGAAAGGTCAAATTGCTGTTGATGCTTCCTGCTGATTGATGTCAAGACAGTATTTATAAAATGTTAAAAATCCATCTGATACACTAGCACCTGTACTAAAGGCATCACATACACAGTAGTGCTACCACCTAATTAAGTTTCTGGCAGCTCAGTTGTCCCAGAGGCCAGGCAGGTGACTTGAATGGGAGCTTAGTAAGGTCCTTCACCATGGATTATGCACAGATTGTGTTCCCTCAAACGTCACATGTGGAAATCTTAAACCCGATGCGACAGTATTAGGAAGTGGGATTTTTGGGAGGTAATTAGGTTGTGAGAGTGGAGCCTCATGAATGGGATGAGGGTCCCTATAAGAAGAGACAGGGGAAAGATCGGGGAAGATGGCGGAAGAGTAAGATGGGGAGATCACCTTCCTCCCCACAGATACACCAGAAATACATCTACACATGGAACAACTCCTACAGAACACCTACTGAACGCTGGCAGAAGACCTCAGACCTCCCAAAAGGCAAGAAACTACCCCACGTACCTGGGTAGGACAAAAGAAAAAAGAATAAACAGAGATAAAAGAATAGGGATGGGACCCGCGCCAGTGGGAGGTAGCTGTGAAGGAGGAAAGGTTTCCACACACTAGGAATCCCCTTCGCAGGTGGAGACTGCGGGTGGTGGAGGGGGAAGCTTCGGAGCCACAGAGGAGAGCACAGCAACATGGGTGCGGAGGGCAAAGCAGTGAGATTCCCGCACAGAGGATCAGGGCTGACTGGCACTCACCAGCCCAAGAGGCTTGTCTGCTCACCCGCCAGGGTGGGAGGGCTGGGAGCTGAGGCTTGGGCTTCGGTCGGAGCGCCGGGAGAGGACTGGGGTTGGCAGCGTGAACACAGCCTGCAGGGGGTTAGTGCACCATGGCTAGCCAGGAGGGAGTCCAGGGAAAAGTCTGGACCTGCCGAAGAGGCAAGAGACTTTTTCTTCCCTCTTTGTTTCCTGGTGTGCGAGGAGAGAGGATTAAGAGCGCTGCTTAAAGATGCTCCAGAGACGGGCGCAAGCCGCGGCTAAAAGTGCGGACCCCAGAGACGGGCATGAGACGTTAAGGCTGCTGCTGCCACCACCAAGAAGCCTGTGTGCGAGCACAGGTCACTATCCACACCCCCCTTCTGGGGAGCCTGTGCAGCCCGCCACTGCCAGGGTCCCGGTATCCAGGGACAACTTCCCCAGGAGAGTGCACGGCACGCCTCAGGCTGGTGCAACGTCACGCCGACCTCTGCCGCCACAGGCTCGCCCTGCATCCGTACCACTCCCTTCCCCTGGTCTGAGTGAGCTGGAGCCGCCGAAGCAGCTGCTTCTTTAACCCAGTCCTGTTTGAGGGAAGAAAAGACGCCCTCCGGAGACCTACACTCAGAGGCGGGGCCAAATCCAAAGCTGAGCCCCAGGAGCTGTGAGAACAAAGAAGAGAAAGGGAAATCTCTCCCAGCAACATCAGAAGGAGCGGATTAAAGCTCCACAATCAACTTGATGTACCTGCATCTGTGGAATACCTGAATAGACAACAAACCATCCCAAATTGAGGAGGTGGACTTTGAGAGCAAGATTTATTATTTTTTCCCCTTTTCCACTTTTTGTGAGTGTGTATGTGTATGCTTCTGTGTCTGTCCATTTTTTTTGTTGTTGTTTTGTATTTTTTCATTAAAAAACACAATTTTTTTTCTTAATAATTATTTTTTTATTTTAATAACTTTATTTATTTTATCTTACTTTATTTTATTTTATCTTCTGTCTTTCCTTCCTTCCCTTCTTCCTTCCTCCCTCCCTCCATCCATCCCTCCCCTCTTTCTTTCTTTCTTTCTTTCTACATTTTCTCACTTTTATTCTAAGCTGTGTGGATGAAAGGCTCTTAGTGCTGCAGCCAGGAGTCAGTGCTATGCCTCTGAGGTGGGAGAGACAATTTCAGGACACTGGTCCACAAGAGACCTCCCAGCTCCACATAATATCAAATGGCAAAAATCTCCCAGAGATCTCTATCTCAACCCCAGCACCCAGCTTCACTCAACGACCAGCAAGCTACACTGCTGGACACCCTATGACAAACAACTAGCAAGACAGGAACACAACCCCACCAATTAGCAGAGAGGCACCAAACAGACACTCCCAAACACACCACCAGACGTGGACCTACCCACCAGAAAGACAAGACACAGCCTCATCCACCAGAACACATGCACTAGTCCCATCCACCAGGAAGGCTACACAACCCACTAAATCAACCTTAGCCACTGGGGACAGACACCAAAAACAACGAGAACTACGAACCTGCAGCCTGCAAAAAGGAGACACCAAACACAGTAAGTTAAGCAAAATGAGAAGACAGAAAAACACACAGCATATGAAGGAGCAAGATAAAAACCCACCTGACCTAAAAAATGAAGAGGAAATAGGCAGTCTACCTGAAAAAGAATTCAGACTAATGATAGTAAAGATTATTGAAAACCTTGGAAATAGAATAGACAAAATGCAAGAAACATTTAACAAGGACCTAGAAGAACTAAAGATGAAACAAGCTATGATGAACAACACAATAAGTGAAGTTAAAACTACTCTAGATGGGATCAACAGCAGAAAAACTGAGGCAGAAGAATGGATAAGTGACCTGGAAGATAAAATAGTGGAAATAACTACTGCAGAGAAGAATAAAGAAAATAGAATGAAAAGAACTAAGGACAGTCTCAGAGACCTCTGGGAAAACATTAAATGTACCAACATTCGAATCATAGGGGTTCCAGAAGAAGAGGAAAAGAAAGGGACTGAGAACATATTTGAAGAGATTATAGTTGAAAACTTCCCTAATATAGGAAAGGAAATAGTTAATCAAGGCCAGGAAGCACAGAGAGTCCCATACAGGATAAATCCAAGGAGAAATATGCCAAAACACATATTAATCAAACTGTCAAAAATTAAGTACAAAGAAAACATATTAAAAGCAGCAAGGGAAAAACAACAAATAACACACAAGGGAATGCCCATAAGGTTAACAGCTGATCTTTCAGCAGAAACTCTGCAAGCCAGAAGGGACTGGCAGGACATGTTTAAAGCAATGAAGGAGAAAAACCTGCAACCAAGATTACTCTACCCAGCAAGGATCTCATTCAGATTTGATGGAGAAATTAAAACCTTTACAAACAAGCAAAAGCTGAGAGAGTTCAGAACCACCAAGCCAGTTTTACAACAAATGCTAAAGAAACTTCTCTAGGCAAGAAACACAAGAGAAGGAAAAGACCTACAATAACGAACTCAAAACAATTAAGAAAATGGGAATAGGAACATACATATCAATAATTACCTTAAACGTAAATGGACTAAATGTTCCCACCAAAAGACACAGATTGGCTGAATGGATACAAAAACAAGATCCATATATATGCTGTCTAAGAGACCCACTTCAGACCTAGAGACACATACACTGAAAGTAAGGGGATGGAAAATGATATTCCATGCAAATGGAAACCAAAAGAAAGCTGGAGTAGCAATTCTCATATCAGACAAAATAGACTTTAAAATAAAGACTATTAGAAGAGACAAAGAAGGACACTACATAATGATCAAGGGATTGATCCAAGAAGAAGATATTACAATTGTAAATATTTATACACCCAACATAGGAGCACCTCAATACATAAGGCAAATACTAACAGCAATAAAAGGGGAAATCGACAGTAACACATTCATAGTAGGGGACTTTAACACTCCATTTTCACTGATGGACAGATCATTCAAAATGAAAATAAATATAGAAACACAAGCTTTAAATGATACATTAAACAAGATGGACTTAATTGATATTTATAGGACATTCCATCCAAAAACAACAAAATACACATTTTTCTCAATTGCTCATGGAATATTATCCAGGATAGAGTATATCTTGGGTCACAAATCAAGCCTTGGTAAATTTAAGAAAATTGAAATTGTATCAAGTATATTTTCCAACCACAATGCTATGAGAGTAGATATCAATTACAGGAAAAGGTATGTAAAAAATACAAACACATGGAGTCTAAACAATACACTACTTAATAACGAAGTGATCACTGAAGAAATCAAAGAGGAAATAAAAAAATATCTAGAAACAAATGACAATGCAGACACAGCCATCCAAAACCTATGGGATGCAGCAAAAGCAGTTCTAAGGGGGAAGTTTATAACAGTACAATCCTACCTTAAGAAACAGGATGCATCTCCAATAAACAACCTAACCTTGCACCTAAAGCAATTAGATAGGAAGAAGAAAAAAACCCCAAAGTTATCAGAAGGAAAGAAATCATAAAAATCAGATCAGAAATAAATGAAAATGAAATGAAGGAAATGATAGCAAAGATCAATAAAACTAAAAGCTTGTTCTTTGAGAAGATAAACAAAATTGATAAACCATTAGCCAGACTCAACAAGAAAAAAAGGGAGAAGACTCAAAACAATAGAATTAGAAATGAAAAAGGAGAAATAACAACTGACACTGCAGAAATACAAAAGATCATCAGAGATTACTACAAGCAACTCTATACCAATAAAATGGACAACCTGGAAGAAATGGACAAATTCTTATAAATGCATAACCTGCCAATACTGAATCAGGAAGAAATAGAAAATATGAACACACCAATCACAAGCACTGAAATCGAAACTGTGATTAAAAATCTTCCAACAAACAAAATCCCAGGACCAGATGGCTTCACAGGTGAATTCTATCAAACATTAAGAGAAGAGCTAACACCTATACTTCTCAAACTCTTCCAAAATATGGCAGAGCGAGGAACACTCCCAAACTCATTTTACGAGACCACCATCACCTTGATACCAAAACCAGAAAAGGATGTCACAAAGGAAGAAAACTACAGGCCAATATCACTGATGAACATAGATGCAAAAATCCTCAACAAAATACTAGCAAACAGAATCCAACACACATTAAAGGGATCATTCACCATGATCAAGTGGGGTTTATTCCGGGAATGCAAGGATTCTTCAGTATACGCAAGTGAATCAATATGATACACCATATTAGCAAATTGAAGAAGAAAAACCATATGGTCATCTCAATAGATGCAGAGAAAGCTTTTGACAAAATTCAACACCGATTTATGATAAAAAACCCTCCAGAAACTAGGCATAGAGGGAACTTTCCTAAACATAATAAAGGCCATATATGACAAACTCACAGCCAACATCATCCTCAATGGTGAAAAACTGAAAGCATTTCCACTAAGATCAGGAACAAGACAAGGTTGCCCACTCTCACCACTCTTATTCAACATAGTTTTGGAAGTTTTATCCACAGCAATCAGAGAAGAAAAGGAAATAAAAGGAATCCACATCGGAAAAGAAGAAGTAAAGTTGTCACTGTTTGTAGATGACATGACACTATTATAGAGAATCCTAAAGATGCTACCAAAAATCTCCTAGAGCTAATCAATGAATTTGCTAAAGTAGCAGGATAAAAAATTAATGCACAGAAATCTCTGGCAATCCTATATACTAATGACGAAAAATCTGAAAGTGAAATCAAAAAAACACTCCCAGGGCTTCCCCGGTGACGCAGTGGTTGAGAGTCTGCCTGCTGATGCAGGGGACACGGGTTCGTGTCCTGGTCTGGGAAGATCCCACATGCCATGGAGCGGCTGGGCCCGTGAGCCATGGATGCTGAGCCTGCATGTCCAGAGCCTGTGCTCTGCAATGCAAGAGACCACAACACTGAGAGGCCCACGTAACGCAAACAAAATAAAACAAAACAAACAAAAACAAACAAACAAACAAAAAAACTCCCATTTACCATTGCAACAAATAGAATAAAATATCTAGGAATAAAACTACATAAGGAGAAAAAGGACCTGTATGCAGAAAATTATAAGACACTGATGAAAGAAATTAAAGATGATACAAATAGATAGAGAGATATACCATGTTCTTGGATTGGAAGAATCAACATTCTGAAAATGACTCTACTACCCAAAGCAATCTACAGATTCAATGCAAACCCTGTCAAACTACCACTGGCATTTTTCACAGAGCTAGAACAAAAAAATTCACAATTTGTATGGAAGCACAAAAGACCATGAATAGTGAAAGCAATATTGAGAACGAAAAACGGAGCTGGAGGAATCAGGCTCTCTGACTTTAGACTATACTACAAAGCTACAGTAATCAACACAGTATGGTACTGCCACAAAAACAGAAAGATAGCTCAATGGAAGAGAATACAGAGCCCAGAGATAAACCCATGCACATATGGTCATCTTATCTTTGATAAAGGAGGCAGGAATGTACAGTGGAAAAAGGACAGCCTCTTCAATAAGTGGTGCTGTGAAAACTGGACAGATACATGTAAAAGTATGAGATTAGATCACTTCCTAACACCATACACAAAAATAAGCTCAAAATGCATTAAAGACCTAAACGTAACACCAGAAACTATCAAACTCTTAGAGGAAAACATAGGCAGAACACTCTATGACACAAATCCCAGCAAGATCCTTTTTGACCCACCTCCTAGAGAAATGGAAATAAAAACAAAAATAAACAAATTGGACCTAATGAAACGTCAAAGCTTTTGCACAGGAAAGGAAACCATAAACAAGACCAGAAGGCAACCCTCAGAATGGGATAAAATATTTGCAAATGAAGCAACTGACAAAGGATTAATCTCCAAAATTTATAAGCAGCTCCTTCAACTCAATAACAAAAAAACAAACAACCCAATCAGAAAATGGGCAGAAGACCTAAATAGACATTTCTCCAAAGAAGATATGCAGACTGCCAACAACCACATGAAAGAATGCTCAACATCATTAATCATTAGAGAAATGCAAAGCAAAACTACAATGAGATATCATTTCACACCGGTCAGAATGGCCATCATCAAAACATCTAGAAACAATAAATGCTGGAGAGGCTGTGGAGAAAAGGGAACACTCTTGCTCTGCTGGTAGGAATATGAATTGGTACAGCCACTATGGAAAACAGTATGGAGGTTCCTTAAAAAACTACAAATAGAACTACCATATGACCCAGCAATCCCACTACTGGGCATATACCCTGAGGAAACCATAATTCAAAAAGAGTCATGAACCAAAATGTTCATTGCAGTTCTATTTACAATAGCCCGGATGAAAACAACCTAAGTGTCCATCAACAGATGAATGGATAAAGAAGATGTAGCACATATATACAATGGAATATTACTCGGCCATAAAAAGAAATGAAAATGAGCTATTTGTAATGAGGTGAATGGACCTAGAGTCTGTCATACAGAGTGAAGTAAGTCAGAAAGAGAAAGACAAATACCATATGCTAACACATATATATGGAATTTAAGGGAAAAAAATGTCATGAAGAACCTAGGGGTAAGAAAGTAATAAAAACACAGACATACTATAGAATGGGCTTGATGATGGGGGAGGGGGAAGAGTAATCTGTGACAAAGCGAGAGAGAGGCATGGACATATATATACACTACCAAATGTAAAATAGATAGCTAGTGGGAAGCAGCCGCATAGCACAGGAGATCAGCTCAGTGCTTTGTGACCACCTACAGGGGTGGGATAGGGAGGGTGAGAGGGAAGGAGACGCAAGAGGGAAGAGATATGGGAACATATGTATATGTGTAACTGATTCACTTTGTTATAAAGCAGAAACTAACACACCATTGTAAACCAATTATACTCCAATAAAGATGTAAAAAAAGAAAATAAAATAAATGAGGGTTTATATGTTTAGAACAAAAGCATTCCTCCTTGACTTTCTAACAAGTCAAAATCTGTGTATTCTACAGAAAATCTGTGACGGTATTCCTGCAAAACTACCCTTTACTGCTTCTGCCTCCATTAGATTTCCTAAGCTCTAATGTTTTAATGTACAGGTTAAAAAAAATCCTAATGTGATTTATTTATAATGTGTGTGTTCTTTGTCTTATTCCAGTGTCTAAAGTCTTCTCCATGGTTGGACCCTAAATAATATTCCTTTATGTGCTAAGTGATATCTGGGGAGTGGGAGAGGTTTAATAAATACCCTAACTCTAAAGGGTACACTAATCCTAACCCTAACCCGTACCTTAATCCTAAACCATACCCTAACCCTAACCCATACACTAACCGTAACCCTAACCCTAACCCTCACCCTGAACTGTACCCTAACCCATACCCTAACACTAAACCGTAAAAAAAAAGAAGAGACAGGAGAGAGGTGATGACATATGTAAGATGCCTGCTGTTGGCAAAGCAGGAAGGAAACCCTCATTCAGGGCTGAATCTGCTGTTGCCTTGACCTTGGACTTCCTAGCCTCCAGTACCGTGAGAAATAAATGTTTACGTTTAAGCCACCCAGTCTGTGGTATTCTGTTTGAGCAGCTGCAACTGACTAAGACACCAAGCATCTTTTAAAACTTCCCTGGTGGTACAGTCTCTGCAATCCCTCCAGTAGGCAGTAATGCCTCTGATTTACTATCTTGGTAGGCGTAGATTTGTGAGGGATTCTAATTTGCTCTTCATGTGTACAAAAGTTCTTACTCCCAAGATCATGGGTCAGTAAATGTTCTCTCTGTCGCTAAGGACGTCTCTCTCAATTAAACATTTATGAATTAGAGATGTAACCACACAGTAGCTAAGCCGAACTATTGCACACATTATGTGACACATTCAGGCTAAAAAGTGATTTATCAACTGGCCTCTCCTACCGCCCAATCTAGCAAGACAAGCAATATGGAATTTCATAACATCTGATATAAATTTCAGGTTTAACCTCATAATAAACAGTCTTTGAAAATCCAGGAGTGCTTCCGTGAACCCAGTGCATAGTTGACAAATGGCCATAAGTCCCTTTGTAGAAAGATTAGAGGAATAATTACTGCATAATTTTGTGGTGATGTTGCTGAACTCTTACTAAAGAGGGTCTGAGCTCCCCTCTAACCAATGTATTTCCTTTTCCATCAATATAGCAACCTGATTTATATCTGGAAATTGCATGAGGGACTGAATGTTTTTACTGTGGCAGCTGAGGTCCTTCTGGCTGTTATCTCTTAAATTTTAATGATTATTTCAATTGAGCAAGACCTCAGTCAGCTGCCCTCTGACTTGTACCCAAGAATATTTTGGACTGTTAATGTCTCAGCAAACTCCCAGGGGAAACAGCCAGCTGGTTGGATCTCAGGTAATGTCTACAAAATCCCCCAAATCTAACAGCTCTCCTATTCTGGCCTCCTTACTTATTTTCAGTATTATGTCCAGGAAGTTCATGTAGAAGAGTCCACCTTTGGGTCCAGGTCCCAAGAGAGCCTTCCCAGAAAATGACTAGAATCAGCTCTAAGTGTTTTTGTCAAAGCATTAAATGCCAAGAATGATGTGAGTACCCCCAAGTCAAATTTTTTCCTATCTCTCCTAGTATTTTGCAATCTTCTGATCTAATACTCTCCAGAACTATTTCTTCATGTAATGCCCTGTTTCTTGCTGGCACCTATTAACCAACCCCTGCAATTCTTTGCACATATAGGCTACTTGGGGAAATGTTTACCCCCATGTTCAAGCTCTGCTGTATCAAGATGCTGGCAATGGTCCAGGAGGCAGCAGGTAGAAAACCAACACCTACTGCAGTTGAGGTCGCTCTCCCAGCAAGGGGGGTCATGCTTCTTTGGGAAGGTGAAAGGGGCTGCTGCTGGTGGCTATAGAGGTCCAGGACATTTGAGAGTTCCAGATTTTTAGAGTCATTCACCCTAATATCTGCATTACAACACCTAGGGCCCTGCTCATTTCTAGTCACAGCCCCTACTTCAGGATAGAAAACCACTTGCCTCCTGTAGTCATGCAAGATCTAAGTGCTTAGCCTGATTTCAGCAAAGCCACAAGGGATGAGCCCCATTAGAGCTGCCAGAGGTGACTTTAGGTGCTTAGAACATGGTTTAGGTTGTCATTTACTTGATCTGAGCCTATCGTTCCGGGTGTTTAAAATTACGGCACTATCATGACAGCTATTTTCCTTCATGGTGCTTATTTTATCATTGTACACTAATCAAAAAAGGATGCAGCTTTGAAATCCTCAAATCCTTGCCTTCCACTTGTACCAAATTACAATTAATCACAGATTAAAACTTGAATGATTGTCAAGCTGCTGCATGTCTGAGCTATTACCACTCCACTTACTATGTGCTAGGGGCCCCTGCCTGCTATCAGACAGAGTTGCAGTCCAGCTCCAAAATCCCTTCCTGATGGTCTGATTTGTAAGACTACTCCTGCAGTAGCTGGATCACCTAAGACATGGGACTGAAACAAGGATTATGTGCAAAGGATTCCTTGAGACATGAAATCCCAGGCATGAACAGTGACAGAAGGAATTTTTGATGGGAAGGGAGAGAATCAATGCAAGTTCATATATCTCTAAGCTGGTCCCTGTTTCCTGACAAGCTGTGAAATGACTCAGCCAAGCCACTTGGCAAGAGAATACACGTGATCCATGGGCATCTTCAGAGGTCCAGGTTATGAGGAGAAACTACACCTCAGTCAGGTCTGTGAAATAAAGGACTGGACATGGGATTTATCCTCTGCTCTCTCCCTTCCTCTGTCTCCCAACAATTCAAGTTCACCTTGAGCATAGTTAACGCTTCTCACTGGAGAGGTGCGTTATCCCAGCGCTTTAGCAGCTTCTGAAGAAGGCTGATACTTCATGCAGTAGACTGTAGCATCACCTTAGAGTCTGGAGAGGGACCACACACCAGGGCCCTCGTGCACAGGAGAGAGGTGGGGTGGGGGGGCACCAAGGAGGTTCATATGATGACAAAGTATCATGCTGGAGAGACAGGGATGAATCCCTGGGCGAGTGTGTGTGTGTGTGTGTGTGTGTGTGTGTGTGTGTGTGTATTCTAGTGAGTCCAGAAAATGCTTAACAAGAGGACCCAGAGACACTAGCTATTAAGCAAGATTGGGTACATAATTTTCACTGCTCAGCATGAAATCAAATCATGGGGAACCCTGTTCAAAAACAGGAGACAAATAACGTTAAGGGTACTAAAATACAAGATTTTTTTCTTTCTCCCATGGTCTTTTACTTGACTTATGTGTTTTTTAAAAATTTGCTACTTAAGATTATAAGTAAAGGGAAACTTTTCAGTTAGTAGCATGGATTTTAACATTCATCTTTATGTTGTCTAATGACACTCTTAAATGCAAATATAAGAGCATTTAATGCACCTGGAACTATCAAATTTTACAATTTGTGTTTTGTAACTTGTACATACACATACATTTCATTCTTATCAAAACATAGAACACTAAATGATAGTAGCTCAACTTTCTTTAAAATTTCACTTATTGATATATGTACCTTCTATCAACACTGTCAATTTTTGGCTTATTGATGACTACCATGGGACTGAAAGTAAAAGGCACTATGGGATGCTCTATTTCCCCTCTCCTTCTCTGTCATCATGTTCAGTACAGGAAGTAAGCTAACTTAGAAAAGTAATGTGAGAAGAGAACATATGATAGTGTCCTTGGTTATTTGTGTTTCTTTGAACATCATTGCCCCTTTTCTGAATTCAAAAGTTCTGATTCAAATGGAAAGCGTGACCTCTCAAGGTCGATGAACCTCACTTACCTGTTCATTGACACAACACAGCTTGCACGTATTTAAAACCTCCTGGAACTCCCAAGCTCATTAGAAGGGGACATTTTTATTGTCATACTGAGTGAGTAAGTCAGATAGAGAAAGACAAATATCATAAAATGTCACTTATATGTGAAATCTAAAAAAAGGGTACAAATGAACCTATTTACAAAGCAGAAATAGAGTCACAGATGTAGAAAAAACCTTATGGTTACCAAGGGGAAAGGGGAGAGATAAATTGGGAAATTGGGATTGACATACACACTACTGTATATAAAACAGATAACCAATAAGGACCTACTGTATAACACAGGGAACTCTACTCAATACTCTGTAATGACCTATATAGGATAGAAGCTTTAAAAAATGGTTGATATATGTATAACTGATTCACTTTGCTGTACAGAAGAAACTAACACAACATTGTAAATCAACTATACTCCAGTATAAATTAATTTTAAAAAGACATGTACATTTTAATGGTTTTGACAGCTGTTTGTACTTGTATCCCCACTACCCCTGCCAAGCTACAGAACATTGCATCACCCAAGAACTTACCTCAGGCCTTTTCCTAGTCAGCCCCTCCATGCTTGTCCCAGGCAAACTTTAACCTAATTTCAATCACTACAAACTCACTTTGCCAGTTCTAAAACTTCATGTAAAAGAATCATACATTAGGCAATTTTTCACATCTGGTTTATTCCATTTAGCATGTTTTTTAAAATATATACCCAGTTTTTGAAGTCGTTTGAGTTGTTTCCAGTTTGGGGCAATTATGGAAAAAGCTTCTATGAAAATTCATATATGAATCTTCTTGTGGACAGACATTTTCATTTACTTTGGGGAACTACCTAGGAGTGTAATTTCTTTGTCTTTTCGTAAGGATATGTTTAACTTTGTAAGACATTTCTAAACAGTTCCTCATGTAATGGTTATTCTACCAAGAGTAATAGGTAAGAGTCTTCCTGGCTTCAAATCCTCATTAAAACTGATATTGTCAGCCTTTTCAATTTTACTCCTTCTAGTGTATGCAATGGTAGTTCACATGGTTTAATTCAATCTCATGCCCAATGATATTTAGCATTTTTCCATGTGTTTATTGGCCATCTTTATATCACCTTTTCTGAAGGGTGTCTGCGAATTTTTGCCCATCTTTTCTATCTAGATTAATTGTCTTCTTGCTATTGCATTGTAAGTTTATGTATTATGGATGTAAATCCTTTGTCAGATGTTATGTTTTGCAAATATTCTTTTTCCAGTTGGTATCTGAACTTTTCCAGAAAAAGGGTCTGGAGAGAACCTACCTAAAATATAAAAAAGGCCACATATGACAAACCTAACATCATACTTAATGGTGAAAAGCTGAAAGCATTTCCTCTGAGATCAGGAACAAGACAAGGATGTCCACTCTCACCACATTTATTCAATATAGTTTTGGCAGTCATGGCAATCAGAGAAGAAAAAGAAATATAAGGAATCCAGATTAGAAAAGAAGACGTAAAACTGTCACTGTTTGCAGACTAAATGATACTATACATAGAAAATCCTAAAGATGCCATCAGAAAACTACTAAAGCTCATCAATGAATTTGGGAAAGTCACAGGATACAAAATTAATACACAGAAATTTGTTGTATTTCTATACACTAACAATGAAAGACAAGAAAGAGAAATTAAGGAAACAATCTCATTTACCATCACACCAAAAAGAATAAAATATCTAGGAATAAACCTACCTAAGGAGGCAAAAGACTTAATCTCCAAAAACTATAAGATATTGATGAAAGAAATTGAAGATGACACAAACAGGTGGAAAGATATATTGTGTTATTGGATTGGAAAAATCAATATTGTCAAAATGACTATACTACCCAAGGCAATCTACAAATTCAATGCAATCCCTATCAAATTACCAATGGAAATTTCACAGAACTAGAACAAAATAACTTTTAATTTGTATGGAAACACAAAAGACCCTGAATAGCCAAAGCAATATTGAGAAAGAAAAACAGAGCTGGAGGAATCAGGCTCTCTGACTTCAGACTATACTACAAAGTTACAGTCATCAAAACTGCATGATACTGACACAAAAACAGAAATATAGGTCAATGGAACAGGATAGAAAGCCCAGAAATAAACTCATGGACTTCTCATTTTCTTAATGGTGTGTTCTAGATAGCAGATGTTTTTAATCTTGATGAAGTCCAATATATCACTTTTCATTTAGAGTTAGCACATTTCATGTCCTAAGAAAATGTTGCCAACCCCAAGCTTTTAATTGGTTTTTAATCTCACATTAAGATCAAAAGAGCAAGAATCACTAAGATTCATGGTGACACTAATTTTATGTTGGCAGTAAGTCTGCTGACACTCTGCATGTGAAGAGTCTTGACAGATACTCAGAAATGCTTCAGGACTGGGGACAAGACATTGTAATTCAGCTTTTACTGACATAATAGTGAATATTATAATTTATGGTACTGTAAAACAAAAACGAAGGCTAACTTTTAAATTTGGATTTTTGTGTGTGTGTGTGCTTTTATTAAAAGTAAAATTGAATAGGTAACTTGCTTCTGCTATAACCTAACTGGTTGAGTTATTGTTTCTGGTAGAAGTTTTCATGTTTAACTGCATGCCTTTCATCTTGTAGTTTTCTCTTCTTCATGACTTCTATTCATGTTGAGTCTCCATACTGTAGAGAAACAAATCATCAACCATCTGAACTGGATCTTCTAAGCTTCTGAACCAGTGTGTGATTTTCCTGTGCTATTCTGTTGCTATAAGCATTTCTACCACTTCCGCATCGAGACTGTAAGGATGTCTGTGAGAGGGACCCTGTCTTGTGGGATTTTTTTATAAATCCATTGCCTTAGTGTCTGCTGTATGATAAGAGCTACATTTTGTTTTGGGGTACCTTTTGTAATACATGTACATACCATTTTTTTAATGAAGTATAGTTGATTTACATTATTATATTAGTTTTAGGTGTACAACCTAGTGATTCAAAATTATTATAGATTATACTCCATTTAAAGTTATTATAAAACAATGGCTATATTTACCTGTGCTGTACAATGTATCCTTGTTCTCATCTATTTTATACAGGGTGGTTTCATTCCAAAACCCCATATTGCCTTCCCTGTTCACTCTCCCCACTGGTAACCACTCATACCATTTTTCAAAACTACAGCATTAGAGTGGTATGTGGCTATTTCAATGTTTCCAAATATTGGCAAATTAGAATGATGTCAAACAAAATTTCCCACCCTCTTTCTGTCCCATTTGTTCCCTTGCAAAACACATACACATGCGCAGGTGGGAGAAGCATCACAATAAATGCATATGTTTAGACAGAAATTAATTTGTAAATAAATTCAAAGTAAAAGCAATATGCAACTAAAAGAATATCAATTATTCTTTTTAGATGTTAATTTAATTTAAAACATAGATTATAGACTCATGTTTTCTCTTAAGAGGGGGAAAATACCTTTTTTCTGTAGGACAATTTTCTAGTAGATTACTCAGAAACATTTTTCCCTAGTTATCAGTATGTAATATTTTTTTCTATACAATATACTTTCTATAATCAGAGAAGTGACTCAACTGTTATATAAAACCTATTGTGTGATGGGTGGTATAAGTGCTATTTCATTTAATACATGCAGTACACAGTTTTGCAAATAAGCAGATTTATAGATTGAGGGACTGATATTCCGAGATTTTCACACACTCATCCAAAGCCACATGCTAATTCATAGTACAATATTTACACATCTAAAAAACTGAAAATAGTCAGAAGTCACAGTAAAAAAGCAGTAATTTTATTGAAAAAGTAATAGTGTAGGCAAAAGAGTATTTCAAATTTGCAATAACAAATTTGTTTTCTGTGAGATTTCCAAAATTAATTGTTACTTTAAAATTTAATTTCAATATAACGGTGTGTCTTAATTTCAAGCTAGAGCTATGCATTTGTAAGTAAAACCTATTCTCTGCAGTCTTTTGATCTCCTCTAACACTTCATTCCTGGATTTATAATTTGTTTACAGATAGTTTATAACAAACAACCAATACAAACAACAAAAAACCCGACAGCAGTTAAAAAAAACAAAGCCAGTACAAATGAAAAGTCATCCCCTAAAAGGAGCTGAGTATTTCTACTTAGTCTATAAAAGCTTTCCCCTATTCCTTGGGAGAGCAGGGCTTGCTTGATATTACCACAGAACTAGTAATGGCATGACCATGGCAAATTGTGGTTCTGATTTGACTCCTTTAAAAAGATTCCTGCTTTAAGAAGAAATGCCTGCCTTTGAAAATGCAGGTTACAATGCCATTTATAATGGCTGTAATATTATTCTAAGTGCTTTTCTTCAATTTAATCTTAAAATAGTTTCATGGAATTATTTTTTTCTTTTTCAAAGAGACATGCATATATGTGAAAAAAATGTCTCCTTCAATTTCTGCTATATCCTTGACACTTTCTCATATTTTTTTCCCAAGGAGACAGAGTCAGTCTTATGCCTCAGGGCTGTGGCAGAAAGAATCTCAATAAATGCAAAGGAAAACTCCTGGAAAATGCAATGCACCTGTAATTAATATTTTAAAAGGGATATATGTCTTCTTTGTTCTTCAAAGCTTTCTTATTGTGAAATTAATTCTTATCAAAATTGTTTCTCAAGACCATACTACTGTTACTGGGATGTTGAGATTTAATGGGAAAAGTACAGTTGATATTCATATATAACTAACTGGAATCAACAAGGTGTCAGATAAATCACACTAAAGTAAACTAGAACCCACGTTTTTCTTAATGGTGATATAAACAAGCCTGGAAATGGCTTAAGTAAATAAAGAAAAATAATATATACAATGAGTATGAAATGTGATATATTGGCACAAGCTCCAGCAAACAGAAGACACTCAAATATTTATTGTAGAGCAGTTAGTAATACTATCAAAACTTGCTACCTTTCTTTCTAATGATCAAAATGATAATTTAAGGTAATATGGCTTGGTGGGATTTGCTCAAAAAGACTACAGGTAGCTAATGAAATTATGCAGGTTAGTATCAGGAAAAAATCCGTGTTACAGGAACTTAACCAAAAGTTGCTAGTGTGATAGAATATTGAGCAACATCTTAAGGAACAATCTCAAACTAGAACCACATTGCTCAAAGCTTGGCAAATACACGTCTCCTATGCTCAAAAGCTGAGACTCTATTATACAAATTGGAAACCTAGTATTTGATACAGTTCTTGATACATAGCGGGATCCATGTTTTATTTATCTGCTTGCTTCAGTGCTATTAAATTATTCAACATTTCTCCATTTATATCCTTATGATGATTCTTTATGGATTTTTCACCAAGAAATACCTGATTCTAATTAGTTTAATTAGTCTTTCAACTAATCTTTCTGATGTTTCTATGCTTCTGTTTCAAGTTGAGGAATGTAACCCTGGTTTTCTGAAAACATCTCTGATCTACACATTTAAGATAAAATTCTTCATGTTTAAGTACTGAGAGTGTATAAATATTATCTTCAAAAACCCAAGCAAATTATATTTCTTACCAGAATGCCAGATACCAAAATCACCTAATAATTATTTGTAACATTAATGAATAAGACATAGCCCTACTTGATCTAAAGGAGATAAAATATATCCTCCAACTGCTAACATCACTGTAATACAATTGTTTAAGAAGACCACATCTTGGACTACTTTCTGAGGAAATGCAAATAAAAATAATGATAATGATAATAATAAACAATGTAGTAATCATTTGTCATTTCCCTATTATATGTGAGTCTGATGAGGGTTACTTTCTAGATGCAATAAACATTATTTCTTATGATGATCTTTGTAGTATTTCCCTTAAAGGTGAGAGGATCAAGGTTATAAGCAATGGATTAACTTGCAGCCTGTCACACACAGAGTGGGAAAACTAGCTTCCTCATTCAGACTCCAATCAATTCTTTGAGCTTTTTTCAAACCTTTGCCATTTAAAGGCAAGTCCATTTTATATTTAAATATGATTCACAACAGATGATTGACAGCAGTTCAAGTGGAGCTTATGAAAGTAAAATTGTATTTATCTATTTATGTAAGGGTAATTGGAGTTTAAATGATTAGCCACCAAAACTCGAAAAAGAAAAAATTTTAAACAGGAAGACGATTCAATTTTTCTACTTAAAATTTTCCAGTATCAAGCTCTTTGAATTTTTGTTATTTTAACAGAATTTATTTTGACAGTGTTTTCTGTGGATAGCATCTAACACATACATTTCAGGTTAAGTATGTCCTGCTTCTTGTTTTGCACACGACCTCTTTTCTAGGACCCAGTGATAGGTGAACACTAGTGAGGTCTGTGGGGAGGTAAGTGTAGCTCCTAATTGACCCCTGATTCAAGTGTTTTTTTCCCCCCAAATATGTCAATGATTACTTTTGGTGAGTCATTGCCAGAGGTATGAATGTTAATATACACATACTATCCTCCAAGTTTGTGGTTCTCAAACTCTTATTTCTGAGCTATGTAATAACCACCTCACACCTTAAGGAATCAGGAGGATAAACGTTATTTTCTTGTAAATCACAGGTTTCAAAGCTGAGACCTGAGCTAAGGGAAGAGGTGTAGCCATAAAATAGAGTAGCCTTTCCTGGTTTGAGGTTATTATACTTTGACTGGGATTTTTGCTATTTGAAGATGGCATTGTTCATTGATATTTGAAAATGTCCAGTGGGACTAGGAACTTGTCTGTTATGTAATCTAAAGTCAGAAAAGTGAGAACCAATAAACCCGTTATGAAAGTCAGTAGTTGGGAAAAAATACAAATAAAACTATTGGATGATTTCAGTGAGTTACACTCACTGAATAGCCAGCTTTCTCTGACTGAGCTCCTGTTCATATGGGAATGTGTGGACAACTGGTAACAGGTTAGGTAGCCTCAGCATTTCACCGCCCGGGAGACTGTGCCAGGAAAAGCTACCCAGGTATGAGTCAACTGAAATTTATCTTAATTACCACTGTACCTAAAACTTTCTATAATTTCACATCTTTTTATAGATATTTATGAGATAAAGTTATTGGTATTCACACACAAAAAAATTCCAGCTACATTACTATTATTGTTCACAAAATAGTACCTTGTAATAAGCTATTTTTCTAAGTGTTTCCTTTATGAAATGAAGATCATTCAAGCCAGTGTTTCTCAAACTTAGAGTCTGGGTATCCAAAAGGAAAAAGAATCGTACATCTTTTAAAATTACTATGTTTTTCAAAGATCTCTAACGAAAAAACTCTCAAACTAATAACTTAAAATGTGCTACAGTAAATGGGCATACAAAATTTGATGGAGTTCTAGGCAACAGTTGAAAATTTACAGACATTCTGATACAAATTTGCCGGTGGACACCCTGGGTGGGGTGGTGGTCATGAAGGAGTGTTTCCAATCTCTTGGACCAATTTTGGACATTCATGTAAAAATCCTAGGATTTATTTATATTACCCCCTGTCTCAAAATTGCCAAATACGAGGCCAGTTTCTCCCTGTGCTGCAGCCGTGTTTAAGCTGCAATATTAAATCAAATTCTCTCATCACTTCTTTAGAAACAGAGAAAAATTGACAGCTTTTTGCTAATGTAATCACCCATTTAAAGTTGAAGACAGCTATTAAATCTTTCATTTACTTCTCTATTTTTCAAAAAGCTCAGATCACTTAATCTTTGCTCATAAAATTTATTTCCATTTCCTTTGTCTTCCCCTGAAAGGAATGATCTTTCCTGATGATAGGATGATCATTCATATATTGTACGTTATTAATAGTTGTGGTTGAACAAGTGGGTTTATACAAAACCTTTCAATTAAAAATATATATAGGAAGCAAAAGGAAGACATTCATCTTCACTCTCTTAATCTTTCCTCAGAGATAGGTCCCATCTATCTGTGTTTAAAATTGTTTTATTTTTACAGGATGTTTTACACTTGAACTATATCATTTGTTTAAACATTTGGATAGTTAAGACACTAAGAAATCCATTCGAATATCAATTTCCAAAGCATGCATTCTGGGAAGTACAGTGTATATCAAAGTTTATTTTCATGTAAGTGAGGTATATGCTTTTGGTATGTGGGTAGAGTAGATCCAATTTCTAACAAGAAATTTAATGTAATTTAATGAAATACAACATCTGTGAAGAGGAAAGCATCTTTCATTGCAAATTCTACCAGCATTAGGCACACAACAGGGTATATACATACAGAGGTTCATTAATCAGAAGTGCACGTATTGATGAAGTTTTATAAATACAAATAGTCATGTAACCAACTCCCGAACATGACCAAGAAACAAACTTGCTCACCACAGAAAAGCCCACTTCAGGCCCCCAGAAATGCACTACACCCCATAGGCAACCCCGATTTTGAATTCTCACCCAAGAATTAACTCTGCTTGTTTTTGAACTTTAAGTAAATGGAGGAATCCTCAGAGTTCACCTTCTGTGTTTCACTTGACACTTTGGAGGCTGACATGCGTTGATAAATATATCTTTTTCATTTTCATGATTTATAGTATTACTTTACATAAATATACCGCAAGTTACTTATCATTCCTCAACTAATATATGCTTTTCCCTCCTTTTTTACTATTTCTCCCTAATTTGGAGAACGAGGCTTATATTAGGCTTCTGCACTTCCTGTTTTGCCATAAAGTGTGGTCCTCCAGAAGCGACCTGGGTGTGTATCTGTACCCCAATTTGTAGAGGAACACCCTCAGGTACACCATTATGAGTGTAAACCAATGACTATAATGTTTGATTCAATCAAAGAAAGCAGATGTGTAAACATTTCATCTAATCCTTTTCTGGGAGGAAAATTACAGGCATATGAATATCTTTTTTTTCCTTTTCTTGATTCATTTCGGTGATTGTCCCACTTTCATTTCATTTTCCTATCTGAATTCAGGGTCTGGTTCATTTCCAGCTATTGAGAATTTGAGTTCTGGTACCTTCTGTAGCCCCAGGCTCTGTCGAGCAGAGGGAGGTGGCCTGTCATCTGCTCATGGTGTAGACTTTACTGCTTTAACGATGCAGTCATGGCGATGCAGTGGGTGCCAGTTCTGGGTCTTTGATATTCAAAGGCAGCTGTTGTCCCAGTGGTATCAACCCTCCTGTAAAAGTGTATATATATAGTACAGCTACTCTCTGGTTAATAATGACAGTTTATCTGCAAAAGTGTTGCTAATTTCAAAGCCTCCCAAGACTACAACCTGGGAGTACTGCCCACTTGACTTGTATAATTTCTCCAAGTGAAATATTCATAATAAATACTTGAATTAACAGAGAAAGGTTTTGGACGTGTGTGTGTGTGTGTGTGTGTGTGTGTGTGTGTGCGCACATGTGTTTGTATGTGCTTCTACTTAAAGGAATTTGCCAACTTATATAGACGGGACAACCTGGGAGAGTAAAATATTGTATACATACATCATGCATATTTATAAACACACATCAGTTACAACTGCACTTTTCAGGATGAGTCCCTGAGCCCAGTGACTTTCAGAGACGTTCCTCATGTCTTCTCACATCCTCCTCCTTTGACAGATCTATGAGTCGAGAATAAAAACCAAAACAACCAATTGCAGCAACAGAGGGGGCTTTATATAAATATCTAACAACATTGTTCTGCTAATAAATCTCATTTCTTGTTATTTTTTCCTATCATTTATTCCCTCCTATTGTCACCATTTTCCAGAATTAAAGATGCTCTTATTATTTATGTTTCAGACTCAATTAAAGAGAGAGCTCTTTGGCATACAGCATTCAGGACATTTTGTCAGATTTGGGCCCTTAACGGATGGACACACAGTGGGATTGAGTGCACACATCCTGCCAAGGAGGATGGGGAGGCTGTTCACTGGAGAGATTGTAAATCACAGGAAGAGAGAAGAGTGAAAAGAATGAGACATACCCTAAACCCCACGCGTGTCAGCATACAAATTAGTGCCAAAATATTTACATTCATTAGTGTTCCAGGAACAATGAGATAATGCTATTGTCCTTTCCGACTTCAATGTTTAATCATTTGTAAGGAGACTTTTATAAAAAAATTCTGCCCAGCTCTTTGGCCAGCAACCCTCCTGTCATCCTCAGCTCTGTCCCCAGATCTAACCCATCACTTCCTTTCCCTCAGCCTTGGGTGGAACCACTGCCAAGATGCAGATTTTCATATAAACTCTACGGGAAGACCAGCGCTGTTGAGATTGAACCCCAGATACAACAGAAAAGGTAGAGTCCAAGATTCAGCACGAGAAAGGAATTCCCCCATCAGCAAAGACTGATCTCCACTGGAAACAAAGGGAAGATGGCCATACTTTGACCAGGACACTCAAAGGCATCCAGTCTGCATCTTGGGTTGAGCCTTGTGGTTGCACAAAGAACAGGAAGAAGTGTGCCCACTCCTGAGGAGATAAGCATTGCAGAAAGATTTGCCTGGCTATCCAGAAATACCCTAAGGAGGGTGAGGGTGGCAAAATCTGTCCTTTTTGCTAGGAGTGACCTTCAGATGAATGTGGTGCCAGAGTTTTACAGCCACTTTGACAGCTATTATCATGGCAAATATGGTCTGACTTGTTGCTTCAACAAACTAGAAGACAAGTAACTGTGTATGGATTAACAAGAGAAATGAACTAAAATAAAATAAAAATTATGTTCACGTTCATAATGTTCCTTATGAACTAGGTAGGGAAGAGTACACATGTATGAACTCTAAAGACTATAACCTCTTAGTGTTGAATTTGAATTCACAGAGGACCTTGGAACTCCTCTTGTGCCTTAAGGAAAAGTTTTGTTTTAGTCGTGCTGGGCAGATCAACTTCCAGGCAGGGCAGGAGTGCTGTACCAGGAATCACTGAACTTTGCTGTTAGGAGATGCTCCTTCTCCTGAACTTTAACTTTTCAAGCTATAGTCTGCCACTTTTTTTCCATTTCTTTTGACCTTAGCTGGCCAGAGCTTAACAACTGATTCACTGTCCCCTGGAGCCTCACACCAGTCAGCCCAAGAGCCACTCCTGACCAGAAATCAAGACCTCAATCTTCGATGTGGTCCAAATCAGAAAAAAGAATCATTTCATTGATGCACACCATGGTCTCTAATGGCTTTGGGAGAGGTCCGAGGTGTGTGTATGCTGTCCACAGAATTCTTTCTCCCCCCAGCCCTCCCCTTGGATTTAAGGAGGAGAAGAGCCTAACCCCTCAGGACTACAATAAACCCAGAACCCTGGTCAACTCTATCAGGACCCTTGGAGTTAAGAATCCTCCTGTCTTTAATTTAGTTCTCAAGAGTAAGTTTTGTGATTCTTACTTAGCAGAATTCTTGCCCTTTGAATAGATCATGTCCCTGAGAAGAAAATTTAGATCTAGCAGGTGAGTGATAATGAGGATTTTGCCTAGGAGTCTTCCTGGGATTTTACTAAATTTGTTTTTAACAGATTCTAGCTCAATTTGCTTCCTTTTTTTAATGACTACTGTCTAAGACAAATATTAATTGGAACATATGATATTTGAAGAATTTTCCAAATCATATGCACTGGACTAATAGTTTTGGAAGATTTCACAGGTTTTTATAAAAGGGTCTCTGTCGTCAAACAGAGCTATAAAGTTTGCATGCTATCAGTATATTAGGAAAATCACAATGTGACTGTATTAAAGATTCTAATAAGTCTTAAGAAAAGCATGTTTAACTTGTTTAAACCAACCAAGTTTCCTAGTTTTTTTTTGTAGTAGACTAGTGTTCCATAAAAGATAGTATTCCATAAACTATTTAGGAAGTACATTTCTAGGCCACTTCTTGATATTTCCTTTGATTCTATGGTAAATTCTGATTCCCAAACAGGTTAAAATTTTCTACATCCACTTCTCTATATCCCCTGCCTTTGTATTTCTTCTTAGAAATTTGTTCACTTTTTAAGGTCAACCTGCATACAAGTATCTCTTTTCCATAACTGTATCACATCTGTAGTAGGGTTAGTGCTCCTTCCTTAGTGTCTTTCTCACTGTCCTAACTTAACATCCACTTGAGTGTGAAGGTAACAATAGCACTGACTTTGTCAAAGAACATCTCCTGCCTCCTCCTTCCTGTTATAGGTTGTAGTTCTCCAAATCCTGAAGACATAGCTTCTGTTTTGTTTATTAAGAACTCTCCATTTATGGGACTTCTCTGGCGGTCCAGTGGTTAAGACTGTGTACTTCCAATGCAGGGGGTGCGGGTTCGATCCCTGGTTGGGGAACAAAGATCCCACATGCTGCATGGTGCAGCCAAAAATTTTAAAAAATATACATATAAAGAACTATTTATAAGTTATAAGTTATAACTATTTTGATAAGTTCAGAGCTTCTTATTTTGGTGGTGAAATAACACTAGACACACAGATTCTCCTTCCAAATAAAAAATAGAGAATAAAGGAATGATTCTCATCTCTTACTCTTTCCTGCAGATCAAATGTCTATTTTTATACTGTGGTCCGCACCCTTCTTCTTCACCTTCTCAAACACAGAATATCATAATTTCTGACTTGGTCTCCAATCTCTTTTAAATATTCTATGTTATTAGTTATTTTCCACCTTAAAATATTAATAAAATATTTATGGAATATTTTGTTATATTAACAGAAAAATAAATAATGTTAACTTTTCCAAATGCTTATTTATTTCTATCTGGTCACTTAGTTTTCAAGAGCGTGTCTTAACAAATACATATTGCATTTAAAAGCAAACTAACCAGGAGTGGGACAAAAGGCAAGCAAACAAACAACAAGGCAACAGAACTTTTCCAATGACTGCAAAAGGAGGAAAGGAAGTAAACAAGGACTTGTTGGTGATTTATCAACCTGTTTATAGGGTATCTGGGCTGTTTTAAAGGAGAACATTTCACTCCATCTATGATTGTATAAATTATGGTTGAAAGCAGTTTTTGTTCCTGGAAGTTTCTGCAGCTGTGTGGGTAGCTGTGAGAGAAATTTGATATAGTATTGACATTTTTTTAATGAAAGCTCTGTCAGGTTTTATTTGTGCAAGTGAGAGCTGAGAGACCCAAGTGACTGTAACTTATTATGGAGAACATCAAAGGAAATAAGCAGATGGGAGTGAAATAGACTAAGTATTGAGCTTGGGCCAAAAGCTAAAAAAAAGGGAGGAAAAATATAAGTTATGCTAATTTCTGTCATGTAAAAATATGGCTTAATGAGTAGTTCATTTTCTATTCACCCTGATCAAATGTGGCTGAAGACTAGTTAGTTACAACTAAGAATATTTTCAAACTAGATTTTATGGAAACATCTGTAGAATAATCTTCAATGCATCTGATTTCTTTATAAGTTCATATTTTTAAAAGCAAGTTGTTTTTCCTTTTGTTTTGAACTGATATAACTTCTACAGGATTCACGCATGCACTGCAGAAGGAGGAAAAGCAAATATTTTTGAGATATGATAATTCGCATTTCTGGGCACAGTCCAGAGGGGCAGATAATCATATCACACCCTCAATAAAAATGTCTGAAAGTGTCCTGTTGCTAACATTGCAAAGCCTCCTCTTTCCAGAATGTTCCAGACTATCTTACATCTGACCCCAAACCTGATCACTTGCTATTTCTTCTTCTAAATCACAACACTCCACCCTCACCCCATTCTTCCCAAAACACCCCAGCTTCCAGTGTCCCTGATTAATTTCTAGTTTTGATAAAAATATGAATTTTCAACCCCAGTGCTTTTGTGCAATCATGGCTGAGGACAGTGTTCCTACTCTCTATGAGATACTTTTTGCAAAACTTCTCCTGTCATTCAAACATCATCATAGAAACTTCCAGAATTCCCTGCATTCATAGTCATTTTTATCTTCATGATCATGGATCTTACTTTCATCTTCATCAACAAAAATAATAACAAATGATTAATTTGACTCATATTTTTTTCTCCAAATCATTGAAAAGTCAAGGTGAAAATCTAGTTTTTGTGCGGACTGAAACTTATGAAGTTTAGGTGACTCCCTTAAGAAAAAGAATACAAAATTACACATACAAAAACCTTAGATGAGATTGGTTCAAGATGGCGGAGTAGAAAGATGTGCGCTCACTCCCTCTTTCGAGAGCATTGGAATTACAACTGACTGCTGAACAGTCATCGACAGGAAGACACTGGAACTCACCAAGAAAGATACCTCACATCCAAAGATAAAGGAGAAGCTGAAATAAGATGGAGTGCAATCACAATAAAATCAAATCCCATAACTGCTGGGTGGGTGAATCACAAACTGGAGAACAGTTATACCACAAAAGTCCACCCTCTGGAGTGAATATTCTGAGCCCCACATCAGGCTTCTCAACCTGGGTGGTCCAGCAAGAGAAGGAGGAATTCCCAGAGAATCAGGCTTTGAAGGCTAGCAGGATTTGATTGCAGGACTTCAACTGGACTGGGTGAAACTCCACCCTTGGAGGACACACACAAAGTAGTGGGTGCATCAGGACCAAGTGGGAGGAGCAATGACCCCATAGCAGACCTACCTGCTAGTTTGGAGGGTCTCCTGCAGAGGTGGGGAGTGGCTGTGGCTCACTGCAGGGGCAAGACACTGGCAGCAGAAGTTCTGGGAAGTACTCCTTGGTGTGAGTCCGCCCAGGACTCTGCCATTAGCTCCACAGAAAAGCCTGCAGGCTCCAGTTCTGGGTCACCTCAGGTCAAACAACCAACAGGGAGGGAACTAAGCCCCACCCATTAGCAGACAAATGGATTAAAGCTTCACTGAGCTCTGCCCACCAGAGCAATAAACAGCTCTACACACCACCGATCTCTCCCTCATCAGGAAGCTTGCACAAGCCTCTTAAATAACCTCATCCATGAGTGGGAATACAACAGAAACAAGAAATACAATCCTGCAGCCTGTGGAACGAAAACCACATTCACAGAAAGGTAGACAAAATGAAAAGGCAGAGGACTATGTACCAGAGGAAGGAAAAAGATAAAACTCCACAAAGAGAACTAAATGATGTGGAGATAGGCAACCTTCCAGAAAAAGAATTGAGAATAATGTTAGTGAAGATGATCCAGGAGCTCAGAAAAAGAACGGAGGCAAAGATAGAGAAGATGCAAGAAATGCTTAACAGAGACATAGAAGAATTAAAGAACAAACACCTAGAAGAATTAAAGAACAAACAAACAGAGATGAACAGTACAATAACTGAAATGAAAAATACACTAGAAGGAATCAATAGCAGAATAACTGAGGCAGAAGAACGGATAGGTGACCTGGAAGGCAAAATGGTGGAATTCACTACTGTGGAACAAAAGAAATAAAAAAGAATGGAAAGAAATGAAGACAGCCTAAGAG
Source organism: Delphinus delphis (assembly GCF_949987515.2). Classification (NCBI taxonomy): domain Eukaryota; kingdom Metazoa; phylum Chordata; class Mammalia; order Artiodactyla; family Delphinidae; genus Delphinus; species Delphinus delphis. The sequence goes on from NC_082691.1 coordinate 2,818,031, forward strand.
ACCTTGGACAACATTAAATTCACCAACATTTGCATTATAGGGACCTCAGAAGGAGAAGAGAGAAAGGACACAAGAAAATATTTGAAGAGATTATAGTCAAAAATTCCCTAGGGAGCTTCCCTGGTGGCACAGTGGTTGAGAGTCTGCCTGCTGATGCAGGGGACACAGGTTCATGCCCCGGTCCGGGAAGATCACACATGCTGTAGAGCGGCTGGGCCCATGAGCCATGGCCGCAGAGCCTGTGTGTCCGGAGCCTGTGCTCCACAATGGGAGAGGCCACAACAGTGAGAGGCCCACGTACCGCAAAAAAATAATAATAATAATAAAAAAAAAAGAAACAAGAAAAATCTCAAATAAACAATGTAACCTTAACCTAAAAGAACTAGAGAAAGAAGAACAAACAAAACTCAAAGTTAGCAGAAGGAAAGAAATCATAAAGATCAGAGCATAAAAAAATTACATAGAACCAAAGAAAAAAATAGCAAAGACCAATAAAACTAAAAGCTGGTTCTTTGAGAAGATAAACAAAATTGATAAACTATTAGCCAAACTCATCAAGGAAAAGAGAGAGAGGACTCAAATCAATAAAATTAGAAATGAAACAGGAGAAGTTAAACAGACACCGCAGAAATACAAAGCATCGTAAGAGACTAGTACAATCAACTCTATGCCAATAAAATGGACGACCTGGAAGAAATGGAAAAATTCTTAGAAAGGTATAACCTTCCAAGACTGAACCAGGAAGAAATAAAAGATATGAACAGACCAATCACAAGTAATGAAATTGAAACTATGATTAAAAATCTTCCAGAAAACAAAAGTCCAGGACCAGATACCTTCACAGCTGAATTCTATCAAACATTTAGAGAAGAATTAACACCCATCTTTCTCAAACTCTTGCAAAGAATTGTCGAAAAGGGAACACCCCCAATCTCAATCTTTGTGACCACTATCACCCTGATACCAAAACCAGAGATATTACAAAAAAAGTAAATCACAGACCAATATCACTGATGAATATAGATGCAAAAATTGTCAACAAAATACTAGCAAACAGAATCCAATAAAACATTAAAAGGATCATACACCATGATCAAGAGGGATTTAATCCCAGGGATGCAGTGATTCTTCAATATATGCAAATCGATCAATGTGATACACTATATTAACAAACTGAAGAATAGAAAACATATGATCATCTCAATAGATGCAAAAAAAGCTTTTGACAAAATTCAAAACACATTTATGATAAAAACTCTCCAAAATGTGGGCATAGAGGGAACCTACCTCAACATAAAAAGGCCATATACGACAAACCCACAGCAAACATCATTCTCAATGGTGAAAATCTGAAAGCATTTCCTCTAAGATCAGGAAGAAGACAAGGATGCCCTCCCTCACCATTCTTATTCAGCATAGTTTTGGAAGTCCTAACCAAGGCAATCAGAGAAGACAAAGAAAAAAAGGAATACAAATTGGAAGAGGAAGGACAACTGTCACTGCTTGCAGATGACATGATACTCTACATAGATAATCCTAAAGATGCCATCAGAAAACTACTAGAGCTAATCAATGAATTTGGTAAAGTTGCAGGATAAAAAATTAATGCACAAAAATCTCTTGCATTCCTATATGCTAAGAGTGAAAAATCAGAAAGAGAAATTAAGGAAACAATCCCATTCACCACTGCAACCAAAAGAATAAAATACCTAGGAACAAACCTACCTAAGGAGGTAAAGGACCTGTATGCAGAAAACTATAAGACACTGATGAAAGAAATCAAAGATCACACAAACAGATGGAGAGAATACCATGTTCTTGGATTGGAAGCATCAATACTGTGAAAATGACTATACTACCCAAAGCAATATACAGATTCAGTGCAATCCCTATCAAATTATCAATGGCATTCTTTACAGAACTAGAACAAAAAATCTTAAAATTTGTATGGAGACACAAAAGACCCTGAATAGCCAAAACACTCTTGAGGGAAAAAAAATGGGGCTAGGAGAAGCAGATTCCCTGACTTCAGATTATACATCAAAGCTACAGTAATCAAGACAATATAGTACTGGCACAAAAACAGAAATATAGATCAATGGTACATGATAGAAAGTCTAGAGATAAACCCACGCACCTATGGTCAACTAATCTATGACACTGGACTCAAGGATATACAATGGATAAAAGACAGTCTCTTCAGTAATTGGAGCTGGGAAAACTGGACAGCTACATGGAAAAGAATGAGATTAGAACACTCCCTAACACCATACATAAAAATAAACTCAAAATGGATTAAAGACATAAATGTAAGGCCAGACACTAGAAAACTCTTAGAGGAAAACATAGGAGGAACACTCCATGACGTAAACCACAGGAAGATCCATTTTGATCCACAACCTGGGGAAGTGGAAATAAAAACAAAAATAAACAATTGTTTGTAGATTTTTTTGATGATGGCCATTCTGACTGATGTGAGGTGATACCTCATTGTAGTTTTGATTTGCATTTGTCTAATGATTAGTGATGTTGAGCATCCTTTCATATGTTTGTTGGCAATCTGCATATCTTCTTTGGAGAAATGTCTGTATAGGTCTTCTGCTCATTTTTGGATTGGATTATTTGTTTTTTTGATAATGAGCTGAATATGCTGCTTGTATATTTTGGAGATTAATCCTTTGTCAGTTGCTTCATTTGCAAATATTTTCTCCCATTTTCAGGGTTGTCTTTTTGTCTTATTTATGGTTTCCTTTGCTGTGCAAAAGCTTTAAGTTTCATTAGGACCCATTTGTTTATTTTTGTTTTTATTTCCATTCCTCTAGGAAGTGGGTCAAAAAGGATCTTGCTGTGATTTATGTCATAGAGTGTTCTGCCTATGTTTTCCTCTATGAGTTTGATGGTGTCTGGCCTTACATTTAGGTCTTTAATCCATTTTGAGTTTCTTTGTGTGTGTGTGTAGGGTGTTAGGGAGTGTTCTAATTTCATTCTTTTATGTGTAGCTGTAGAGTTATCACAGCATCACTTATTGAAGAGGGTGTCTTTTCTCCATTGTATATTCTTGCCTCCTTTATGAAAAAATGTGACCATATGTGCATGGATTTATCTCTAGGATTTCAATCCTGTTCCATTGATCTAGATTTCTGTTTTTGTGCCAGTACCATACTGTCTTGATTACTGTAGCTCTGTAGTACAGTCTGAGGTGGGGGAGCCTGATTCCTCAAGCTCCGTTTTTCTTTCTCAAGATTGCTTTGCCTATTTGGGGGCTTTTGTGTTTCCATACAAATTATGAAATTTTTTGCTCCAGTTCTGTGATAAGTACCATTGATAGTTTGACAGGGATTGCACTGAATCTGTAGATTGCTCTGGGTAGTATAATCATTTTCACAATGTTGATTCTTCCAATCCAAGAATATGGTATATCTCTCCATTTATTTGTATCATCTTTAATTTCTTTCATCAGTGTCTTATCGTTTTCTTCATAGAGGTCTTTTGTCTCCTTAGGTAGGTTTATTACTAAGTATTTTTCTCTTTTTGTTGCAATGGTAAATGGGAGTATTTCCTTAATTTCTCTTTCAGATTTTTCATCATTAGTCTATAGGAATGCAAGAGATTTCTGTGCATTAATTAGTATCCTGCTGCCTTGCCAAATTCATTGATTAGTTCTACTGGTTTTCTGGAAGCATCTTTAGGATTCTGTATGTATAGTATCATGTCAGCTGCAGTGACCACTTTACTTCTTCTTTTCCAATTTGGATTCCTTTTATTTCTTTTTCCTCTTTTATTGATTTCCAAAACTGTGCTGAATAATAGTGGTGAGAGTGGACAACTTAGTCTTGCTCCTGATCTTAGATGAAATGGTTTCAGTTTTTCAACATTGAGAACGATGATGCCTTTGGGTTTGTCATATATGGCCTTTATTATGTGGAATTAAGTTCTCTCTATGCCTACTTTCTGGAGGATTTTATCATAAATAGGTGTTGAATTTTGTTGAAAGTTTTTTCTGCATCTATTGAGATTATCCTATGGTTTTTATCCTTCAGTTTGTTAATACAGTGTATCACATTGATTGCTTTGCAAATATTGAAGAGCCCTTGTATTCCTGGGATAAACCCCACTTGATCATGGTGTATGATCCCTTTACTGTGCTGCTCGATTCTGTTTGCTGGTATTTTGTTGAGCATTTTCACATCTGTTTTCATCAGAGATATCGTCCTGTAGTTTTCCCTTTTTGTGACATCTTTTTCTGGTTTTGGTGTCAGGGTGATGGTGGTTTCTTAGAATGAGTTTGGGCATGTTCCTCCCTCTGCTATGTTTTGGAACAGTTTGAGAAGGATAGGTGTTAGCTCTTCTCTAAATGTTTGATAGAGTTCACCTGTGAAGCCATCTTGTCTTGGTCTTTTGTTTGTTGGAAGACGTTTAATCACAGTCTCAATTTTGGTGTTTGTGATTGGTCTGTTTGTATTTTCTATTTCTTCTTGGTTCAGTATCAGAAGGTTGTTCTTTTCTAAGAATTTGTCCATTTCTTCCAGGTTGTCCATTTTATTGGCATATAGTTGCTTGTAGTAATCTCTCATCATCCTCATATTTCTTCAGTGTTACTTATTACTTCTCCTTTTACATTTCGAATTCTATTGATATGAGTCTTCTCCCTTTTTTTCTTGATGAGTCTGGTTAATGGTTTATCAATATTTTTATCTTCTCAAAGAACCAGCTTTTAGTTGTATTGATCTTTGCTACTGTGTCCTTCATTCCTTTTTCATTTTTTTCTGATCTGATATTTATGATTTCTTTCCTCTGCTAACTTTGGGGTTTTTTTGTTCTTCTTTCTCTAATTGCTTTAGGTGTAAGTTTAGGTTGTCTATTTGAGATGTTTCTTATTTCTTGATGTAAGATTGTATTGTTATAAACTTCCGCCTTAGAACTTCTTTTGCTGCATCCCATAGGTTTGGGGTCATCACGTTTTCACTGTCATTTGTTTCTAGGTATTTTTAATTACCTTTTTGATTTCTTCATTGATCTCTTCGTTATTTAGTGTGTTTTGCTTAGCTTCCGTGTGGTTGTATCTTTTCCAGGTTTTTTTCCTGTAATTGATGTCTAATCTCATAGCATTGTGGTCGGAAAAAATACTTGAAACTATTTCAATTTTCTTAAATTTACCAAGGCTTGATTTGTGACCCAAGGTATAATGGTCCTCATTTATTTTTATTTTGAATGTCTGTCCATGGGTGAAAGTGGAGTGTTAAAGTTCCCTACTATGATTGTATTAAGGCCAATTTCCCCTTTTATGGCTGTTAGCATTTGCCTTATGTATTGAGGTGCTCCTATGTTGGGTGCATTAATATTTACAATTGTTATATCTTCTTGGATTGATCCCTTGATCATTATGTAATGTCCTTCTTTGTCTCTTGCAATAGTCTTTATTTTTAAAGTCTATTTTGTCTAATATGAGAACTGCTACTTCAGCTTTCTTTCCATTTCAATTTGCATATAATATCTTTTTCCAACCCCTCACTTTCAGTCTGTATGTGTCCCTAAGTCTGAAGTTGATCTCTTGTAGAGAGCATATATATGGGTCTTGTGTTTTTATCCATTCAGCCACTCTATGTCTTTTGGTTGGAATATTTAATCCATTTACATTTAAGGGAGTTATTGATATCTATGTTCCTATTACCATTTTCTTCATTGTTTTGGGGTTGTTTTTGTAGGTCTTTTCCTTTTCTGTGTTTCCTGCCTAGAGAAGTTCCTTTAGCAATTGTTGTAAAGCTGGTTTGGTGGTGCTGAGTTTTCTTAACTTTTACTTGTCTGTAAAGGTTTTGATTTCTCTATCTAATCTGAATGAGATCCTTGATGGGTAATCTTGGTTGTAGGTTTTTCCCTTTCATCACTTTAAATATGTCCTGCCAATCCCTTCTGGCTTGCAGAGTATCTCCTGAAAGATCAGCTGTTAACCTTATGGGGATTCCCTTGTATGTTATTTGTTGCTTTTCCCTTGCTGCTTTTAATATTTTTTCTTTGTATGTAATTTTTGATAGTTTGATTAATATGTGTCTTGCCATTTTTCTGCTTGGATTTATCCTTGACTATATCCTTTCCCATATTAGGGAAATTTTCAACTATAATCTCTTCAAATATTTTCTCAGTTCCTTTCTTTTTCTCTTCTTCTTCTGCGACTCCTATAATTCGAATGTTGATGTGTTTAACGTTGTCCCAGAGGTCTCTGAGACTGTCATCAATTCTTTTCATTCTTTTTTCTTTATTCTGCTATGTGACACTTGTTTCCAATATTTTATCTTGCAGGTCACTTACCTGTTCTTCTGCATCAGTTTTTCTGTTATTGATTCCTTCTAGAGAATTTTGAATTACATTTATTGTGTTGCTCATCATTGTTTATTTGCTCTTTAGTTCTTCTAGGTACTTATTAAACGTTTCTTGTATTTTCTCCATTCTATTTCCTAGATTTTGGATCATCTTTACTATCATTATTCTGAATTCTTTTTCAGGTAGACTGTTTATTTCCTCTTCATTTGTTTGGTCTGGTGAGTTTTTACCTTTTTCCTTCATCTGCTGTGTGTTTTTCTGTCTTCTCTTTTGATTAACTTACTCTTCGCAGCCTGCAGGTCTGTAGTTCCCGTTGTTTTTGGTGTCTGCCTCCAGTGGCTAAGGTTGGTTCAGTGTGTTGTGTAAGCTTCCTGGTGGAGGAGACTGGTGTCTGTGTTCTGGTGGATGAGGCTGTATCTTGTCCTCCAGGTAGGCAGGTCCACATTCACTGGTGCGTTTTGGGGTGTCTGTGACCTTATTATGATTCTAGACAGCCTCTCTGCTAATGGGTGGGCTTGTGTTCCTGTCTTGGTAGTTGTTTGTCATAGGGTGTCCAGCGCTGTAGGTTGCTGGTCATTGAGTGGAGCTGGATCTTAGTGTTGAGATGGGTATCTCTGGGAGAGCTTTTGCCTTTTTTTTTTTTTTTTAACATCTTTATTGGGGTATACTTGCTTTACAATGGTGTGTTAGTTTCTGCTTTATAACAAAGTGAATCAGTCATACATAAACATATGTTCCCATATGTCTTCCCTGTTGAGTCTCCCTCCCTCCCACCCTCCCCATCCCACCCCTCCAGGCTGTCACAAAGCACCGAGCCAATATCCCTGTGCCATGCGGCTACTTCCCACTAGCTATCTACCTTACTGCGTTTGTTAGTGTGTATATGCCCATGACTCTCTCTCGCCCTGTCACAGCTCACCCTTCCCCCTCCCCATAACCTCAAGTCCGTTCTCTAAGAGGTCTGCGTCTTTATTCCTGCTTTACCCCTAGGTTCTTCATGACATTTTTTTCTTAAATTCCCTATATATGTGTTAGCATACGGTATTTGTCTTTTTCTTTCTGACTTACTTCACTGTGTATGACAGACTCTAGGTCTATCCACCTCATTACAAATAGCTCAATTTCGTTTCTTTTTATGGCTGAGTAATATTCCATTGTATATATGTGTCACATCTTCTTTATCCATTCATCCGATGACGGGCACTTAGGTTGTTTCCATCTCCGGGCTATTGTAAATAGAGCTGCAATGAACATTTTGGTACATGACTCTTTTTGAATTTTGGTTTTCTCAGGGTATATGCCCAGTAGTGGGATTGCTGGGTCATATGGTAGTTCTATTTGTAGTTTTTTAAGGAACCTCCATACTGTTCTCCATAGTGGCTGAACCAATTCACATTCCCACCAGCAGTCCAAGAGTGTTCCCTTTTCTCCACATCCTCTCCAGCATTTATTTTTTCTAGATTTTTTGATGATGGCCATTCTGACTGGTGTGAGATGATATCTCATTGTAGTTTTGATTTGCATTTCTCTAATGATTAATGATGTTGAGCATTCTTTCATGTGTTTGTTGGCAGTCTGTATATCTTCTTTGGAGAAATGTCTATTTAGGTCTTCTGCCCATTTTTGGATTGGGTTGTTTGTTTTCTTGTTATTGAGCTGCATGAGCTGCTTGTAAATTTTGGAGATTAATCCTTTGTCGGTTCCTTCATTTGCAAATATTTTCTCCCATTCTGAGGATTGTCTTTTGGTCTTGTTTATGGTTTCCTTTGCTGTGCAAAAGCTTTGAAGTTTCATTAGGTCCCATTTGTTTATTTTTGTTTTTATTTCCATTACTCTAGGAGGTGGGTCAGAAAGGATCTTGCTTTGATTTATGTCATAGAGTGTTCTGCCTATGTTTTCCTCTAAGAGTTTGATAGTTTCTGGCCTTACATTTAGGTCTTTAATCCATTTTGAGCTTATTTTTGTGTATGGTGTTAGGGAGTGATCTAATCTCATACTTTTCCATGTACCTGTCCAGTTTTCCCAGCACCACTTATTGAAGAGGCTGTCCTTTCTCCATTGTACATTACTGCCACCTTTATCAAAGATAAGGTGTCCATATGTGCATGGGTTTATCTCTGGGCTTTCTATCCTGTTCCATTGATCTGTCTTTCTGTTTTTGTGCCAGTACCATACTGTCTTGATGACTGTAGCTTTGTAGTATAGTCTGAAGTCAGGGAGCCTGATTCCTCCAGTTCCTTCTTTCGTTCTCAAGATTGCTTTGGCTATTCGGGGTCTTTTGTGTTTCCATACAAATTGTGACATTTTTTGTTCTAGTTCTGTGAAAAATGCCAGTGGTAGTTTGATAGGGATTGCATTGAATCTATAGATTGCTTTGGGTAGTAGAGTCATTTTCACAATGTTGATTCTTCCAATCCAAGAACATGGTATATCTCTCCATCTATTTATATCATCTTTAATTTCTTTCATCAGTGTCTTATAATTTTCTACATACAGCTCTTTTGTCTCCTTAGGTAGGTTTATTCCTAGATATTTTATTCTTTTTGTTGCAATGGTAAATGGGAGTTTTTTCTTGATTTCACTTTCAGATTTTTCATCATTAGTATATAGGAATGCCAGAGATTTCTGTGCATTAATTTTGTATCCTGCCACTTTACCAAATTCATTGATTAGCTCTAGTAGTTTTCTGGTAGCATCTTTAGGGTTCTCTATGTATAGGATCATGTCATCTGCAAACAGTGACAGCTTTACTTCTTTTCCAATTTGGATTCCTTTTATTTCCTTTTCTTCTCTGATTGCAGTGGCTAAAACTTCCAAAACAATGTTGAATAATAGTGGTGAGAGTGGGTAACCTTGTCTTGTTCCTGATCTTAGTGGAAATGCTTTCAGTTTTTCACCATTGAGGATGATGTTTGCTGTGGGCTTGTCATATATGGCCTTTATTATGTTGAGGAAAGTTCCCTCTATGCCTACTTTCTGCAGGGTTTTTATCATAAATGGGTGTTGAATTTTGTCAAAAGCTTTCTCTGCATCTATTGAGATGATCATATGGTTTTTCTCCTTCAATTTGTTAATATGGTTTATCACATTGATAGATTTGCGTATATTGAAGAATCCTTGCATTCCTGGAATAAACCCCACTTGATCATGGTGTATGATCCTTTTAATGTGCTGTTGGATTCTGTTTGCTAGTATTTTGTTGAGGATTTTTGCATCTATGTTCATCAGTGATATTGGCCTGTAGTTTTCTTTCTTTGTGACATCCTTGTCTGGTTTTGGTATCAAGGTGATGGTGGCCTTGTAGAAGGAGTTAGGTAGTGGTCCTCCCTCTGCTATATTTTGGAAGAGTTTGAGAAGGATAGGTGTTAGCTCTTCTCTAAATGTTTGATAGAATTCGCCTGTGAAGCCATCTGGTCCTGGGCTTTTCTTTGTTGGAAGATTTTTAATCACAGTTTCAATTTCAGTGCTTGTGATTGGTCTGTTCATATTTTCTAATTCTTCCTGATTCAGTCTTGGCAGGTTGTGCATTTCTAAGAATTTGTCCATTTCTTCCAGATTGTCCATTTTATTGGCATAGAGTTGCTTGTAGTAATCTCTCATGATCTCGTTTATCTCTGCAGTGTCAGTTGTTACCTCTCCTTTTTCATTTCTAATTCTATTGATTTGAGTTTTCTCCCTTTTTTTCTTGATGAGTCTGGCTAGTGGTTTATCTATTGTGTTTATCTTCTCAAAGAACCAGCTTTTAGTTTTATTGATCTTTGCTATTGTTTCCTTCATTTCTTTTTCATTTATTTCTGATCTGATTTTTATGATTTCTTTCCTTCTGCTAGCTTTGGGGTTTTTTTGATCTTCTTTCTCTAATTGCTTGAGGTGCAAGGTTAGGTTGTTTATTCGAGATGTTTCCTGCTTCTTAAGGTGGGCTTGTATTGCTATAAACTTCCCCCTTAGAACTGCTTTTGCTGCATCCCACAGGTTTTGGGTCGTTGTGTCTCCATTGTCATTTGTTTCTAGGTATTTTTTGATTTCCTCTTTGATTTCTTCAGTGATCTCTTCATTATTAAGTAGTGTATTGTTTAGCCTCCATGTGTTTGTATTTTTTACAGATCTTTTCCTGTAATTGATATCTAGTCTCATGGCGTTGTGGTCAGAAAAGATACTTGATACAATTTCAATTTTCTTAAATTTACCAAGGCTTGATTTGTGACCCAAGATATGATCTATCCTGGAGAATGTTCCATGAGCACTTGAGAAAAATGTGTATTCTGTTGTTTTTGGATGGAGTGTCCTATAAATATCAATTAAGTCCATCTTGTTTAATGTATCATTTAAAGCTTGTGTTTCCTTATTTATTTTCATTTTGGATGATCTGTCCATGGATGAAAGTGGGGTGTTTAAGTCCCCTACTATGAATGTGTTACTGTCGATTTCCCCTTTTATGGCTGTTAGTATTTGCCTTATGTATTGTGGTGCTCCTATGTTGGGTGCATAAATATTTACAATTGTTATATCTTCTTCTTGGATCGATCCCTTGATCATTATGTAGTGTCCTTCTTTGTCTCTTTTAATAGTCCTTATTTTAAAGTCTATTTTGTCTGATATGAGAATTGCTACTCCAGCTTCTTTTGGCTTCCATTTGCATGGAATATCTTTTTCCATCCCCTTACTTTCAGTCTGTATGTGTCTCTAGGTCTGAAGTGGGTCTCTTGTAGACAGCATATATAAGGGTCTTGTTTTTGTATCCATTCAGTTAATCTGTGTCTTTTGGTGGGAGCATTTAGTCCATTTACATTTAAGGTAACTATCGATATGTATGTTCCTATTCCCATTTTCTAAATTGTGTTGGGTTCGTTATTATAGGTCTTTTCCTTCTCTTGTGTTTCTTGCCTAGAGAAGATCCTTTAGCATTTGTTGTAAAGCTGGTTTGGTGGTGCTGAACTCTCTCAGCTTTTGCTTGTCTGTAAAGGTTTTAATTTCTCCATCAAATCTGAATGAGATCCTTGCTGGGTAGAGTAGTCTTGGCTGCATGTTTTTCTCCTTCATCACTTTCAGTATGTCCTGCCACTCCCTTCTGGCTTGTAGGGTTTCTGCTGAGAGATCAGCTGTTAACCTTATGGGGATTCCCTTATGTGTTATTTGTTGTTTTTCCCTTGCTGCTTTTAATATGCTTTCTTTGTATTTAATTTTTGACAGTTTGATTAATATGTGTCTTGGCGTATTTCTCCTTGTATTTATCTTGTATGGGACTCTCTGTGCTTCCTGGACTTGATCAACTATTTCCTTTCCCATATTAGGGAAGTTTTCAACTATAATCTCTTCAAATATTTTCTCAGTCCCTTTCTTTTTCTCTTCTTCTTCTGGAACCCCTATAATTCGAATGTTGGTGCGTTTAATGTTGTCCCAGAGGTCTCTGAGACTGTCCTCAGTTCTTTTCATTCTTTTTTCTTTATTCTGCTCTGCAGTAGTTATTTCCAGTATTTTATCTTCCAGGTCACTTATCCGTTCTTCTGCCTCAGTTATTCTACTATTGATCCCATCTAGAGTACTTTTAATTTCATTTATTGTGTTGTTCATCATTGCTTGTTTCATCTTTAGTTCTTCTAGGTCCTTGTTAACTGATTCTTGCATTTTGTCCAATCTATTGTCCATTCTATCTCCAAGATTTCGGATCAACCTTACTATCATTATTCTGAATTCTCTTTCAGGTAGACTGCCTATTTCCTCTTCATTTGTTAGGTCTGGTGCATTTTTATCTTGCCCCTTTATCTGCTGTGTGTTTTTCTGTCTTCTCATTTTGCTTATCTTACTGTGTTTGGGGTCTCCTTTTTGCAGGCTGCAGGTTTGTAGTTCCTCCTGTTTTTGATGTCTGTCTCCAGTGGCTAAGGTTGGTTCAGTGGGTTGTGTAGGCTTCCTGGTGGAGGGGGCTAGTGCCTGTGTTGTGGTGGATGAGGCTGGATCTTGTCTCTCTAGTGGGCAGGTTCACGTCTGGTGGTGTGTTTGGGGGTGTCTGTGGCCTTATTATGATTTTAGGCAGCCTCTCTGCTAATGGGTGGGGTTGTGTTCCTGTTTTGCTAGTTGTTTGGCATAGGTTTTCCAGCACTGTGGCTTGCTGGTCGTTGAGTGAAGCTGGGTGCTGGTGTTAAGATGGAGGTCTCTGGGAGATTTTCGCCGTTTGATATTATGTGGAGCTGGGAGGTCTCTTGTTGATCAGTGTCCTGAAGTTGGCTGTCCTACCTCAGAGGCAGAGCCCTGCCTCCTGGCTGGAGCACCAAAAGCTTTTCATCCACAGGCTCAGGATAAAAGTGAGAAAAAGTAGAGGGAATTAGTAGAAGTATGAGGAAAGAAAGAAGGAAAGGAGGGTAGGAAGGAAGGAAGAAAGAAAGAAAGAAGCAAAGAAGGAAAGAAGGCAAGAAGGAAAGAAAGGAGGGAGGGAGGGAGGGAGGAAGGAAGGAAGGAGGGAAAGAAGGAAAAAAGACAGAAAGAAAGAAGATACAGTAAAAATAAAATAAAGTTTAATAAAGTTATTGAATTAAAAACTTCTTATTTAGGAAAAAAAAAAAAAAGGGACGGAAAGAACCTTAGGACAAATGTTGGAAGCAAAGCTATACAGACAAAATCTTACACAGAAGCATACACATACACCCTCACTAAAAGAGGTAAATGGGGAAAAATCCTAAATCTTGCTGTCAGAGACCACCTCCTCAATTTGGGATGATTCGTTGTCTAAAGGAGGGAAGGAAGGACGGAAAGAAAGAAAGAAAGAACGAAGGTAAAGTATAATAAGGTTATTAAAATTAATTATTAAGAAAAAAATTAAAAAAAAAACATGGACGGATAGAACCCTAGGACAAATGGTGGAAGCAAGACTATACAGACAAGATCTCACACAGAAGCATACACATACACATTCACAAAAAGAGGAAAGGGGAAAAAATCATAGATCTTGCTCCTAAAGTCCACTTCCTTAATTTGGGATGATTGGCTGTCTATTCATGTATTCCACAGATGCAGGGTACATCAAGTTGATTGTGGAGCTTTAATCCGCTGCTTCTGAGGCTGCTGGGAGAGATTTCCCTTTCTCTTCTTTGTTCTCACAGCTCCCAGGGCTAAGCTTTGGATTTGGCCCTGCCACTGCGTGTAGATCGCTGGAGGGCGTCTGTTTTTTGCTCAGACAGGATGGGGTTAAAAGAGCCGCTGATTGGGGGCTCTGGCGCACTCAGGCCGGCGGGGACGGAGGGGCACAGAGTGCGGGGCGGGCCTGCGGTGGCAAAGGCTGGCGTGACTTTGCACCAGCCTGAGGCGCGCTGTGCGCTCTCCCGGGGAAGTTGTCCCTGGATCCCGGGAACCCGGCAGTGGCGGGCTGCACAGGCTCCGCGGAAGAGGGGTGTGGAGAGTGACCTGTGCTCGCACACAGGCCCCTCGGTGGCGGCAGCGGCAGCCTTAACGTCTCCCGCCCGCCTCTGGGGTCCGCGCTTTTAGCCGCGGCTTGCGCCCGTCTCTGGATTCCGCGCTTTCAGCCGCGGCTCGCGCCCGTCTCTGGGGTCCGCGCTTTCAGCCGCGGCTCGCGCCCGTCTCTGGGGTCCGCGCTTTTAGCCGCGGCTTGCGCCCGTCTCTGGAGTTCCTTTAAGCAGCGTTCTTAAACCCCTCTCCTCACGCCCCAGGAAACAAAGAGGGAAGGAAAAGTCTCCTGCCTCTTCTGCAGGTGCAGGCTTTTCCCCGGACTCCCTCCCGGCTAGCTGTGGTGCACTAACCCCTTCAGGCTATGTTCAAGCCGCCAACCCCAGTCCTCTCCCTGCGCTCCGGCCTCAGCTCGCAGCCCCGCCCGCCCCGGCGGGTGAGCAGACAAGCCTCTCGGGCTGGCGAGTGCCGGTCGGCACCGATCCTCTGTGCGGGAATCTCCCCGCTTTGCCCTCCGCACCCGTTGCTGTGCACTCCTCCGCAGCTTCGAAGCTCCCCACTCCGCCTCCCGCAGTCTCCGCCCGCGAAGGGGCTTCCTAGAGTGTGGAAACTTTTCCTCCTTCACAGCTCCCTCCCACTGGTGCAGGTGCCGTCCCTATTCTTTTGTCTCTGTTTTTTCTTTTGCCCTACCCAGGTACGTGGGGAGTTTCTTGCCTTTTGGGAGGTCTGAGGTCTTCTGCCAGCCTTCAGTAGGTGTTCTGTAGGAGTTGTTCCACGTGTAGATGTATTTCTGGTGTATCTGTGGGGAGGAAGGTGATCTCCGCGTCTTACTCTTCCGCCATCCTCCGCCTTCTCCGAGCTTTTGCCTTTTGATAATACATGGGACTGAGAGGTCTCCGGTGGACCAGTGTCCTGAACTCAGCTCTCCCACCTCAGAGGCACAGACCTGCCAGCTGGCTCAAATACCAAGACACTGTCAGCCACATGGCTCAGAAGAAAAGTGAGAAAAAGTGAAAGAAAGACTAAAATAGAATATATTTATTAAAATAAAAAATATTAAAAATGGAAAAGTAATAAAAAGAAAGAAAGAAAAAAGAAAGAAAGAGGAGAGCAACCAAACCAAAAAACAAATCCACCAATGATAACAAGTAATAAAAAACTACATTAAAAAAATATATATATATATAATATATATATGGGGAGAGAGAGAGACAGAGACAGAGACAGAGAGAGACACAGAGAGAGAGACAGAACCCTAGGACAAATGCTAAAAGCCAAGCTATACAGACAAAATCACACAAAGTCCCTCACCACAATTTTGGGATGATTCATTGTCTCTTCAGGTATTCCGTAGATGCAGGGTACATCAAGTTGATTGTGGGGATTTAATCTGCTGCTCCTGAGATTGCATGGAGAGATTTCTCTTTCTCTTCTTTGTTCGCACAGCTCCTGGGTTTCAGCTTTGGATTTGGCCCCATCTATGGTGTAGGTCACCTTAGGGTGTCTGTTCTTCGCTCAGACAAGATGGGGTTAAAGTAGCAGCTGATTAGGGGTCTCTGGCTCACTCAGGCTCAGGGGGAGGAAAGATTAAAGGATGCAGGACAAGCCTGCCGTAGCACAGGCTGATGTGATGTTGCACAGTCTTAAGCATGCCATGTGTTCTCCTGGGGAAGTTGTCCCTGGATCACGGGACCCTGGCAGTGGTGGGCTGCACAGGCTCTTGGGAGGGGAGGTGCAGATAGTGACCTGTGCTTGCACACAGACATCTTGGTGGCTGCAGAAGTAACCTTAGAGTTTCATGCCTGTCTCTGGTGTCTGCACTGATATTCACAGCTTGTGCCCTTCTCTGGAACTTGTTTAGGCGGTTCTCTGAATCCCCTCTCCTCGCGTACCCCGAAACAGTGATCTCTTGCCTGTTAGGCAGTTCCAGACTTTTTCCTGGACCCCCTCCCAGCTAGCTCTGGCACACTAGCCCCCTTCAGGCTGTGTTCACGCAGCCAACCCCAGTCCTCTCCCTGGGATCTGACCTCAGAAGCCTGAGCCTCAGCTCCCAGACCCCGCCCATCCCGGCGGGTGAGCAGACAAGCCTCTCAGGCTGATGATTTTTGGTCGGCACCAATCCTCTGTGGAGGAATCTTCACTTTGTCCTCTGCACCCCTGTTGCTGCGCTCTCTTCCATGGCTCCAAAGCTTCCCCCCCCCCCATCTCTGCCAGTGAAGGGGCTTCCTAGTGTGTGGAAACTTTTCCTCCTTCACATCTCCCTCCCAGTGGTGCAGGTCCCATCCCTATTCTTTGGCCACTGTTTTTTCTTTTGTCCTACCCAGGTACGTGGGGGCATTTCTTGTCTTTCGGGAAGTCTGAGGTCTTCTGTCAGCATTCATTAGGTGTTCTGTAGGAGTTGTTCTACATGTAGATGTATTTCTGATGTATCTGTGGGGAGGAAGGTGATCTCCTTGTCTTAATCCTCTGCCATCTTGAAGATCTCCCCATGTTTCTTCTTTATACAACCTCTAAGACATGGAAAAAATTCTTATGCATGAGAATCTATATCTGTATTTTGTAAACCTTATTTCCCATCCTTTACCACTCAGTTGCAGTGCCGGGCTCTGGGTATGAATGGCCCTGCCCCACTGACCACAAAGCCAGGGGAATCCACAGAGAGATGAGGAGACCTTCCTGGTACTCGCTCCTCTTCCAGCTCATCTAGCAAAGACCTAGGTATTCAAGAATATAACAGCCAACCACAGAACCTCTAAACCTAAGCTGAGTGCATCCCATTTGTGTCCCTTAGCGAACCTCTAAATGCCCAAACCCACCCTAACACTGTTTTACTCCTCCAGGAATGTAAGAGCAGTGATCTAAAGGAATTGAAATTAAAATATCTAACTTGTGCAAATGTATGTGCAAACTTGTGTGCAATTGCTGTCGTCACCCCAAGGCCTTGAAAAAAGCATGTGAAAGGAGGAGGCTGAAGCCTTAGCTTCATTGGCTGCCCAGTAAGTCCTTCCCTGGAAAGAGAGGTTTCCCCCTTCACCTGTACAGGACACTATTTGCTGGGATGCTACATATTCCCAGGCCCACCTTCCTGGTTCCACTGCCCAGAACCCGGAGATCGTGGGGCCCTCCTTTCCCAGGTGTAGAACGCTAATGGCACTCTTGGTCTGCAGTCTGTCTAGGCTGCCTGATCAAGTTTCTTCCTCTCTTCCATGTTCCTTGGGCAGTGAGGGGTCTCCTTGGTGTTAGAGAGCAGCCTGCTTCTCCCAGCGACCATATGATAAAAGAAACCAGAGACATAGCCATTGTCTATTCAGTGAGAGTTCCAAATCTAGCACCATCTACACTGCCTTATAAAGCCATATTTATTTCATGTCTGCCTATTGATAACTATGTGTATGCGTGTGTGGCTTACTTTTAGCTGAGACCCTTAAAAGAAAACAAAATTTGTTGGTGGTGTAGTTTCATCAAGAATACCTCCCCATCCCCCACCCATTCACGCAAACACAATTCTCAGGTGTATAGGAAATGTCAGTGCCCCCGAGGTTGCATTTTGGAGAAACAGGGAACCTTATCAACCCTTTACTTACTAGTTAGTAATGACTTAACTACCTGGAAACACATCTTAGAGAATAACTGTGGTTGAGATTATACAAATATGTAGTCTTATTCTACATTTTAATTCCTGCTTCAGTAAAATCCAAACATTGCTAAACCTGTGGGATCTTCTTGGGTTTCCTGAATATTGATAAATTAATATTATTTAGTTGTTCCAATTATTACAAAATTTCTATTTTATTTTTATAAAACTTTTCTTTTTTCCCCAAACTATGACAGTTTCATGTAAAATTGTCAGGCTGCAAAATTAACTCCCTTGCACAGGAGAATTTATTAGCTGGCAAAGAAAACATGTGATGTGTTGATGTTTACCTTGAACAATTGATGCAAAGTTCAACCTTTCTCATGTTTCTTTGTAATGATAAAGAAATTTAAAATGTAACATGTACAAGTCATAATAAAATATTATATTAAATGAATATCTATACTGTTAATAATGTTTCTAATTAATAATTTTAGAAATCCTCACAAACTGGGAAAATGATTTTAAATTCAATGACATTTAAATTATACATCATTTATCATTACAGGTAGACAGTAAGAGAAACTATTTTACTTTGTCAAATCATCTAAGATTTTTTAAAATTACAATTAATATCACTTTCTGATTTTGAAGTAATAATTACAGGACAAGAAATTAAATTTATAAGTACTGCTATTTTCAAAGAAGTGGTTAGTCTCAACAATAGGAAGAAGTTAACTATGAAAACAAGAAAATCTAGCAAACTCTCCATAATTTAGCAACACCTTGTTTGAACAAATATATGCAATGCAGATTTCAGAGAGGGGGAGTAAGAAAAAAAGAAAAAAATGGGAGAAGATAGTTACCCCAAAGATTAGTACTTGAGCACCATATGATGCATGAGTGATTGAGATGCTGAACCTGTATTTTCAGTTTTGCCTAATTCAATTTTGCATGTCTTACCCTAATATATTACATATAGGACTAATATGTTATTGCTATATTCACTAATGTATGATCATGCTTAGTCAAGGATATGAGGAAAAATTTCTGAATATGAGCAAATTCTTGACATTAAGTGACTACTCTCTAGTCAATAAAATAACAAAGGCACAAATCATTGCATTACAAAGCAAACTGTTTTATTTTCTGGGAAAGTGAAAGAAACTGAGTGCAACAATGGTACAGAGTGGAGTCAGGTCATCTGCTTGGAGAAATCAGGAAAGATTTCATGTCAAAGAGTGTTCTGTCTATGTTTTCCTCTGGGAAATTCTTGGATCCATCTACTGGAGCAAAGGAAATAAAAGCAAAAATAAACAAATGGGACTTAATTAAACTTAAAATCTTTCACATAACAAAGGAAACCATCAACGAAATGAAGACGGAATGGGAGAAAATATTTGTAAATGGTATGACCTGACTGATAAGAGGTTAAAGTCTAAAATATATAAACAGCCCATACACCTCAATATCAAAAATACAAACAACCCAATTAAAAAATGGGGAAAAGATACGAATAGATATTTTTCCAAAGAAGACATACAGATGGCCAACAGGCACCTGAAAAGATGCTCAATGTCACTAATCATCAGGGAAATGCAAATCAAAACCATCACTTCACACCTGTCAGAATGGCTATCATCAAAAAGAACACAAATAAATATTAGTGAGGATGTGGAGAAAAGGGAATGTAAACTGGTGCAGCCACTGAGGAAAACATTATGGAGGTTTCTCAAAAAACTAAAAATAGAACAACCATATGATCCAGCAATTCCACTCCTGAGTATATATCCGAAAGAAACAGAAACACTAATTGGAAAAGATACATGCACCCAGTGTTTCTAGCAGCATTATTTACAGTAGTCGAGATATGGAAGTAACTTAAATGATCATCAACCGATGAATGACTAAAGAAGATGTGGTACATGTATACAATGGAATATTATTCAGTCATAAAAAAGAATGGAATTTTGCCATTTTCAGCAACATGGATGGATTTGGAGGGCTTTATCTTAAGTGAAATAAGTCAGACAGAGAAAGACAAATACTGTGTCATGTCACTTACTTGTGGGATATAAAAAATACAACAAAATAGTGAATATAACAAAACAGAAACAGACTCACAGGTATAGAGAACAAACTAAACTAGTGCTTATCAGTGGGGAGGGAAGAGAGGCAAGATAGGGGTAGAGGAATAAGAGGTACAAACTGTTGTGTATAAAATAAGCTAAAAGGTTATACTGTACAACACAGGGAATACAGTCAATATTTTATAATAACTATAAATGGAGTATAGCCATTAAAATTTGTGAATCACCATATTGTACAACTTATATAACATTGTACATCAACTATACCTCAATTAAAAAAAAAAGACCTCATAGAAGTGTCGATTTGTGAACCAGGCCTTGACACTTTGGAACTGAAGGAAGAGAAGAAACCAGCCTAGGGGGCAGAGGCAAGGTGGTACCAGTGGGAAAAGAGAAGCACCATGAGTGCAGAACTGCAGGAGTTATGAAAGGCAGACTTCCTGGAACAAAATAGAGGCTGAGAATAAAAGTGATGAAGTCCCCTGTGTGTTGGGGTGAAAGCACTGAGAAAAGTCATTTAATTTAAATGACTGGATGGCATTTTAAAGGTAATTAAATTTAATCCCACCTAAAATGGAATCCCCCTCCACCTTCTATTTATTCTCAGCTAAAAATCAACTGCTGCATACTACGCTAGTCAACGCTGGGCTCACACTGAATTTTGCTTTCTTCTCTTTCTTGTAGTAGATTATTCATGCCACTATTATTTTACCCTCCAGAATATGTTCTTCTGCACATTCTGAGTTTAGGCCAGCCTTCTTTAACATATATGATCTGTTTATGTTTTTTCTTTATTCACTACTTAGGAGGGGTCTGAGAGGCTCAGAATCTACTGTAAACAGGCAGGTGGATGGTACATTCAGGGCTGATGGTGGGGATGAGGGGGCGGGGGGAACCCAGGACCTTCCTACAGGCAGTCAGTAAATTACCGTTTGTTACTGTCTGTTTTCTGGTCCATGAGACCTGTTCTAGAAAGACAGCGCCTATTTCATAATGGTTGGTAAGCATTGCGGATACTTGTTTATTTTCTCAGATCTTAATGTGAAGAGTTAGATGTTGTACGTGTTTTCAGTTTCTGCTGTTTTGCAACCTTTTATTGTGTGCAATTCCATCTGCCTGAGGAAGGATCCCTCCATCTTACTGTCTGGTAATTATTACTGCATAATTTAAAGCGGTAGGCAAGTTACTTCATCTCTTATCAAAAACAGTGGGTTACACACACACACACACACACCAAACTCCAAATCACACCACCCACTTTACCTTTCCAGGCTCTGCCATTCCCTTATATCTCTTAACCCAGGGATCCAGCAAAGATCCCCCCTCATCCTGGTCCAGCAGCCCATTCCCCCAATTCTTGGAACTGAAGTACCTGAGCCTGTGCTGAAGCGCTGTCCACAAACACACCAAGCTGGGGAAACGCCCCACCCTGCAGGAGACGTCAGTGCTTAGTTCTGTCTTCATTCACTGACCCTCCCTTTTTATCTAAAAGCATCAGTAAGTCTTGGTTGGTAGACCTTCCTCCAGTTGACTTTCAGTTGTGCTGTTAAAAGCTTGCTCTGCTCCTTACTTTAGTGGTATTTCTCTGTGAAGGGGTGGTGAGGAATCGTGTTCAGAACCCCAAATTATTTGACTAATGCAAACATGCGGGGAACGACCCATCAAATTGTGTCTCTTCTAGCTAAAGTCCTATTTCAGTAACAGAAACAATTTGAAATATTTGAAGGGTATCTTCTTATCCCACCTTCTAGAGGTGTGAATTCCATTCCCAGCATGAAGGCAGGGTGACACTAGGAAAGAAAATGGATGGTCGGGTATTTCTCTTGGTGGAATTGTGTGATGCCTCACCCCCTACATAGTTTAACCACAGAGGGGGTCTCCTTAACCTCGGAAGCAGGAAAAAAATGTGAGTTTTTACTTCTAAACTTGGCAATAACATGACGTTTCTCTAAATCTGAGTCTGGTCAATGCCAGAATTTGTATATGAGTGTTTCTTTTCAAAGTAAATTGATACATTTTCAAAAATCAAACACATTTTCTATTCCTTCACTTATGCCCTTTTTATTTACATTCTTTAATTTTCTTTCTTCTTTTTTTTTGTTTCTTGTTTCTTTACCTGTGCCCTTTTATAGGTAACTGTTCTCAGCCTTCTCGGGGAACACAATAATCTCATGAAAGAGGATCCAATAGACAGATATGAAGTAGTAGGATGGACAGTTGGAGGCCATGATTTCAGAATATTTGTGGGGAAGTAGGGAGGGCGATATGTCTTTTCAAATGCATTGGATAGCACTTAGGGAATTTTTCAACTATCAGCAAAAAAGATGTCTCTTTGTGGTATTTTCTGACTGCTGTAATTTATGGAGGCTTTTTTCTCGATTATTTTGAAGCTGTGGACACTATTAACAATTTTAAAATAACATACTCAAAAGTGACAGGCTTGAACTAGGAGAACAAAGTAAAACTTTCTATTTGGAGAACGATTTTTAAAAAAACTTTCAGTGTGGTGGCTATTTCCTATGCATTTATCATAGACTTTCAGAGCCAGCAGGAGGGTGGAGGTCAAGCCATCTACAGGAGATGTCTGAGGAGCTCAGAGCATCCTGTAAACTCTGTGGAGAAGAGACACAGGTGCTTACCTGCAGCAAAGGGAGCAGCTAGCTTCTCCCTCCCCCCTTCCTTCCTTCCTTCCTTCCTTCTTTCTTTCCTTATTTTCTTTTTCTTTTGTTTGGTCTCTCTCTCTCTCTCTTTTCTTTTTGATATTCTTCCCTCTGTTGTCTTCTTTAGTTAAATTCTATCTTTAGAACCCAGAAAAAATATCGAGTGATTCAAGTGATCACTTGCCTTTCATTAAATACATAAGTGAAAGGAGAATTAATTAATGAACTTCTTCCCTGAGAAATCGTGTACAGAAAGAACCCATGAGAACTGTTATTACAGACACCAAGAGAAGCAGTCCTGTGGAACACCACTTTAGCAGCTTTTGACAATGATCTGAAACCCAAGTAAAGACTCTGAATCCAATTTTGATGGTTGACCACTGACAGCTAGCTCACCACTCCACTTCACCTTCTGCTGGACACCTAAGCAAACTGATGGGAACGCTGGAGGTACCTTCCCCTGCTGCTCAAGCTTTGGTTCATGTGTGGGATCACTCATCCCAGTCCCATCCCCAGTCTCCTTGAAACCCCAAAGTCAGTCCCTTTTCCCCACTCTTTTAAATCATGATTGGACCTGCTTAGAAAGCCTCCCTTGGTTTCTCCAGAAATCCTCAATGGGTGAGTAAATAACATTTTCAGTCCATAGAGCTTATTCAGGCTTTATCTGTTTTACATGTACTCACGTGCGTGCGTGTGTGTGTGTGTGTGTGTGTGTGTGTGTGGTGTGTGTAGTTCTATCCAGTTTTATCACGTGCGTCAGTTAGTCTAGCTAGTCAGCATGCAGAGCTGTCCTGTCACCACAAGTCCCTTTCACGGTGTTCATTAGTCACCACCCTCACTCTTCCTGACACCTCCACCACTAAGCCCTGACAACCACTAATCAGCTCCCAGCTCTCTAATCCTGTCATTCAAGAGCATTATGTAAATGGAATCATGCAACAGGTAGCCTTTGAGACTGATTCTTTTCTCTCAGAATAATCTTTTTCAGATCCAACCAAGCTGCTGCATGGATCACTGGTTTGCTCCTTTTCAGTGCTGAGTAGTATCCCACCACCTGGGTGTTCCACAATTTGTTTAACCACTCCCCCATTGAAAGACATTTGTGTCGCTGCAGTTTTTTGCCTATTATGATAAAGCTACTATGAACATTTGTGTACAAAATATTGCTTTTCATTTTGCTGGGATAAATGTCCCAAAGTGCAATAGCTGGGTTATCTGGTAAGTGTATGCTTAGCTCTACAAACAAACAAACAAACAAACAAACAAACAAAAAAACCCCCAAAACTGTCATCTTGATTCCCAGAGTGGAAAATTAAAAAAAGGTCTTATTCATACCCTCCCAATGTTTGGATGGTGTGATCAGTCTTTACATCCAAACAAAATTTTGAGTTGGGTGTTAGTGACGCCCATAATGTACTCAAGATCAGAATTCTTTCTTCTGTTATGGGAGATTCTTATGTGTCTGTAAGAAAAGGAAGGGACCATTGGTAAGGACTGAAACCACAGCCAAGCCGGACTCTAAGTGAAACTTAACTCTTTATTTAAAAAGGAACAAAAATCTTGTAGACCCAAACTTATAGTGTAAACTTCATGTCAATCATATATAGAGATGTTAAGTGTATGGTTCAGTGTTGCTGGGTCTAGGAAGGAGAAAAAGGAGGAAGAATGGGAATGAATGTCCCTGTGTCCTCATTCTTAAAGCTGCACAGAAAAACAGGATCAGATTTCCAAAAGCAGGTGTTTTTTTAATTTAAAGCCAGCCTACTCTAACATAATTACTATTATAAATGTGTTTCTAAGAATTCAGAAGAGTAGCCTGGGCAAATCAAAAATCTCAAATGACCTTTAAAAGAGAACTAGAGATAAAAATTCTATCTACTTCCATAGTTTGATCCATAAAGAACATCAGATTATCATATGATGAACCAGATTCTGATGTTAAAAAATAAAGGACCAAGGAGAAGATTATATAGACTTTGAGAATCTCCTGAATCTAAGATTTATTATTCATTTATAAATATCTCAAATACTGAGCCTTCCTCTCCTGGTCTCCTTATAGGTGTAATGAATAATAATTCTTTTCTAAAGGTATTTCAAACATAAAAGGAGACCATGTGTTTGGAGATAGTAAGTAACATTTCACATGCAAAAGTAGTATTCCATGTTTTAAATATAATTTTGTATATACCAGTAAGATTTTCTTTGGGGGAAGGGCTTGCTTTCTCTATTTTTGATTTAACCTTAGAGTTCAAATGGCTTTAGTGGTCAATTTTAAAGATGAGAAGCTAGTATCATAAAGGAAAATAATTTATTAGAATCTAACAGGTTACAGGGTGTATCAAAAGGAACCTGTTAGGTTAGAATAATTAAAAACAATATTCTAAGTACGTCAGATAATTCTTAATGAAAGATTGCCATCATTTTCACTTGAAAATTCATGTAGTTAAGAATATAAAAAATAAATAAATACACACATACATACATACCAACATACATAAATAAAATAAAATAACAAACCAATCCAAAACAAACACATAGATAAAGAGAACAGAGTAGTGGTCACCGGAGGGGAAAGGGGGTGGAAGAGGGTGAAATGGGTACAGGGGTCAACTGTACACTGATGGATAGAAACCCAGCCTTTAGTTGTGAAAACACTATAGTGTAGACGAAGTAGAAATATGTTGTGCATATGAGACATATAATGTTATAATCCAATAAAAACATTATTATCATGTTAACTTTGGGCATTACTGATAGAAATAATTTGTTCTATTCATGTTATGAATCACATACTCGTGTATTTCGTTTATGTTTCCAGTGATTTTTTCTATAGTTGAAGAACTGAGAGAGCTCAAGTTTAGAAGGAAATATTATTATTGTAATACCATAAAGCATCCTTACAACTTACCTGAGGTAAACTTTGATATTTATCTGACAGAAAGCATACAATTTAAACACATTCCTTGACTAGAAAATTATTTCTTGAATGAAAGTAATATGATCTATTGACCAATTGTATATTGCATGAATGGCTTAACTATGAATCTCAGATATGCATTCAGGAACAGAACAATCTTACCACAGCAATCTTCATTCTTTAAGAATCAGAACTGCTTTGATAAGGATGGGGATAAATTGACATTTACCAAACAAACAAAACTATCACCACTAACAAAAACCAAATGACTTCTCCAAACACGAGACACTGAAACATAAGCCCTTTGAAATATTTCTGAGGTCTGAAAGTGTCATGGAAGACAAGAAGATGCATGGACATGGTATGTTTTAGCTAGGGAATGCCAAGAGGCCCAATTATAAAAGCCTCTGTAAACTAGGCTCCTCACAACTCTGGAAAAAATGATGAAAGTTTCCTAGCTAATTTACATGTAATCTATCAATCAAAGAGAGGAATCTATTGGAGTTTCTAATTACTCTACAGACCAGAAGGACAGAGACAGTTGAGATTTTTGAAGCCTAGATATCTCTTTCCCAAACCTCCAAACCATTAGCTTAGCAATCTATTAATTTCCACCTTTCAATCATGTCATGATTTCAGATACACAAAGTGACTCAAATGTTTCAGATAAGTCAGGTGTTGGGCCACATTTTTAGGTCAATATTCAAATTCATTCAAGAGAAGTTTGTCAAAGCTCACACTCATGATACAACATTATAGCCTGAGTCTTACCTATGGTAATTTCATGTTTGTATTTGTCCTTTATTCCTTTTCATGGCTGAGTAATATTCCATTGTTGCATATACCACATTTGTTTATCCATTTCATCAGAGGATGAATATTTCTGCCTTTTAAATATGATGAGTAATTTTTATATGAACAGCAATGTACAAGTCTTTATATAAGAATATGTTTACATTTATTTAGGGTATACAGCTAGGAATAAAATGTCTGGGTCCTATTTCTGGGTAACTCTATGTTTTACTTTTTGAGTTCTGTCAAAAGTTTTCCGAAAAGGTTACAGCATTTTAAATACTCATCAGCAATGAATGAGGGCTCCAACTTTTCCACATCCTCAGCAATACTTGTTATTTTCTATTAACTTTATTCTAGTCATCCCAGGGTGTGTGAAGGGCTATTTCATCGCAATTTTGATTTGCATTTCTCTAACGACTAAAGATGTGCACATTTTCTTGTGCTTAGCGGTCATTTGTGTATCTTCTTTGGAGAAATGTCTTTTCAAATTATTTGACCTTCTGTTTTTGCATTGGGTTATTTGTTGATTTGTAAGAATTTTATAATATATTCTGGATACTAGAAAATTTTAATATATGACTTGCAAATATTTCTTCCCATTCTATAGAATGACTTTTCAGTTTCTTTACAGTGTCCTTCAATGCACAAAATCTTAAATATTGATGAAGTCCTATTATCTATTTAGTTTCCTTTAGTTGCTTGTGCTTTTGTGTCATAGCTAAGAATCTAGAATCTATCGCCTAGTCCAAGGCAACAGAGATTTATACCTATGTTTTTTCTAGTCATTTTATAGTATTAGCTCTTACATTTTAGGCCTTTATACATTTTAAGTTAATTTTTGTATATGGTATGAGGTAGGGGTTCAAAATCATTCTTTTGGAAGTGGATATCCAGTTGCCTAACATCAGTTCAATTTTGTGACTCTATTCAATGCAATACTGAATTGAAATGAGCCTACATGGTGGAGTGAGAAATTCCCATTTTAACAAGCCTACTTACATATGTATGCACACAGGCACACACAACCAGTTTACCTGATGAATTTTTGTTATTTTGAATTGTAAGCAATACTAAGTTATATACCATATTTATTTGTATGCATATGAAAATATATATAACACAAATATTCAATACCTAGTAGACATATTGTGGGGAAAATTGTTGTATACTGCATTTTATCAAGTTTAAGATGCTCTGTGACTGGACTATTCCTGATCTTATCAGACAGTGACAAAGGAAGATTTTCATAAGTTCTACAGGCTACAACTGACCCCTTATTGATTGAAATAGTAAGAAATTTATTTTAGTTTAAATAAATGCAAAAAAAAAGTTAAATGATGCTTTCAATTCTTAGATAATCTTCATTTCAGAAATGTATAATGTGAAAAAATGTGCATTATAAAATTGGCAGAAAAGACAGAGTATTACCAAATACTCTATAAATTTACATTACCACCATTTGTGCATGACCAGTCCTGTTTTTCCTAAGCTCACCAAAAGCAGCTATTAGATTGTTCTATAATTTTTCCTTCTGGCTGGCCAAATCTTATAACTCATTTGTATCCATATTTCTGTAATTTATACCATTATTATTTCATTTTTCTGAAATTATTATCAAGTTTAAGCAGAAAAAATTTAAAAATAAATGTAAAACTGAGGAAGAAATCTTAATATCAACAGTTGAAAATGTAATGGTGTATCTAATAATCTCCAGGAAATAATTTTTTAAAAATCAGAAATAATAAAAGTTAATATTTTGGCCCATTTAAATAAAATATTGTACTCTTCTTATATTAACTAACTAGTTCAAAAGTGTAATGAGAAAAAGATTCAATGTTTCATAGAAATACAAATATATGGTAATTAAAATTATATTTTAAAATGCATGGTTGTTACAATATATAATCAGATACCCAATTTAAGACCATTGTGTTGAGATATGTAATTTTCTTGTATCAGAGGACTCAAAATCTATTAATTTAAGTCACATTACTGTAATTTTGTTATTAAATTTATACAGCATTTGTCGAAGATTTTATTAACATTTCTATAAATATTATTTGATTATCCAGCATCTCTAAGACATTATTCTTATTCTTCTTATTGTTGTTGCTACTTAAAGATAGCAAATGGCAGAGGAGCAATATATTCTGGCTCTCAATTTAAAACCACGTGAGCGCTATCTCCAAAATATGTTAAATAAAACCAAACAAAATGATTATTTGGTTTAACTGGATGAATAAATGTGAAAAATACCTTGGAAGCCTCAGAAGTAAATGTTTTCCAAAGAAGAACCTGTTTTAACTGGTATTAGACATGATTAAAATCTGATCACCAAAATAACTTGTGTTGCTTACAAACTAGTCAGACAAATGGATGAAATCAAATAGTTACTCCAGAAGACATAAAGCTGTGTATGTGAAGAGGACCCATATAATCATCATTACATTCTAAAAAGAGGAGAGGACAATGTGTTATTCTGAAATACCATTGGAACAACTGGAAAATGAAACTCATCACACAGTTCAGCACAGACAACACTGGGTGAATCTCAAGACTGACTGATTTCAATACAGTTGGAAATACATGACCACTGGACACAAGCAAGCTTTCTGAAACATGTTACCAAAACTGAACTTCAAACTGACAAAATTGGTAGATTGGGCTAGATATATATTTTAAACCTCTCTATAGAACGTGACAACAAAATCACCTTTACAAAGGATGAAATGGCAAGCAGAAGCAAAACAAATATATGACAAACAGAATGCTATAATCCTGATTATGTTGAATTCCCATGAATCTGGAAGACAACAGATCAGTAGAAAGACATCCGGAAAAGACATGAACAATTAATTCAAAAAAAATTATATTTGAAATATAAGTATTATATAACAATATATTAACTTTTATCTAAGTAAATATCTAGCATTTTTCAATTATATCTGATATTAATATATTAATATTATCAATATAATTATATTTATTATAAATTCGAACAACAATTTTATACCCTAGATCAACCAGTAGATTGGCTAAGATTAAATGGCATATTTAAATATAAATTTTAGCCATTTAAATTTTACCATATATATAAACAATTCTAAGGAATTTTTCTAAGTAATTCTAAACATTGGACCCCAAAATAGAATTTCCAGCAATAGTTGAATGTAATTCTTGATTACTTATTACATTATTTTATAATCCTGAAAATTAAAAAAAATTTTTTTCCATAAGAGTTAAAGAAAAATATTCTGTAGCCATTCACAGATTTTGTGTATATCTATGTATCTCAAAACAGAAGAATACTCCATAAATGAAAAAAAAAATTATAAAATATGTTCCAATTATGTACAGTAGAGCAGGAGATCTCACTTTAGTTAAATAGTTGTAATAACTTACACACATACACACACATTTATGCATTAATGATGAAACTTCTGCAATTTTATACACATGTTTTTTTCTGGGGTATTGGTTTCGGTTCTATTTTCCTATATTTGCTTTTGTGTATAATGTAATATCTCTATAATGATTGTGTTTTTAGATAATTAAAAATCAAAACCATAAATAAATGATTAACTTCAAATAAACCAGTTTTAACATCAGTAACTATCTCAACTCCCCCAAAAGCTAACAAGAGCAAACACACCAAAAGAAACGTCTAAGGAAACGCTGACCTGCTGAGGAAGTATTCCCCTCAATTATTACAACCATTAGTCCAGGTAAGGCTCTTCATTAGAGTTTTGTGATTTTTCTCTAAATATATTAGATATTTTATTGTAAGTGAATGCCATGTGTGTACATCCCTAAGCTTAAAATAGAGAAGTTTAGATGTTCTGGGCAGTTTTTCAAAGTACTGAAAAGCAACCCAGAAGAGGCACTATAATGTGACAATTACGCACCCCTTGGGGAAAGGACCCAGCACCTACTGTCTCCCTGTTTCTGTGTCCCTTCCTGGGCATTTGGTCCACAGGCAGCATCCTGAGGACACTCCTGTGAGCAGGGAGCCTCCAAGCCTAATGGCAACTTGGCTTACCTTCTCTTCTCCAATTCAAAATCAGCTCTTTCCTGGTGTAACTCAGGCTACCACCACCAGAATCAGTTTCTCTGTTGGGAGCACAGCCACCACCCCTTTTGTCTGGTGGGCTGAGTTCTCTGAGAGCAAAAGGCAATGTGCTCCAGGAGGGTGGCAGCCACCAGGCCAGGCACCTGCTTTAGGAAATGACCGTTCACATCCCTTCAGCTGCTGCAAAGACGGTTTCTCTTCAGAAAGCAACAGGTTTTGTACCTTTCAGTCTCTAGCAAGAAAACAGGAAGGTATATATCTAATGTGAAAATAAAGTAAAACTTTTAGGCTTGGAGTGAAGTATTCATTACTGCTCAACATCTGGCAGGTAGCATCTTTGGTGCCCAGGCGTAACACCATCTATTCTTTGCATCCGTTTAAGCCAAACTTCAACTGGAAATAATTCCAGTCACTAGAAATAGGCATTTGGAGGCTTATTTCATTAGAGTAATATTAGCTCTTTTATCAGTTGTCTCTGAAAAAGTTTTTTAGTGATAAATTCTTGCTCATTCCATATTAGGTCCCTGTCATAATGCTAAGATAAAAACAAAAATAATCTGCTGTCGACAAACTCTTTATCATGAATTACAAAATGTTGTGTCTGCTTGAGAAGAAAACACAAATAGACTATTAAAGCTGTGTTAAGAATCATCAATATGTATTAATTTATTCATGTTTTAAATAAAGGACCTCCACATATTCGCTTTAATAAAAATATGACTTAAGCTCACAGATCATTGAAAGATATTCAAGAATATATGCTGAAACCCATTGAAGAAAAGTAAATGGAAAATCAGGTCAAACCTTCCTTGCAAGACTGACATCAATTAAATATTAAACCCTTTAATAGAAGGTAACTGAATATGGCCTAAATGCCTGATGGCATTATTTCAAATCTGAAATATTGTAATCAGATTAAATAGGTAGTGAAGCAGTTTTATTAAATTTCTGGGCAATCATTTTTTAAAGTATCTTTGTTTTTTCACCAGGGAGTTTGTTTAATATAAACTTATTTAAACTCTGCGAACATTTTAATGTTTTCCTTTCATTAACAAGTTCTTACTTGTCCCAGGTGGGACCCCTGCCCTCCCAGCAGGCTCCCTCAGATTACTGGCAGCTGGTGAAGGAGGAGCCTGGTACTGTCTTCACTCATTCAGTCACTGAAGATAGAAACAGCAGCGGCTTCTCCCAAAGCAAGACCAGAGCTTTTCTCAACCTTCCCACCGTATTTAACTAAAATTTGTAGACTGCAGCTAAATCAGTGCTGAGGGAGAATTTTATAGCAGTAATGCATACACTGGAAAAGAAGAAAAGTCCCAAATCAATACTATAAACTCCCACTTAAGAAACTAGAAAAAGCAGCACAAAGTAAATGCAAAGTGAGCAAAAGGAAGGACATAATAAAGAGATAGGCAGAAATAATTAAAATTGAAAACAAATACAAGAGAAATAAAAATAAAAAGAGAAAGAAAAACATGAAACAAAAAGTTGGTTCTTAAGCAATAAAATGATCAAGGGTGTAGTAAGACTGGCATTTTAAAAGAGACCCAAATTACTAATAACAGGAGTGAAACAAAGGATAACACTACAAACACTGCAGATATCAAAATGATATCAAGGAAAGGTTATGAACAACTATGCACACATAAATCTTACAACAAATGGACCAATTCCTCTAAAAGCAGAAACTACCACAACTCACAAAATAGGAAACAGATTATTTGCATAGCCCGTAACTAATAACAAAGCTGAATTCATAACTTTAAAAAAATACAAAAACTAAATTTCCAGGCTGGAATTCATTGGAAAATTTTACCAAACATTCAAAGTAGAATTACAATTTTACACAATTTCTTCAAAAAAATACAAGAGGAGGTAACACGTCCCAACTCATTTTAAGAGACCAGTATGGCTTTGATATCAAACCCTGATATGAAAAGGATAGTACATCCACATACAAAAAAAATACAAATGAATATCTCTCATGAACTTACATGCAAAAATGTTCCATGCAATTTTAGCAAACTAAATCCAACCATGTATAAAAAGAATAATACCACATGACTAAGTGGGATTTATTTCAGGTATGCAGGGTTGTTTCTATATTAAAAAATCAATCACTGTGTTACACCATGTCAATGGCATAAAAAAGAAAAATCATATTATTATGT
The DNA here is from genome assembly GCF_949987515.2 of Delphinus delphis. Lineage (NCBI taxonomy): Eukaryota > Metazoa > Chordata > Mammalia > Artiodactyla > Delphinidae > Delphinus > Delphinus delphis. The sequence continues at coordinate 2,850,020 of NC_082691.1, forward strand.
AAAATAAAGCAAAGAAAGCATTTAACAAAATCCACACATTCATGTTAAAATTTTTGTTACTATGTTAAAAGATAAACTGAGGCACATTAAATTCTTCAAGAGTTTATTTGAATCAGGCAGCACCAAACCAAAAGTGGTTAGGAGCACTCCACCGAAAGGAAGATGGGAAGAGGATTTATATGTTGGATGCATAAGATACACAAGGAAACTATTTTAATGGCTAGAGCTGAAATGGTTACATTATTTGGAAAAGACTAGTAGGCCATGTGTGATTTGTTCTTAGATTCAAATGCCTTAATCTTGAGATTTTTATAAGAAATGACTGTAGCATAAGTTTGAGTTTGCTTGTCAAGGCGCTCAAACCACCTCAGTCTAATGGCTTTTTGTTTGATTACTTTAACAATTAGGAATAGAGGGAAACATCCTCAATCTCATTAAAATTCTATTTCAAAAATCTTATAGATAACACCCTACTTTCTGGTTAAGACTGAACACCTCCACTCAAAGATCAGAAACAAGGCAGTTATATTTGCTCTCTCTACCCCATTCAATATAGTACTGAAATACTAGCCACTGCAATAAACCAAGAAAAATAAATGCCATATAGTCTGGAAGAGAAGAAATAAAATCATCTCTAGTTGCAGGTGATGGTCAGAATGTCTACATAGAATATCCCAAATTAACAAAATAAAACTCCTGGAACTAAGAAATGAGTTCAGTAAGGTCATGAGATGAACATTCAACACAAAAATCAATTGCATTTCTATATGCTAACAATGAACATGCGTCAGCAGAAATTTTAAAAACACACTACCGTTTACAATTGCTTTAAGAAAAATGAAATACTTAGGTATAAATTTAAGAAAACATGTCCAAGATCTGCATGTTAAAAATTATAAAATGAAAAAGAAAAGAAAGAAGACCTACATATATGGAAAGACATACTGTATTCATGAATTTGAAGATACACATTGGAAAGATGCCAATGCTCCTTAAATTGAATGCAATTCCTGCAAAAATCTCAACAAACTTTCTTATAGACATACAAGTTCATTCTAAAATTTAAATGCACAGGGAAATCCCTAGAATAGCCAAAACAATTTTGAAAAAGGACAACAAAGTGGGAGGAATCATCCGTCCCAATGTTAAGGCTTACTATTGAACCACAGTAATGAGACAGTCTTTCACATGCAGAGGAATTGGGATGGGGAGGGGCCTGTGTCTACAAAGACATAGCTCAAGGGAGATTTTTACGGCAATGAAACTTTTCTATATTCATCTTACAAGATTCTATGCATGTGTGTATCCTTATATGAAATGATGAAATGCCTGAGAATTTCTGTAAAAAAATTCAGAAATATAGATTGGATCAATGAAGCAATGAACATATGTGGCAAAATATTGCTTTCATTGAATATGGGTGAAGGGCACTGACTTATATTATTCCTTCTAATTTTGTGTATGTTTTCAAATTCCCTCTCTCTGTTTCTCTCTTTACACAAACACACACACATTATTTTTTTCTGAACAATTTGAAAGTAAGATGCAAATATGTTGCCACTTCACCCTTAATGCTTACATTTATTTCTTAAATTAAAAAAACACTCTCCTACATAACTACAGTACAAAATTAAAATTAAGAAATTAATATTACTATCTAATCCACGGGCCCCATTATTTAAATTTCACAAACTGCTTTTTTTTTATATAGATTCACAATCTGATGTGTGATCATATATTTTATTTAGCTGTTATATCTCTTTAGTTTGCTTCAATCTGAAATAATTCCTCAGTCCTTTTCTCTTTGTTTTTCATTACTTGGATACTTTGATAACTATGGCAGTTTTGGGCAGAAGTTCCATAGAAATAATAGTTTGTTCTAATTGCATCAGGAGAACATGATGCTGAATTGTTCTGTTACCAGTGATATTCAATTTTTCACTTTGTTACAGTGATTCTGGGCTTTTCTGCATTGGTAAGTTAGTTAATAATTACATTTTACTTATTAATAATTAAATAAAATTAAATAGAAGATATTTTGACACTATATAAATATCCTATTCCACATCAAATTTTGAGCCACTAATTTTAGCAGTTGATGCCAATTCTTTGTCTGAATCCATTATCCTTATGATAGTAGCCAAATGGTGGTTTTCTATTTCTGTCATCCCATTTATATTTATTAGTAGGTACTCTACTGTAAGACAGAACTCACCTCTCTTCCTTATGTATTGATTTATATCAACATGGACTCATAGATTCCTATTTTACTCAATGTGTCACAATTCATTAATATCATTATTTATTTTGAAGCTCAGTATTTTCCAGACTTGGCCAGTAGGAAATCCTTCAAGCTAACTCCTATGCACTTTTGACAATTTTCATTATTTTTAAAACACTTCCTCACATTCTGACACAGCAAAATGTTCCAGGTTCATCTTGTACTTCCTCTGTTCCTGCTCTGGTGTCAAGGATCATTGATTCTTGGCTCTTGGGGTGGTACTGTTTCTGGTTCCTCTCATGAGACAGAGCTGGAAAAAAATTCATGTACCCACACTATCTATATCTATTTTCAAATGTGTCTTCTATATAAATGTTAGCAACCTTGAGATCACACTTTGACCTTGGCATTCTAATCCACTGCCCCATGGTTAATCCTAGCCTTATTCATTTTTATACTTTTAACTGCCTTTTGTAACCTGGCTCCCATTATACTTGATATATTTACTTATATACTTTTTCTCCCTGTGCATAATCTCTTTACCACCAGAGCCATTTCCACAGCCCAAGACAAGCACCTGTCACCCTTTATCCCAGGATTGTTGCCCTATACACTGTTCTGGGCATGACTTCTCCACCCACACTAGACAGGTTGGCGAGTTGTTTAGACTCAACAAAGGGAAAGGTATTTAAAAATTTTATAATAAAAAAAGTACTTAACAGTGACAGTTTAAATTTTCTTTCCAATTTGGTTGCATTTCATTTATTGTTGTTGCATAACTGCTGTGGATAGGACTTTCAGTTGAATAAAAGTGGGGAGAGTGGGCAAACTTGTCTTGTTCTTGATCTTAGAAGAAAAGTATCAGAATTTTACTGTTGAATATAATATTAGATGTGGGTTTGTCATACAAGGCCTTGATAATGTTGAGGCGCATTGCCTCTATTCCTATTTTGTTGAGAGTTTTTATTGTAAATGGATGTCAAGTGATTTTTCTGCATCTATTGAGGTGATCATATAATTTTTATCTTTCATTTTGTTAATATGATGTATCATGTTGATTGACTTGTGGATGTTGAACTATCCTTGCATCCTCGGAAGAAATAGCACTTGATTATGGTGTATGGTACTTTTAGGCTATTGTTAAATTCAGCTTGATACTATTTTGTTGAGAACTTTTGCATCTATGTTCATTAGGAATATTGGCCTGTAATTTTCTTTTTTTGTGATGTCTTTGTCTGGTTTTGGTATCAAAGTAATGCTGGCCTCATAACAGGAGTTTGAAAGCGTTCCCTCCTCTTCAAATTTTTGGAAGAGTTTGAGGATACATATTAAATCTTTGAATGTTTGGTAGATTTCTCCAATAAAGCTGTTTGGTCCTGGGCTTTTGTTTTTTGGAATGTTTTGATTACTGATTCAATCTCCGTACTATTTAGTAATCAGTCTATTAAGATTTTCTATTTCTTCATGATTCAGTCTTGAAAGATTTTATATTCCTAGGAATTTATCCTTTTGGTTAAATTGATTAACAATTGGTTGTCCAAGTTCTTGACATTTAATTGTTCTCTCTTTCATTTTCAATTTTATTTATTTGAGCATCCTGTTTTTGTTTCTTGGCAAATCTAGATAAAGGTTTTATCAATTTATCTTTAAAAAAAACCCAGATGTTAGTTTCATTTATCTTTCTTTTGTCTCTTTAATCTCAATTAAATTTCATTTATTTCTGCTGTGATCATTATTATTTCCTTCCTTCTACTAACTGTGGTCTTTGCTTTTTCTAGTACATTTAAGTGTAAAGTTAGATTACAGGCCAAAATATCTGACAAATATAGATGCAAAAATCCTCAACAAGATATTAGCAAACCAAATCCAACAACACATAAAAAGGATCACACACAATGATCAAGTTGGATTCATCCCAGGGTCACAAGGATGGTTCAACATAGGCAAATCAATCAATGTGATACACCACATCAACAAAAGAAAACCACATCATCATCTCAATGATGCAGAAAAGACATTTGATAAAATGCAACATCCATTCTTTATAAAAACTCTCACCAAAGTGGGTATAGAGGGAACATATCTCAACATAATAAAAACAATTTATGAGAAAATCACAGCCAACATAATACTCAATGGTGAAAAGCTGAAAGCCTTCCCACTAAAATCTGGAAAACGACAAGTATGACTACTCTCACTTCTCTTATTCAACATAGTATTAGAAGTCCTAGCCACAGCAATCAGACAAGAAAAAGAAAGAAAATATATCCAAATAGAAAGGGAATACATAAAACTATTATTATATGTAGATGGCATGATAGAAAACCCTAGAGATTCCACACAAAAACTATTATAACTGATACACAAATTCAACAAGGTAGCAGGGTAGAAGATTAACATACAGAAATCTGTTGCAATCTTTATGCTAACAATGAAATATCAGAAAGTGAAAGTTTAAAAAATTACTTTTAAAATTGTGTCAAAAAAATAAAATACCTAGGGATAAACCTGACCAAGGAGGTGAAAGACTTATACACTGAGCACTATAAAACATTGATAAAGGAAATTGTAGATGATTTACAGAAATGGAAAGACATACCATGTTCTTGGATTGTAAAAATGAATGTAGTTAAAATGGCCATACTACCCAAAGCAATCTACAGATTTAATGTGGTCCCTATTAAATTACCCATGACATTTTTCACAGAACTAGAATAAATAATCCTAAAATTTATAAAAAAAACAGAAAAGACCCAGAATTGCCAAAGCAATCCTGTGGAAAAAGAACAAAGGAGGAGGCATAACCCTCCCAGACTTGACAATACTACAAAGCTACAGTGAAAAACTGGTGTGGTATTGGCACAAAATCAGACATATGGATCAATGGGACAGAATAGAAAGCACAGAAATAAACCCACACACCTATGGTCAATTAATATTTTGGCAAAGGAGGCCAGAAAATACAATAGAGAAAAGACAGTCTCTTCAGCAAGTAGTGTTGAGAAAGCTGGACAGCTGCATGTAAATCAATGAAGTTAGAACACTCCCTCACACCATACACAAAAATAAACTCAAAATGGCTTAAAGACTTCAATATAAGAAATGACATCATAAAACTTCTAAAAGAGAACATAGGCAAAACATTCTCTGGCACAAATTATAGAAATACTTCCTTAGATCAGTCTCCTATGGCAATAGAAATAAAAGCAAAAATAAACAAATGGGACCTAATCAAACTTATAAGCTTTTGCACAACAAAGGAGACCATAAAAAAACCCAAAAAGACAACCTTCAGAATGGGAGAAAACATTTGCAGATCATGTGATTGACTAGGGATTAATTTCCAAAATATACAAAGAGCTTATACAGTTCAATATGACAAACAAAAGCACAACTCAATCAAAAAATGGGCAGAAGACCTAAATATTCATTTCTCCAGACATACAGATGGCCAATAAGCACATGAAAAGATTCTCAACGTCTCTAATTATTAAAGAAATGCAAATCAAAACTACAATGACATATCACCTCAGAGCAGTTAGAATGGTCATCATCAAAGTCTGCAAATAGTAAATTCTGGAGGGACTTCCCTGGCAGTCTGGTGGTTAAGACTCCACACTTCCAATGCAGGGGGCATGGGTTTGATCCCTGGTCTGGGAACTAAGATCCCACATGCTGTGTGGTGGGGCCAGAAAAATAAAAAACAAGCTGGAGAAGGTGTGGAGCAAAAGGAACACTCCTACACTGATGGTTGGGATATAAGTTGGTGCAGCCACTATGGAGAATAATATGGAGGTTCCTTAAAAAACTAAAAATAGAATTACTATATGATCCACCAATCTCACTCCTGAGCATATATCTGGAGAAAATTCTAATTAGAAAAGATACATGCACCTCAGTGTTCATAGCAGCATTATTTACAATAGCCAAGACATGGAAGCAACCTAAATGTCCAGTGACAGAGGAATGGATAAAGAAGATGTGGTACATATACACAATGGAATATTATTCAGTCATAAAAAAAGAATGGAATAATGCCATTTGCAGTAACATGGATGGATCTGGAGATTATCATACTAAGTGAAATAAGGCAGAGAAACACATAATAATATTAAGAGATATAATATTAAGAGATATTTGTAGAGAAATCTGTTTTAGCTGATCATCATTCCCCATTTTCCCCAGTGTTAAGCACTGTTTTAGCCCTCCGGAATCCTGAATTTCTACCTAGTGATAAAGTCAACTCTATTTTATATTAGAATGTTTTCTGTGTAATATGCCCTTAGCTTTCATTAATGACTTCTTTAATTTTGGTTTTAGACTGGACATGGAATGATGACTCTAAAGCTGACTGTTTATGCTGAGGTATTCCACATTTCCTTTTGGAAGGTTTTAGAGTTTAAAACGGAATGCTGTAAGCCAAGGAACAATTAACTTGTTTGTCCATTCATTCATTACCGTATTCAATAAACATGTATTCCTCAGCGTCTATCTACTAAACACTGCTAAGTGCTGAGGTTAGAACAGTGAATGAAACAGATGAGGATGGTGCTTATGAAGATTTCACATGGTGCATAAAGACAGGGATGGGGGAGACTTCATCACGTCTCTGATGGCCTGTAACAGAGAGGTCCCAGCTCTCCTCTCAAGGGATGCAGTGGCTTGGATGATGAAGCATGAGGAATGCTGGGGTAAAAGTTAATTGTTTGAGCTTATTTAAATCTTAGTCAAAATGTTTTCCTTTGAGCTTTGTGTAAGGCCTGCACAGGAGAAAATGTTTCAATCCACACATTTCCTCTGTTCTCTATGTTAACAAGAATACACCCCCTCCAGGGAAGCTGCCTAGATGCCTATTAAAATGTACATTCTTGAAATAATAGCAAGGTGATAAAATGACATATAATCAGTGGAATTGCACCTTGTGAATACCTATATTATAGAACTTATACTGTATTGCACTTTACCCCTTCATCACTAGAGTGAAGTCAACTAGAGCATATTATTCAGCTTTGAATTCACTGCTCCATCAAGCAGAGTGACTGCCAAAATATGGTTGCTCAAAATAAGTTGAAAAATTGGTGAACACATTCATTTATGGTTTTACATTAAAAACTTATTACATGCTAGAATAAAAGATATATCTACTGAAGAGAAGAAGTTTATCTGGGCCCTTAAAACTAAGTAATAATCACACTAAATTAAAATTTTGTGAATGAGCGTTATGTGCTAGAGGTAGGGTTACAGCAAGGTTTTCTCCAGATGTACCAAACACATTTTTTAATCTTTTGTGTCAAAGTATGAATATACTTCTGGGCTAATCGTATACATATCACAGTGGAGGAAAATAAACAATGACAAAGACTTAGAAGTTATTGCTATAGAGTGAATTGTGTCTCCCTAAATTTCATATGTTGAAGCCTTAATCTCACTGGGATGGTGTTTGGAGATGAGACCTTTAGGGAGGAAACTGAGGTTAAATCAGGTCACAATGGTGGGGTCCTAATCCAATAGAACTGGTGTCCTTGTAGGAACAGGATGGGACATCACAGAGTTTTTTTCTCCCTGTATGCACCAAGGAAAGGTCATGTGAGGACACAGCAAGAAAGACTGAAAGCCAAGAACAGAGTTCTCACCAGAAACCAACTTTAAATGTACCTTGATCTTGGATTTGTATTCTCCAGAACATTGTGAAAATAAATTTCTGTTGTTTAAGCCACCCAGCCTGTGGTAGCTTTTTATGGCAGCCCAAGCAGACTCATGCCTTTGTGTTCATGGAAACTATGAATTGCAAATCACTTTGGCAGTATAACTCATAAAATAATTAATCTCAGATGAAAATATTTAACATAACATCTAATGTTACATAAAACCTCTGGACAGAACTTTCCAAACTAGCAGTCTCACCTACACAGAATATCTAGTCACTCCTTAATGATGGCAGGAGATGAGGGTTTAGAGCATTTTAAGATAATAATTACTCTCTAATGACAGAGAATCTACAGCAAAGATGGGTTTTACATTTTGTTTTCAAAAGGAAAGAAGTAAAGAAGAAAGAGTAGGGAGAGAGGCAGGAGGGAGAAAGTCAAGGACGGAGAGAAGCAGGGAGAAGAAGGAAGGAGAAGAAGGGAACCACTACTCATCAGTAGCCCACTTTTGCTCTGCCCCTCATGCCCCTCATGCCTTGTTTCCATTCTGCACCAACTTTGCTCTAAGTTCTATCATTACAGTCATTCCCTCATCTACATCTTCCACCAATTTATCCCTTCTTTCCTTCATTATAATTCACTTGCATACAGTCATGGTTATTATGTCCTATAGTCAGTCAACTCTGTTTTAAAGGCACTACCCTCTTACTTTGGCTGGTGATCTCATTTTTTCCTGTGGGTACTGAATACTCTAAACTTCAGTGATATGGATAAGAGAGAAACACCCTCAAGCAGGAAACAAGGTGATGCCTGCCTGGAGGGTCTACCATAGCCATGACTGCCACCTGAGGTGAGACGGAAAGGATGAGATGAAGTGGTAGAGTTGTCTGGCCCAGTTCACCTCTTGCATCATCGAGATCCTCATGATCTCATGCATGTCCACTCTATTGATTAGACTTCAGATACTGACCAGCTGCAGTCTCTTAAAAGCACTGAATATCAAGTGTTCAGACATATAATCTACACTCCCCTTTACTGCAACTGATAATATTAATTATTTACCTCCTCCACCATTCATTCTAGATTTTCTTCATCTTTCGTCACCGTTTCCGTTGGTTTAGGTTGCTTTTCTGATGGGGCCACCCAGACCTTCCCTGAGGAGTCTGAGCCCTTGCCAGGCTTGGGTTATGGCAATTGTTTATTCCCATTACCACCAGTGAACACCTACTATTTAACAAGCCCCTGATAATAATCCTGGTCAATTACTCCTGCCAGATGCTTTTTTCTATCTTTGCCTACTAGTCTATCACCTTGGAGAGCTCAAAATGATTAGGTGGGAGTCATAGCTGAAGCTCAGTGGAAACATCAGAGTTTCCCCTTGGAAATATTCTCCTAATAGGAAAAAAGGATCTCCTATCCAGTAGATACTAAGGATGGAATCAATATTTATACACTATGGCAAAGATACTTATGATGAGAGGGGCTGTTTCTGCTTCTATCTTCCAATTTCTAGACTCAAGTGTTCTAGCTTTAGAGGACACAGCAGCATGGACTGCAGTTACATCAGTGCCTGTTCCACATCTTTGATGACAGTGCCATCAGTCTTCAGTATATTGTCCCCAAGCAGGCACATTCGCTGAGCTAAGAGTTCATGCTATTGTTCTGAGACCAGATGCTTTCAGGTGAGCAGACACCTAACTGGCTGGAAGTTTTCCTTAAGGTGAGAGGTCCATGAGAACACCCTCAGATTCCATAATTTACTAGAAGGATTCACAGGACTCAGAAAGAGCTGTTATACTTGGAGTTATAGTTTATGACACTGGAAGATTATGAATTAAAATCAGCAAAGGGAAAAGGTGATGTCCAGGAGAAGCCAGGTGTGAGCAACAAGATGTCCCTCCCCAGTGAAGCTGCACACGGTGTGATGAATTCTCCCAGCAATAATGTGTGTCTACACATGCAAGTTCACCAACCAGGGATTCTCACCTGAGCCCAGGTGCTCAGTGTTTTCATCAGCAGCCAATCACCCCCAATGCTGCTGTAGGTAGCATCTCCATGACTGATCAGCTATTCACAGCTCAGCCTCCTGGAGCAAAAAGAGGTGTTCATCATAAATCCCATTGTTAGGATAAATTTCTCTCATCACACTGTTCTTTCATGGGAATCAGACAAGGGTCAGTGCCAAGGACAAGCCTTTCTTTTGAACATGTTTGGTTTAAGCAACACAAGCCTGCTGAGTTCACCCTTTCTTGCACCATCTCCTTACGTGTAAAATGGGTCTCCCGGTCTAAAATGATATTATGTGATTTATACCATAATTAAAAATGTGATTCTGATATTGGTAAAGTGGGACTGTTGTAAGCTCTCTGAGGGTGGCAGTAGCAGAAGAGTCATAGGTGCCCAAGGACAGAAACAACATGATGCATCCTTAAAACAAGACTCACAGAGTGTGGTGAGTGAACCCCACCCCCAGAACTGTTCAATCCTGACACCGCTGAAACCAGAGACAGAGCAGGAAGATCAGAGTCAGATAGAGGATGGGGGTTGGAGAAGCACCACACAACACCCATCAGATTTCTTCACCTTTCCTCTGGTGTGGGGGCTGAACACCAGCTCTGACTGCCCTGAGGAACTGGTGGAGGAGAAGCAAAGAACAAGACTCCACGCTCCTTTCCTACTCATCCTCCCATGGGTCCAGGGAAGCTTGCGCCAGGCTCCAGCAGCTGTAACCTTAGTGGGGGTTGCTGAGGTGGAGAGCAGGCAGAAGTCGTACCGTTCAGCACATGGATCAGAGCCAGGAGTGAACTCACCAGCCCTAGTTTCAATCAGGTGATAAGTAAATACTATATTGTTATGTGCTGCCTTGAGAATGAATGCAGAGCTCTTTCAAAGAAGGATACGTGTCATAGGCAGGAATGGAATATCCATGTTCTAAAATAATTGAGAGAATAAACAGGGAATCTTGGGGTCAGGGGGGATAGTTACAACCAATTGCCAAAGAGTCATTGGGATACTCTGGGTGCAAAAAGCAGAAAAATGATACAAAATCACAGATATCATCGACAACTCGTTGGTCTCCAAATGGAACCAGTTGCAGCTAACATGTCTTCTTACTTTTTCTTTCCCTGTGTAAGACAGGTTTTTGTCTAGAGACCTAAAAATTTGCAGTTTGTAAATCTGTGTCTAGTGACCTCGTAGGAAACTCAATGTATCCTGGCCATGAAATACTCAGTTAAACTGCCCAGATGTTGCCATGGAAAAGAGTTCCCAAATTGTAAAATGTTTATGTCTGCACCACATTTTATTTGTAGTTTTTGTGGTGCAATGAGCATAAGTTCTCAGGAGGGTTCCTTCATAAGGCTGCTGTTCAGAACTTAGTTTCACACACACACACACACACACACACACACACACACACACAAGCACACAGCATCCTGGTGAAGCGTAACAATTTTTTTCACAAGGTAGTTAGAGTTCTGAAGAATCTGTAGACATTTGCTACAATTCTACATGTAATTTCCATTGTATGCCTAATTGCAATTTCATTTTTAAGTTATAATATTTAAAACAAATTAATCTTCTAGTTCTATGTTAAATTATGCCTTTATTCTCTTTGGAGTGATGCATAGTTGTAAATATCAGTCTAGTGCACCCATTACTTTGTACTTGCCTTGCCTTAGTTTATCATGTACCAAATTGTGGCAACAAGTTCCTAATTTACCACCTGCTTTCTTTCTGGGGTCCCTTCTATGGGCCTTTGTATCATTCCCAAGCTTAGAAAACTCTCATGTGGCTTCTAATCACGTGTACAGTACGTCTTGAACCCATCATAAGCAACACTAGCTGCCTTTACTCAGAATATTCTCCATCTACCTCACCACGGTGCTCATGCACACCTCCAGAACAAGAGTGTCTCTTACAGCTTAGAACATCTTCTTTCCTTCACGTCAACTCCAGGCTTTATCTTTTAGAACATAAATCAAATACCAGGTCATCAACACCCCTTCCCTTATTCTTCAGACAATTTTCTGAGCCCTTCATATGCTGCTCCTTTGCTTGATTTGGTATCGACAAAACAATTTTCTGATATCGGGATTACTTACCCTGGGGTTCCCCACAAGCTTACAGACTCCTGGAGTAGAAGGACCATGCCTTGGTCTTCACTTAGAACCTTCACAACTTACTGGTATGTCTGACTCCGTCACTTTATGAGAAATTACTCTTCATGGGACTTGGTTCACATCATGATTAAGGGGATAACAAGAGGAAAAGTTTTATGATTTTTGTGCTTCAGTGCTTTCACTGAACAATTCTGTGGAATTTTCATAAAGGAAGATCGACGTTACGCTCTAATGAATTTGCATGTGTGCCATGCATATTCTCAGAACAATTTTAAACCCGGCGTCTCCCTGACTCACTGCAGTGGTGGTTATTATCACAGTTTTCAAGAAGACACTGAGACATAAAGAGGAAAATGATAAATAATATGACCTTGGAGATAGAGCATAAGTTAGTTTTGCTCATGTCAGCATCTGGATCCTTAATGTAGTCAAAATAAGTTTGGGAAAATTATCATAAGCTGTAATTTTACATTGTGTCAGCAATTCTCTAGAGTATTATATTATGCTATTAACTATGTTGCATTAATTCTTGTTACTCTGTAAACATATGGTTATTAGATTAGAATATTATTAGCATAAATACAGTCTCAAGTAACATGAAAATTAACATGAGAAACTTAGAATCAGCCAAGAAACACCATTTTCATGGGCTCATTGAAACCTCCCCTATTTGCATAAAGGACCAAGCAAGTGATTGGTGTTTTAGAAATAGTAGGACAGCCACACTGTTTACAGGGCAAAACATTATGCAATAATAAGAAGCAAGTCATACTTTGACAGCCATTAAAAATGTCCTTTACTTCTGCTTCTTCAAAGCTCTTAAGCTAAATTTGTTATATTTGGGGGCAGCCATTATTATTATTTTGTTTTACTATTCTGACCCTCTTGTAGATCCTTGCAAAGAGTGATTACCCAAAGGTAAGAATTTAGAAAAGATATTTTATCTTCTATACCACAGCTCAAAATCATCCTGGTACCCACTGACTTTGTTCAGAATTTCACAGACATTTCAGAAATAAAATTTTATTACATTTTATTTATATTTATTTTATATTTATATTATTTATATTAATATTATTATATTATATATAAATATATAATTAATAATTATATAATATATAATTAATAATTATATAATATATTAATATATATTATAATATTATTATATATTAATTTATATTATATATTATATTTATTTATATTTTATTTTTATTATATTATATTTTATTTATTTGATTATATTGCACTGCACTATAAACTTCCACTGTGAAAACAATTTGGAAGAATCCTAAGTGGATAAACTATGAAACTGCAGGCAGACTGACATATTTCCCAGTGAAGGAACCGGATTATTTTTGAGAAAATCAATATTATGCCCACACTGATGTCATTTTTATTCAACAAGAGGTAATACAAGCAGAGACACCTTAAAGTAAGTGAGGATACCTTGAAAAGTCATGCTTGGCCGAGTTCATCTCTGAGGTACTCACAGCGAGAAGTTGCATGCCAAAACGTAGCATGAAGAGTACAGGAAATGAACGACCTTTCAGAACTTTTTTAGAAAAATGGTATTTAAGTTTAGAGAATCTTGACATTTTGGAAGCACAGGCACAAATAGTGAGTAATATCAGAATTAGGTATTTTTAAATCTGAAGAATTTTAAGCCAACTTTTCAAAAGAAGTAATTTTTTTGGACACATGTCACTGAATCATTATTCACATAGAGACAAAAAGCCTTGTAGCCAGTGAAAAAGACATACTCCTTCTTAGACTCTGAAATTTTAAATATATGAATGGAGCCCTGATATTCTCTTAAAACGTTAAATAACCAAAAAAGGTATAATACCATGTACAAAAACTTCCCTCACTAAAAAAAAAAAAAAAAAACCTCTTTGGTCCTTGGTCTTCTTTTCAATTTTTATTTTTTCTAAAATGATTTCTTTTTTTAGGTTAGTTAAAAACTTTCAAACTAGAATGTTAAAAATGTTAACACTAATTAGTTATTTAGTGCTTTCTATGTAGTAGACCCTGTGTTAGGGACATCATATCATAATTGATTTTGTGTTCTATTTCCCATGATCATCTTCAGATGAAACCTATCATGGGGCGTGGGGAAGGGAAGAGGGTGCAATGTTGCCTGGACTAGGGGGGCCTGAGTGGCATCGCTCCTGTTCATTGTCTTAAATTATCCGTCACTAGTTCTGGAGTTTTGGGGATGAGGTTTTACTCTCAGTCTCTTCAGTTGTGAGTCAGAGATTGAATTAACCAAATATTTCCATTACCAAAACATTTTAAGTGATGGTATTCACTTTTAATGATTTTTTATAAAAAGCTTTATTTTTACAAATAGCAATAATGATATTGTGAGCTCTTAGCTTTTGTCTCTGAACTTCTCTTCTAATTTATATTTACTCTCATTCTCATTTTGTATTATTTGTTTTATTCAGCCATATTATTGTATTGTTTCTGCTGTAAGGCAAATAAATCATTGTAGAAGAAAACAATATATACACATATACATAACCAGGTGTATATATGCATATAAATTAAACTGCAAACTTTACAGCAGGGAAGACAAAAGCTGTTGCTACTTTATTTTATTTTTCTTTTGATAGTGGTTGTTACATAAATGAGCCAAAGATGGGCTCCAAATATTTGTGTACTTTTTCACAGTGGGCTGCTACCTATTAGCTCAGAAGCCCGCTGGCACCAAACTCAAATTTTTACACATCCAATTGTTTAAAATGCAGTCAAAATAATCAGATTTTCAGCCTGTTAGAGCCCACTTGGTTTTCATACCCCATGACACTGCACTCAATATGTACTGGCCATAGATGGGATAAACCCAAGGACTCTAAGCCCCCGCTGCCCTCCAACCCAGAGACTCTCGCTGGGCTGCTTGCTGAGTGACATTGCCTGGACATGGAAGGCCCTCTTGGACTCCCCTCTCCTCTGGAAGTTCCCTCCCCCTCCTCCCCTTCTCCTGATGTTAAGGACCTTCTCAGGGTACAAACTTGTCAAAGCATCCCCTCAATAAACCTTACTGTGTGCTACTGCCCCCTGATGGTCATATCTTTTTCCTTGTTCAGCACCTGCATCCTTCACACTCATTATCGTGGTGAAACAAAAATAAGACATGGAACCAAATATATATATTTTGCATCCTCTATCTAATATACACTGTACTGAGCATTTTTCATTCACTCTATTATTTTACCTTATGAAATTCTTACTCACTGGGTAAAGGTGTTATTATCCCCTGACAAATAAGAAAATCAAAAGAGCACATCAAGTCTTCCACATCTAGGAAGAAATGTAACTTAAGTGGTGATGAAGAACAAACTCAGCCGTCACATTCCATTCTTTTTCTGGTTATAAATCACCAGCCCATCTACTTTGAGCTCTCTACTTTTATTTTTAATTCATTATGAAGTCCTGTTATGCCATCCTGACATGTATCAGGGATTTAATTTTTTCCAAGACTCATTTTCTTTACTTGCAAAACAAATTCAAAAAAATCCGTTCTAAATGTACAAGCCCACATGAAAAGAAGCATAAGTAATTACTTTATCATCTATGAGGAGTTCATACATATAAAAGCATTATTTCTTTTTTTAATTCTGAAATGACAGTGGGCAGTGGATCCATACATTGTGGACATCATGATATAGATACCAAATAATTCAAATGGTGATGTGAACCATTATTACAGAACTTACTTGTGCCAAGGCAATATCTGATGCATAAATGGTAAGAATTCATTATTTTGAATCCATTAACAAAATACTGATTTGATAGGTCGCTGAAGACATGGATGAAAAAACTACTCCTTAGCAGTCTGAAAAGAAGTAGTTTTCCAAAGGCAATTTAAGTCTGAATTAAGTTTTTTTTACATTAGAAAATAATGCAAGAACTGAAACATTTTCCTCATTTAGAAAGTATTTTTATTTTAGCAGTACCATTATCTTGCAACATAGGTTAAGAAAGATAGCAGAATAGTTTTTAATTTTAAATTTATTTTTAAAAATAAGAAAAAACCTAATAAAATAATATTTGTAAAGCTAGTGTTACAAGTACAGATATTTTCAATTAATTTTTCACTGTTGAATTGATTGCCCATGGTCAACAGGAGTGAGATTCCCAGCTGCTGCTGCAGTTATATGTCACTATTTGTCCTTATTCTGCCAGATGCATGATTAGGTAATTTATGAAATAACAAAAGGAGGTCATAGTTCATTTAAACAGCAAATTGTAGAAAAATTTCTTTGAGAAATTGAATAATTCAAAAGAAATACTCAACCTCATTTTCTATTGGGAGGTAACAAGAGGTGCATTTACATCAAAATTTTAAGGGGTGTGTGTGTGTGTGTGTGTGTGTATTTATACCTATATTTTAAGACAGAATTTTAAAGCAGTAATAAATTATGAATTTGGCCCCTAATGGAAGTTTGTTAGAATATCAGAAGTTTGCACAGAACAAGTTTTTCTTATTGAACTCAATTGCCTGCCTTCATTTAGACTTGAAAGGTCAAATCTCAAGCTTTCTCTTGTAAAGATATTGGCTTACAGAACCTCTTGCTTATTGTAAGACAGCATATCTGACATGGACTTTGTGAATTTAGAGTCAAAATGTGCATTTAGGACCCTACTAGAATTTTGTTCTCAATAAAGTTCTTATAAAATAGCTTTATAAATTTAATGAATGTCACATTGTAAAACAGTGACATAAGACCCCTGAGAATCACATCCTGCTGGTTCTCCTCTGGCTCTTCCTACTTCTCGCCAGTCTCCCTGTGGACAACTTTTCTACAAAATGCCTCTTAAGTATTCCTGCTTTCCCAGTGTTCAGACTCACTTTGCTACCCACTTTGAATATTCTCAAAACACTGCTAAGTCTACCAGAGCCACCTACATGTTCATGATCTCCAAATTAACTGTATGCACTGCTGTCTCCTTACCAGCAGTGATTACCCATCTGCCACCTTTCTATGTCCTGATGTTAGAGTCTGGGCCACCAGAGAGGGACTGGGAGAAAGGCAGAGGGAGGGATTTTATCCCCATGTAGATTTCAAAGGTTATCTCTTTCTGCTTCCTCCTAAAATTTGGGTTCCATCTATGTTGCTCTATTTATAATTACTTTAATAGTCTATGTTCCCTTCTTATATTGTACATGGTGTTTACTCTGCATTGAACACATTTTTCCACTCATTTAGTTGGTTGATTTATACTCATTCTAGGTTCAAACATGACCTTCTCTTGGAATATTGTTTAAAAACCTATACATTGTTTAACAAGGACCTAGAAGACCTAAAGAGCAAAAAAACAATGATGAACAACACAATAACTGAAATTAAAAATTGTCTAGAAGGGATCAATAGCAGAATAACTGAGGCAGGAGAACAGATAAATTATCTGGAAGATAAAATAGTGGAAATAACTACTGCAGAGCAGAATAAAGAAAAAATAATGAAAAGAATTGAGGACAGTTTCAGAGACTTCTGGGACAACATTAAATGCACCAACATTCAAATTATAGGGGTCCCAGGAGAAGAAGAGAAAAATAAAGGGACTGAGAAAATATCTGAAGAGATTATAGTTGAAAACTTCCCTAATATGGGAAAAGAAATAGTTAATCAAGTCCAGGAAGCACAGAGAGTGCCATAAGGATAAATCCAAGGCAAAACACACCAAGACACATATTAATCAAACTATCAAATATAAAATACAAAGAAAAAAATATTAAAAGCAGCAAGGGAAAAACATAGGGTTAACAGCTGATCTTTAACAGCAAAGGAATCCCCATAGGGTTAACAGCTGATCTTTCAGCAGGAACTCTGCAAGCCAGAAGGGAGTGGCAGGACATTTTTAAAGTGATGAAGGAGAAAATTCTACAGCCAAGATTACTCTACCCAGCAAGGATTTCATTCAGATTGGATGGAGAAATTAAAACCTTTACAGACAAGCAAAAGCTAAGAGAATTCAGCACTGTCAAACCAGCTTTAAAACAAATACTAAAGGAACTTCTCTAGGCAGGAAACACAAGATAAGAAAAAGATCTACAATAACAAACCCAAACAATTAAGAAAATGGTAATAGGAACATACATATCAATAATTACCTTAAATGTAAATAGTTAAAATGCTCTAACCAAAGAACATAGACTGGCTGAATGGATACAAAAACAAGAACGGTATATATGTTGTCTACAAGAGACCCCTTGGGACCTAGGGACACATACAGACTGAAAGTGAGGGGATGGAAAAAGATATTCCATGCAAATGGAAATCAAAAGAAAGCTGAGGTAGCAATTCTCATATTAGACAAAATAGACTTTAAAACAAAGACTATTACAAGAGACAAAGAAGGACACTATATAATGATTAAGGGATCAATACAAGAAAAAGATATAACAATTGTAAATATTTATACACCCAACATAGGAGCACCTCAATACATAAGGCAAGTACTAACAGCCATAAAAGAGGAAATTGACAGTAACACAATCATTGTAGGGGACTTTAACAACCCACTTTAACCAATGGAAAGATCATCCAAACTGAAAATAAATAAGGAAACACAAGCTTTAAATGATACATTAAACAAGATGGACTTAGTTGATATTTATAGGACATTCCATCCAAAAACAACAGAATACACTTTCTTCTCAAGTGCTCATGGAACAGTCTACTGGATGGATCGTATCTTAAATCACAGATCAAACCTTGGTACATTTAAGAAAATTGAAATCATATCAAGTATATTTTCTGACCACAACACTATGAGACTAGATATCAATTACAGGAAAACAACTGTAAAAAATACAAACACATGGAGGCTAAACAATACACTACTTAATAACCAAGAGATCACTGAAGAAATCAAAGAGGAAATTAAAAAAATACCTAGAAAAAAATGACAATGAAAACACAATGAACCAAAACTTATGGGATGCAACAAGAGCAGGTTCTAAGAGGGAAATTTATAGCAATACAATCCTACCTTAAGAGAAAAGAAGCATCTCGAATAAAAAACCTAATCTTACACGTAAAGCTATTACAGGAAGAAGAAGAAGAAGAAGAAGAACAACAACAACAACAACAAAAAAAAACAAAGTTAGCAGAAGGAAAGAAATCATAAAGATCAGATCAGAAATAAATGAAAAAGAAAGGAAGGAAATCATAGCAAAGATCAATAAAGCTAAAAGCTGGTTCTTTGAGAAGATAAACAAAATCAATAAACCATTAGCCAGAGTCATCAAGAGAAAAAGGGAGAAGACTCAAATCAATAGAATTACAAATGAAGAAGGAGAAGTAACAACTGACCCTTCAGAAATACAAAGAATTATGAGAGATTACTACAAGCGACTCTATTGCAATAAAATGAACAACCTGGAAGAAATGGACACATTATTAGAAATGTACAACCTTCTGAGACTGAACCAGGAAGATATAGAAAGTATGAACAGACCAATCACAAGCACTGAAATTGAAACTGTGATGAAAATTCTTCCAACCAACAAAAGCCCAAGACCAGATGGCTTCACAGGTAAATTCTATCAAATATTTAGAGAAGAGCTAACACGTATCTTCTCAAACTCTTCCAAAATATAGCAGAGGGAGGAATATGTCCAAACTCAATCTACAAGGCCACCATCACCCTGATACCAAAACCAGAAAATGATGTCACAAAGAAAGAAAACTACAGGCCAATATCATTGATGAATATAGATGGCAAAATCCTCAACAAAATACGAGCAAACAGGATTCAACAGCACATTAAAAGGATCATCCTCCATGATCAAGTGGGGTTTATCCCAGGAATGCAATGATTCTTCAATATACACAAATCAATCAATGTGATACACCATATTAACAAATTGAAGGAGAAGAACCATATGATCATCTCAATAGATGCAGAGAAAGCTTTCAACAAAATTCAACACCCATTTATGATAAAAACCCTGCAGATGGTTTCCCTGGTGGTGCAGTGGTTGAGAGTCCACCTGCCAATGCAGGGGACACAGGTTCATGCCCCAGTCCAGGAAGATCCCACATGTCGCAGAGTGGCTAGGCCCGTGAGCCATGGCCTCTGAGCCTGCACGTCCGGAGTCTGTGCTGCGCAATGGGAGAGGCCACAACAGTGAGAAGCCTGTGTACCAAAAAAAAAAAAAAAAAAAAAAAAAAACAAACCTGCAGAAAGTAGGCATAGAGGGAACTTACCTCAACCTAATAAGGGCCATATATGAAAAACCCACAGCCAACATCATCCTCAATGGTGAAAAACTGAAATCATTTCCACTAAGATCAGTACCAAGACAAGGTTGCCCACTCTCACCACTATTATTCAACATAGATTTGGAAGTTTTAGCCACAGCATTCAGAGAAGAAAAAGAAATAAAAAGAATCCAAATTGGAAAAGAAGAAGTAAAGCTGTCACTGTTTGAAGATGACATGATACTATACATAGAGAATCCTAAAGATGCTACCAGAAAACTTCTAGAGCTAATCAATGAATTTGGTAAAGTAGCAGGATACAAAATTAATGAACAGAAATCTCTTGCATTCCTTTATAGTAATGATGAAAAATCTGAAAATGAAATTAAGAAAACACTCCCATTTCCATTGCAACAAAAAGAATAAAATACCTAAGAATACACCTACCTGAGGAGACAAAAGACCTGTATGCAGAAAATTATAAAACACTGATGAAAAAAATTAAAGATGATACAAATAAATGGATAGATATACCATGTTCTTGGATGGGAAGAATCAACATTGTGAAAATGACTATACTACCCAAAGCAATCTACAGATTCAATGCAATCCCTGTCAAACTACTAGTGACATTTTTCACAGAACTAGAACAAAAAATTTCACAATTTGTATAGAAACACAAAAGACCCAGAAGAGAAAAAGCAATCTTGAGTAAGAAAAACAGAGCTGGAGGATTCATGTTCCTGACTTCAGACTATACTATGAAGCTACAGTAATCAAGATAGTATGGTACTGGCACAAAAACAGAAATATAGAAAGCCCAGAGAAAAACCCATGCACATATGGTCACCTTATCTTTAATAAAGGAGGCAAGAATATACAATGGAGAAAAACCAGCCTCTTCTGTAACCGGTGCTGGGAAAACTGGACAGCTACATGAAAAGAATGAAATTAGAACACTCTCTAACACCATACACAAAAATAAACTGAAAATGGATTAAAGACCTAAATGGAAGGCTAGATATTATCAACCTCTTAGAGGAAAACATAGACAGAACACTCTATGACATCAATTACAGCAAAATCCTTTTGACTCACCTCCTAGAGAAATGGAAATAAAAACAAAAATAAACAAATGGGACCTAATGAAACTTAGAAGCTTTTGCACAGCAAAGGAAACCATAAACAAGATGAAAAGACAACCCTCAGAATGGGAGAAAATATTTGCACATGAAGCAACTGACAAAGGATTAATCTCCAAAATTTACAAGCAGCTCATGCAGCTCAATATCAAAAAAACAAACAACACAATCCAAAAATTGGCAGAAGACCTAAATAGACATTTCTCCATAGAAGATATATAGAGAGGCAACAAACACATGAAAGAATGCTCATCATCATTAATCAGTAGAGAAATGCAAATCAAAACTACAATGTGATATCATCTCACACTGGTCAGAATGGCCATCATCTAAAAGTCTAGAAACAATAAATGCTGGAGAGAGTGTGGAGAAAAGGGACCCCTCTTGCACTGTTGGTGGGAATATAAATTAATACAGCCACTGGGGAGATCAGTATGGAGGTTCCTTAAAAACTAAAAATAGAACTACCATACGACCCAGCCATCCCACTACTGGGCATATACCCTGAGAAAACCATAATTCAAAAAGAGTCATGTACCACAATGTTCATTGCAGCACTATTTCCAATAGCCAGGACATGGAAGCAACCTAATTGTCCATCGACAGATGAATGGATGAAGAATATGTGGCACATATATACAATTGTCTATTACTCAGCCATAAAACGAAACAAAATTGAGTTATTTGTAGTGAGGTGACTGGACCTAGAGTCTGTCATACAGACTGAAGTAAGTCAGAAAGAGAAAAACAAATACCATATGCTAACACATATATATGGAATCTAAAAAAACCCACAAAATAACAAAAAAGAATAGTCATGAAGAACCTAGGAGCAAGACAGGAATAGAGACGCAGTCCTACTAGTGAATGGACTTGTGGACACAGGGAGGGAGAAGGGTAAGCTGGAGCAAAGTGAGAGAGTGGCATGGACATGTATACACTACCAAATGTAAAATAGATAGCTAGTGGAAAGCAGCTGCATAGCACAGGGAGATCAGCTCAGTGCTCTGTGACCACCTAGAGGGGTGGGATAGGGAGGATGGGAGAGAGGGAGATGCAAGAGGGAAGAGATATGGGGGTATATGTATATGTATAGCTGATTCACTTTGTTATAAAGCAGAGACTAACACACCATTGTAAAGCAATTATACTCCAATAAAGATGTTAAAAAAAAAAAAACAACCTATCCATTTACTCTCAAATACACTGGGCATATCTCTTTCATAGTCCTTACACACTATATGCAATTGTCTGGGTAATTTTATATTTCTGCTACCAGTTGTTTGGCTATTTGATATGAATGACTACATTGTATTCATATTAGCATCCTAACGACTATACTAGTTTTCACATATGATTAACTGAATATTTCTTGAGCAAAGAAATTAATAGACCGTAGAATGAGCAAATTGGTGAATGACGATGTCTGCTAAAAACACATTGCTTCTTGGGAAAATAGTTTCTGCTACTAAAGATATGTAGCTGTGCCCTTAGAAAATATAATTATCTACGAAGTTTGCTTGAGACATGCCGAACAGTCTTTTAATCTTGTCTAAAATAAAATGATGCTTGTCTCTTAGAACCGTGTTTCTGGTTAGGTAGTAGATGAAGATGTCATAATTGCTGGCCAGTACAATGAAGGTCTCTGTCAATGGGGAGCTCGTCTATATGCCAATGACCCACAAGTTTCAATGTGGTGATCAAGGTGATTAATTGCCTTGGTGGTAGTTAGTTGGTCAGGATACCATTTAAGGTCCCAGCTAATATGTAGAACAAATATTTCTTCCTGATGTATCAAGAAAGGTTCCAAAGACACTTGAGGTAGTCCTTGAAAAAAAATGTTGGAATAAACAAGATAACAGAAGAAAAGTTTAGAAAACAGAGTTACAAGGAGAGAAAATGGAATAATTGGTGAAAGGAGACCTGAAGATTTAAGCAGTTGTGAGTAGTTCAGGGTGACATTGTCATGGAAACATAACATGAATGATGGCGGGTGGCAGACACTGTTTAGGCAAGAGGAATGAAAAGGAAGCTGGAAAAGTAAATCCTAAAGTCCAAATATGGCACAAGGTGAAGAAGACTCTTTACTGCTACTTTTACTGCTATCTAGAAGTCATTGAGATTTTACTATGTATCAGAGATAAGGCTAAAACCATTAAACTTATTACCTCATTTAATTTCCTCTTGAATCATATAAGACAGAAGATTATTTTTAAGATTGTTTTACAGATGAGGAAACTGAACTTTGGTCAAAATTAGTGACTTTCTGTAAGTCACCCTGCTAGCATACGGTAGAGTCAGAATTTGAAGCCAATGTTCTTAATGACTATATTCTACAGCCACATTTTCAAGTCTGGCTTTAACTCAGTTTACCCATGGAGATGTTTCCAGGTAAGGATTTGCCAGTCATTGACTGGAGCTATGCTTTGCCTTCAGCTCAACTGACTGCACATTGATTCCTCCTGAACAGATACTGCTGTTCATTTGGACACTTAGCTTATGTTCACATCCACTGAGTCCCATATGACACACACCCAAACTCACACACGCACACTGACCCTTCACTCTCTCACCTGGAGAATTTCTACACTTCTCCCTGTAGACTCAGATCTCTGACCTCTGAGGTCTTCCTCAGGCCCCACTCACTCAAGAGGCTTTCTCTGACCACTTTGTTTTTTCGTGTTTTATCATTGAGTATATGGCAGGAACAGTGATAACTAGGCTTAATGATTGTTGAGTTTTTAAACCAAAATTACTTGCCAGAGATATGCATTATCAAAAGTCACATATATTTAGGTTTGAATGGAAGTGCAGTTAGCTGTGTGGAGTGGCCAATATAAGGTCACATCTCTTCAGAAGGTACAGTGATTATAGGAAAGTCCCCTACTGAGTCCAGTGTCAGTAGGAATTATCTTCACATCTCTCCTTGCTTGGTTCTGCCACTGGCACCATCTTCCTCCTCATTTCTATTATGATTGATGTTTCTTTCATCATTCTTTCCAGTATTGGGCTTAAGATATTGCTCCCAGGAGTCACTTGAGACCCAGGAACAAAGGTGATGATTCAGAGCACTCCCTGGGGTGAGGCATGCATCTCCTCAACCACATGCTCTGAGGAAAAAATGTCATACACAAGCATGTACTAAGTCTAACTTTCAGTCCCCTTTTATAATGCTATGCAGAGCTGGGGTGTCATCTGAGGGGAATGTCACCTACCAAGGCCTGCTGTTACACCCTTTTCATTCTGAACTAGACCATCTTCTACAGGAAACCCAGGAATGATGGCTTCAAGGTTTGCCTTTAGCATTCTATTTTCAGGGTTCTTGTTGCTTAGTTCTCAAGAAGGGATATTCATTGATCAAGTAAGGCTCTAAAGTGATTAAGCTTACTCTTCCTGATCATGATATCTACCAATCCTTAAATTCAAGGGGGCCCCAGAGACGACCAAAATAGACCACAGTTACAGTTGAAATGGATGACAGTTATGTGAGGGTACTAGCCCAGCCACCTCCACCTGTGAACTGAGTGAGCTGTCTTCCAACTCCCCAGTGGAAGAAGAGTTTACAGAGAGCAGCTACCCACAGACTCAAGACCTGTGTTTTCTGGAAGGCCCTTGTTTTGCACGGCTTCCTTGAACCATGGGTCTGTTCTCAGCCTGAATGTGGCCCAGGCTGGAGAGCAAATTGACAGGTGAGGAAGCCCAGGTCAGTTTCTGTCACACCTTCTGTTGTGGAACATTCCATTCTCCAAATCCTAGGTCCTCAAGTCAAATCATCTCACTTATATTGACCCAAATGTTCTAAGTGGTATCATGCTAAGTCTTGTCTTAACTCAAGTGACCTAGGAGCTCCAAGCACCCCAATCCTAGCTACTGTCTGTCTACACCAGCCAGTGATGTTTGGGTTTTATTTCTCCCAGTGCTTCAGTTGTAGCTCCCATAGGATGGAAATTCTTCACCATATCTCACCTGACTACCTAATACTCAGGCAACATTAACCTACATTCTGTTCATGAAAAGCCTGAAACCCTCACGCACCTGTGCCTTCAAACACACCCCCTTCTTCTCACTGGGATGGCCTTTCCCATATCCTGTTTCGGGACCTAATTATTTCCTTCCTTTCAAAATGCATCTCAGGTGTCATCTCCTCGAGGTAGACATTCCTGGTGCTCCCAGGTCAACTGGCTCTCAACTTGGTCTCCTTAGTATGTACTTCTACATTCTGAACTTTTCTCACCATCAATATTTTCATAAATGCCTGATTTTTCTTTATTTTCCACTAGAATTTTATGTTCTTGAGACCATGAATATGTTTCATTGTAATTTTTATTCACCATATGTATTTCAGGATTAATCAATAAGCTTTGTTTGTTCATTAATGATTTTACTTCTTGTCAGTAAACCTGTTCATAAATATTATCCTAATCATATGAATAATAATTAAGTAAAAAAGAAATAATTGATAACCTATTTCTAATGTGTTCTGCTTAGAGACTTAAGCTCCTTATGTGCTTTGTCTCACCAAATCTTCTTAACAATCACTGCAAAATGAATTATTATTAGTCCCATTTTACCTGTGATTAAACTGGGATATTCAAATAACTTGCCTGATGTTTCATATCAAGTAAGCAGCTGAACTGGTATTTTAATCTAAACACCCATTAAACTAATAATTGGTTGAAACCAGCAGAGTTCACTTAGAATATGAATTTTGACATCTTCCCATGTAAATATACAATTAATTATTGAGACATTACAAGTGCTGATGAATCAGTTGATAATTTTCTTCTTACATAAGTATTTTGTACTTAGAAAAAGTATACCACATGCAATCTATATTCAGATGCCAAGTTATAGCTGTGCTTTCATCAGATGAATCAATTTCATATTTGTTTCCTAGATTAGCTGTGAACTCTGTCGGTAATTAAATTGCATTTAATCAATTTGGGAGAGAAAAACCATCTGTCAGGTGTGTGAACCTAATTAGCCACGGTGTTTTGAATGGACCAGTATATAATGGTAGTGATTTTACTATCAAGAGTTACAATTCAAACAAACAAAATTTTATCATTACACTTTATGTGAATCTCAACAGCTCATCAAAAGTCTATTTCTGGGAAAATCTTCATACTTTGGCTTGGAAAATAACATTTTATGGGAGATTGCATTTGAATGAAGACATCTGTAGTGGGGCTAGAATTTATAGAATGCCTCTCATGGAAGATAATAGCCAGATCATCCAAACACATTTGCACTGGATACATATCCTGGGCATGACACACATTTGTCGGGCACCCCTGTAATAGGTACTGTGCAGGGTACTGTAGTACTCAAGGATGAGAAAGATACCGTCCCTACACACAGTGTTGTATAGTATAGTCTAGGGTGGTAGTTTTGTGGATTAACAAAAGAAATCTAAAACTTCCTGAGCTCTATCTAACAATTTCTGTTCTAAATCCTCATTTAATCCTCACAGCCTTCTCACGGTGGTCATTTCTATTTTACACAAAGACACTCCAGTTGATGAGGGCAGAGACATAATAACAAGAGAGAGAGAGTCAGCAAAACTGGCTTCCAAAAGGTAATCAAACCTTTGAAATAATGGTGAATTTTCTCATGTGGCACTGAATTAGATTTTACTATAGTGCCCAAAGTCATAAAGGTTTACAAAAACCCTTTGAACAGAAGTATGAAAAGAAGGGGCTCTCCAGAGTAAAAGAAAATTTTATCACTTGGGAAATAAGTGAAGTTCCAGAATTTTCACAGATTTTTTTTAACAAAAAGAAGTATCTAGACAACTGGCATGTAGATGATTAGATCTGACATTTACAGGCTGAAATTTTGTAATTTCAGACAACGAGGCTAAGATATTATGGAGTCAGAACTCTACTGTAAAACAAAAAATGACTTACTTGACATATGAGAACATGTATAAGGTAGGAGGAAAATAGGGGCAGTAGATGACAAAGTGATAATTCATCGAAGGACATGGAACTCTGGCGTTAATTATCCTCAGTCATCTGAGCACTGCTTTGCCTACAGGAAGAATTACAAATTCCCTTGCATGGTCTGTAAGTCTCTTCATGTGTAAACTCTGGCTCCCTCCCCAAAGACTTGCTGCCTCCCAGAAACAACTGAATGTCCTAAAGCTAAACAGTAAGCTATTTTTTTTAGTGGGCAATCCATTGTTCTTTCTTTCATAAGAACTACTAAGATTTATAGAAGAATTATTATTAAGAATTATAGAAGAGGTTAATTGAATGTCTTGTGCAATTCACTATGAGAGCTGCAAGGATGCCCATATTTCCTAAGACCACAAAGCCAAGGTCACTTTTAGGTATCATTATCACAAAGAAACAAAGCTTTTATCACTTCAAGAGTTAATGCCAGCATTTGCAGTGTGCAAGATTCAACTTCATGCCTCAGCAAAATTACAAATGGCATTGCATATTGATTTATGAATAGACAAAACTTGGAATACTAAGTCTGCAAATGTCAGGAGTTTACTCTATTACAAATGACAACAACTGAACCTAATTCCAAGCAATCATATTCCTTGAAATTTAAATTCAATACCTGTACCTTCCACAACAAGAACTAGTACTTGTCTTTGTTGACAGCATCTCACTACATCACAAAGGTGCTATCACTAATGGACACACTTTGTGAAGTTACGGCTTTCCTTTACAAGGCAAGACATTTATGAATGAGAAATGTAACCATTCCAAAATTCTGATCAAAGGAAAGAGGTTCTGTCAACAAACATAACGGGGGAAAATCTGAGAGACAAAAGCATATAAATGGAGTCAGGGAGTGGAATGAGGGGTGTCTTGAGGACTTGCAGAAAATGGGTCTGCAGGGACCCTGGCTTATTTTGTATTAGGTTGAGATAACACAAACATATCCATGGAGACCATTCTTCACTCCCCCAAGGAATTCTATTATTCCAGGTTCTTTTTTTCATTAAATAAATCATTCAAATTATATAAGTGACCCAGAGCAGGCAAAATGTTGTGTCCAAGTCCTCCATCTCTGCCTTCATCAGCTCACTTCTGGGGGTCCCCATGGATAACTATGCTCTCAGGAGCATTAACAAACTTTAACTGGACCATTGTAAAGTCTTTTCTTCCTTGATTCCATCATTAACATAATACATAGACCAAGCCCTCGAATTCCATAATCCCTCAGTAATATATTCGACTCAGCTCTTCTTCTAAGAAGAATGTAGCAGACACGGTGTAACACTGATATTTATATAACATTTACATAACATATACAAATATATAAATTGTTTATATAAAAAATTTGCATAACATCTATGTAAATATTATTACATATTATCTATGCTCCATAATTCTTAAATATTATTATCCCCACTGAAATATAAAAAAGTAAAACAAATTAAATAATTGCTCAGGGTTTATCACCACATAGCAACAGCTGAGAATCAAATGGCTGTCCATCTGATTTCAGAGTCAGTCTACTTAATTACTCTATATTACTCGCTCTTGTGAAACTGGTTTGAAGTGATATATTCCCAAAAGACTGGCCCACACTCTATGTTTGAAAAAAAGTTGAACTTTTGGTGCTGGAAAAGCAGAGAATCACTGTGTACTTTAGTCTATTTATGACCTGAACTGGAATGCAGAAACTTCTCCCTTCTGCTTGTTTGCTTTTTTCTCCATTTTATAAATTTTGCTTAAAATCTACTCGTTCATGGAAACCTCATTCATTCATTCCACAATTTTATATTAAATCAGTTCTTTGTATTGGGGAATGTGTTAGACACTGGTCATGCCTAACAGTGTGTAAGATGGACTCTATCCTGTCCTCACAGATTTCAATTTAGAAAGATTAAGTATAAGGGTGAGGAAATAGCTTTAAAATATATATGTGTGTATATATATATATGCATGTATACATATTTTAATTATTTAATCAAATTATACTATATTTGATTAATACTTTTGTGATCCTCTCTTATAACCCCAATATTGGATCTACAGAATTTCTTTAAAGACTCCATCCCATACAATCCTATATCAATTAATGATATAACAGCACTGTTTACAATGCCCTGTTCTATGCTCAGATCATTGCTGTATCCAAATTAAGAAGCATTACTATGTGGAAAATATTTAAAATCAGAGTAGCAATAAAACATATTTTGTATAAGAAAGAAGAAGAATTTAAAATATATATAAATGAAATATATATGTAATAATATGTGTTTATTATATAGAATGAAATATTAAAAGAATATAAGTAAACTAATAAAATTCTTAATTATAAGCAGCAGAAGGAATGAGCTTGAGGCTTCTTTGAGCATACATTTTTAAATAGTTTTGCTACTGTACTACAAAAATATTTTAGCTGTTTAAAAAATTAAATTATATGTAAATAAAAAAATGAACATAACTTTAGAAAAGAATATTTTTATACCAAAATATTTTAATAACTATAGGGAGGAAATAATTGTTTCTGGTAATCTAAAACATAAACTACATTTATGACATGTTAGTAGGATATACACTAAGGGGCCAAAGAACAGTAACATTAAATTACACTGTATATACTGTAGTCTCATTATTATTAGAACTATTGGTATCATTATTTTGATATTATTTTTATAGTGTATGGTAAAGCAAATTAGTGATTGTGTTACTGTTATAGTATGGAGAGAAGAGCTACAAATATAACACTAAAAACTTATGCCAAATCTCCCCAACCTAGTTGGAATTTTTATTACAAATTCAGGATTTTCTAAAATTATACAGTTTGTACTTACAGAAAAGACCTAGAATCCATGACACCCAACAGCAATGAGTAGGAAAGCAATAATAATCCTTAAGGCTGCCTTTTTATTCTAATCATATTTCTCCACTGAGAGGAACCAGAGCTTGTCAGAGAAATCCAACTCTAGTCTGGATGGGGGATGAACACAGGGAAGTTCTGCAGTGCCCAGAAAGGATCGTCTTAGGCTAAACTCTATAACCAGACTCACCAGATTATAACAGGCCACACATGGGACCAGTCTGCTAGTGGGATATGAGACTGATATAAGCGCTTGCCCATAGTGTACCCTGGGCGTTGGTCTTGATTGGGATTCTGCAGCCATATATCAGACAGCTCAGGTGCAGGGAGACAGATGCACATGACAGGTGTGGAACCTGCACTATCTTAAGGGCCTTATTTCTGAGGGAAGCTGATATCTCTTGCAACACCTCTACAAACATAGATCCCATGGTCTCTCCAGAAGGATTCAGTCCCAAGAGTGACCACACCAAGGGAAGCAACAGATACAGCTTCCTATCATATATTTACTATTCACCGAGGCCAGATACGGTTTGCCAATGAAAGGTAATTTTTACTATAAGCAATGTCACTCAATAACTTACCTTCTTTATCTGTTTTCAAGGATACAGACCTAAGAAAAGTTCAAATCCTCATGCATCAGGGGAAAGGGTATTATTAACATTTTGCCCACAGAAGTATTCAAATATTAATGCTGTTTAAAGAGTAGAAAAAATAATGGTTTGTTACTATTTGAGATGACTATTATTTTATACTTTAATCTAAAAGTTGGTAATTAAAAGGAAAAAAAAAAAGGTCTTTATCCATGGAATCCAAGTAGTACCAGCTATTAAGAATGACAACTAACAGGGGCTTCCCTGGTGGCGCAGTGGTTGAGAGTCTGCCTGCCAATGCAGGGGACACGGGTTCGTGCCCCAGTCCGGGAAGATCCCACGTGCCGCGGAGCGGCTGGGCCCGTGAGCCATGGCCACTGAGCCTGCATGCCCCGGAGCCTGTGCTCCGCAACAGGAGAGGCCACAGCAGTGAGAGGCCAACGTACCACAAAAAAAACAAAAAACAAACAAACAAAAAGAATGACAGCTAACAAATATAGGCAATTCAGCTCATAGCATTGGGATAGTAGAAGTTTTCCATTCTTAAGGAGAATTCGTTCAAGGCAAGGGTCATTGATGAGAGCTAAAATCATCAAGTGAAAGAGGATGGGGGAGTGGACACTTGCAGGATTGTTGAAGGGCGTCATCAAGAGGACGTGACTGTTGGACCCTGGCGATCGGAGGCTCCTCATCCCTCCTCTGTACTTGGAATGTATGTCTTCCTACTGTCCCCACAGTTAGAGCTGTTTCAAGGATACAGCCTTGAGGGAGTAATGTGATGTTGAGACCATCTGGACAGTATATGTGACTGAACCAAGTTAAGTCCTCTATGTAAACTTTAAGATTCTGGCAGGTGGGAACTGAGATCTACTACACTTAAGTTCCCTGTTTATGAAGCCAGCCACCTCCCAGTCTGGAGAGGCTGCCTCTTTCTTAGGTCTCTCCTTGTTCTGCATGTAAGGGGGCCAGTTTCAGATCTCACCCGGGAAGCTCCAAGGTTAGGAACCAACAACAGTGCATAAACATCACCCACAGAGGACTTGATATTCACAAGGACTCACTCCTCTACCATGCAGGGGTTTGTGTGTCCTCACTGTAACCTGGCGGTTAAGTCAGTTTAAGGTTCCTTGCCCCTTATCCTTAGAGGGGAAATATTGTATGTTCAGCATGTCTGGGAAAGGAGATTAAGCTTCCATGGTTCAGCCATTCCTTCTCCACCTTCATGGGTTTGATTACAGGTAGGGGGCACACATTCCCTGTTCCTCTGAGTCATATTCTTTGCAGAATAAGTTTAGGGAAGGCTGTCCTGTGGGTTTTCAGCAAAGTACATGACTAGATGGGTCAATCGAATTTGGAATGCAATAGTAACATAAAGCTGGGAAGCATATTTGTCCCAAGTGTTTCGAAGAAGCATTAGTCATTTTGCTGGGACTTCTCCATTTGTTCCCATAGACCAACCCCCTGCTCTCTGCAGTCTGTATTGTGTTAATTGTATGCATTGTGCTCACCGCTCCTTAGTGCTCTAGCTTCCAGCGGGTTCAGCCAATGGTGAGTTTTGTAGGAAATCAGAGAAAGGGCAGGAGAATGAGGTGGAGTATTTATTTTCCTAGAGGCTTCCCAAAATATTGCTTTGGGCTGACTTCTTACCTCTACCAAGGTCACAAAGGTGTAAAAAACTTGGGATTTCACATGTGGATACTTGTTGGTTTGGGTATTGCTACAGCTTGTGTCCTGGAATTTTGATAAATTCTATTATATGAGATTCCTGTTAAAAAAGAAAACCATAGTATGTTTAGAATCATATATACTGTGTTATTGAACATACCTCTTAAAGAAGAGATGCCGTTTTGACTAGGCAGCGATGGAAACTGACTCTTGTGCTTACAATTAACAGTCTGATGCTTGGACAAGTTCTTTTGTTTTTGATTTTTGAAATGTTTTCTAATTAAATGTTACTTTATTTTTCAAGTTTTAAAAAGCAAAACTTTGAAATAGAACACTTAGGAAATAAAATTAAAATGTAAAATGTTGACAAAATTCCATCATTATTAATATCACTAATAAAATTTTTATTTCATTTTGTCTTTTCTGTGCATATTTTACATAGCTGCATTTCATTGTATCTTTCATTGCATCTCTCTTTTTCTCTTATCATAATAGAACTCATTTTGCAAATCATTTGCAAACACTGGTTGGCTAATGGCTATTATTGAGAATATGTGCTAAAATTTATTTAAGTGTTACCCCATATTTTGACAGTTTGGTTACTTCTGATACATTGTTAGGTTACCTAGTTCTTCAATAAGTACTTTTCTATATCAATTTTGTTTTATATTTATAATTATTACTGCTGATAGAGTACAAATAGTATTTATTAACTAGGATAAATTAGCAAATAGAGCTCAGCCATCCAGAAATACTGTATAAAATAGAACTTCCTAAATCACTAATTATAAAGCCAAGCTGGAATGAAAGAATGGGAAGAGGGGCACAAAATCGGGGTGGAAAGGTCTGGCTGAGGCTGTGAGAGATCATAGTTGGGGAGCAGCCATTTCAGGACAGGCTCATGTCAGAGGCAGAACTGATGTTACTGACTGTCACCTTTCCCGATGCTCCTGCGTGCCTTTGTTAAGTTTATGAACTGTAGGTTAGAAAATGGGTGTGTCAGACTGTTTAACTAAGGTTCTCTTTAAAAAAAAAAAATTTAACCATATCTAAACACCATCCTGGGGATTTCCCTGGTAGTCCAATGGTTAGGACGCTGTGCTTCCACTGCAGGGGGCATGGGTTCAATCCCTGGTCGGGGAACTAAAATCCCCTGCATGCCACGAGGCGCATCCAATAAATAAATAAACACCATCCTGCAACAAAACATCTGCAGCCTTGCCACTCTTCTGAGATGGGTCAAGGGTCAAGGGACTCATCTTCAGGCTACCTGGGCACCTTGTAAACAACTTGCAGCTCATTCTTTTTTTTTTTTTTTTGCTGTACGCGGGCCTCTCACTGTTGTGGCCTCTCCCGTTGCGGAGCACAGGCTCCGGACGCGCAGGCTCGGCGGCCATGGCTCACGGGCCCCACAGGCTCACGGGCCCCCCACGGGCTCTGTGAGTGGACAACTAGGGGGTATGGGCGGAAGCCCCTCGCCCACATCCTCTCCACGTCATGCACTTAATCATGCACTTACCTGCTTCGTATGTCAGCCTTACGTGCTTCTACATGACTGAAAAAGGCTCCCAAAACAGCAACTGAAATGTTAGAAGAAAAAGTGGAAATTCCAATACTATCAATATTAATCTTTTTGAGCCCCTGTCACGCAGAATTCTACCTGTGTCCTCTCTAATTCCCTGAGTGTGTGTTCCTTTTCCCAGTAAGGAAATACAAACTGCTTTCCTATTTATGATTCCAAAACAGAAGAAGAAAGATTAATTGTATGTAGACCCAAGCATTCTCAGGGCCAGACTGTGAAAATCAAAGACATTTGCATTTGCCGACATTTCTTCTCATACAGAAATATTAAAAATTCAATCACAAACACTTGGATGTGTTGCCTGTGTCTCAGTCTGTGAATGCACCTCCCAAAAACCTTACCTGCTTGGTCATTTAGAAATGGAATATTTTCTAACTGTAAAAAATGTCAGAGTGTTTCAGGAGGTTTTGTGATTTAAAATAAGATTTTCTCAAGATACTTACCCTTCATAATTCTTTTACTCGATTTTAGATTTGCAAAAGGAGGCTTTTAGATGGAGGTTTCTGAACTTTTGTTCAGACACTGTACAGCACATTCACCTGGGATGTCTGTGCATTTTATCTGTGACATAGGTGATACCTGTTTCTTATCCATCCATCTCTACCTTTTCATTCAAAGCACTCAGTCCCTGTCTTTGTTACTTAGAGGTGAAACACCCCTGCCAGAAGTACTGAGGATGATCAGCATGTGTCTCATTTAAGGTTCATGGGGAGAGTTTCCAACCCAAAGTCCTTGGCTCAAATGCACCCAAATGACATTCCACCCCAGGCAGCCCAAGCCTGGACTCCTCCAGGATCGTGATGGGACAGCCAGGGCGGTGTATGGCAGCCCTAATGAACTAATACAGTCATTAATGTTTCATGGGCAGTCGTCTTTGGCAATATCCCTTACCTGCCTGGACACTAGACTAAGAGAGTTTTTATCATTTCTTAGGAATTTACCAGTTGCATTTTGTATTTCAGCTTGTATCCACAATGTGTTTAATACTGTAATTCCAGTGGAATAATCTTTTTTTCTCTCTAAATAATGTTTACAGTTTTAGTTGTTGATTTTTCTAGTTGCTACTAAATTTGATTGAAAGAGGTCCTTTGTACACTGAGTGCTCTGCAAAGCACCTACACTGACATCGCACATGCCTGCCATCTGGAAAAGTAGCACATCATTCTCTCTCTCTCTCTCTCATCTATCTCTCAAACAAGGAGTTTGACTGATTACATTAGATGTGCTGCCATAGACTTGATTAGGAAATTTCAAAGTTCTCTAAAGTATACAGAGTTTTCTAGGGTGTTATTACAATCTCCTCTTCCAGAATACAGAAAGACTTTGCTAATATAGTTACTTTCTATATCTCACTGTTAAGTATTTCCTATTTTGCTATGAACTTTTCTGTGAGAGCATTTGTGTGGCATACAAGTTTTTCAGCAAATAGGTGTAGATTTTCTTAAGTGAAGAATAGGAACACTGTAACCTTGACGGCTTCTGTGATTCTCTGTAATCAAGACAAAACTAAATAGTTGCACTACTGTGATATTATTTTGCTTTCAAAAACAAAATTAAATAGTACCCAGGTGTTATGCTGAAGAATCAAATTTCTAACATTCTGGATCCCTGAGAGCCATTTGTTAGATCCACCTAGCTGAAACAAGTGATTTGATGAAATATGGAGAGACAAGTAAACATCAAAGAGATTTCAAAGTGCAGGAAATTGTAGCTCAATTATGTTTATCATAATTTCAAAATCCACAAGAGAAAATCAAAACACAAGGATATAATCACACATTTTAGCTGCTAGAATCCCTAGAATAGTTATCACTTTTTTGTGATAAAAACCAAATATTTGGTATGACTATATTTTTGTAAAAATAAGCATATATACACAAAATTTATACAATGGAAATTAATGCTCTTAAACTTTGGTCACATCTCTATGTTGCTTGGAATTCTGGTGATTTTTTTTACCTTCTTATCCTGATTTATTATTTGTCTACAGCAAAGTACTGTCTCTTGTGCAATAATATTTTAAAGCCTGTACAAATAAGAACCAAGTAGTTTTAATTAATTAAATGAGCACAGACCCAATGTAATTAAAGATACCCAATGGAGGCATTCACTTGGGCACTGTATCATATTATCCATGAGACCCTGTATTGGAGCAACTTCAATGAAAACCATTTGGCAACATTTCATTCAAAGCTCTGAAATATACAGGTACTTTCAAAATGTAACTTAATCTTGTTTAACTTAATTTAACTTAATCTTTGCCTCATAAGCAATTCTGGATATCAGCAAAAAAATTAAATACAAGGATGTTCTGTTCACCAACACCTATTTAAGTTGGGAACAATTTGAATCACCTTTAATACTCAACAATGATGGAGAGGTTTGAGAAAGTAGGAAACGCTCATGGTAATTTAAGGTATTACAAACATTGCAAATTATGTCATAGAAGAATTTTTAAAGACACAGAAAATTGAAAAATAGGGTTTTTAAACATTTTGTTTTAAATTAATTACTGATACACAGAAAGTTGCAAAGGTAGTGCAGAGAGATTATGTGCACTTTTCGCCCGATATTTCCCAGTGATTTCTACTTAAATATACATGGGATAATATCAAAACCAGGAAACTGACATGAATATAAATGTCCGTGTATTGTTCTACGTCATTTTATCACATGTAACAGCCATGACACACAAGGTATAAAACTATTCCATCCCAATAAACATTTCCTTCTTGCTAACCTTTTATAGTCAACACCCACACTCTACCCCCCACACACTGCTGCCATCCTTTATCCCTGGTAACCACTGATCTGTTTTCCATCTATATAATTTTGTCATCTCAAGTAGGTTATAAAAAGGGAATCATATAGCATGTAAATTTTTGAGATTGGCTTTTAAACTCGGAATAATGCCCTTAGGACCCATCTAAGTCGTTGCAGGTATCAATAGTTTGTCCCTTTTTACTGCTGTGTAATATTCGATGGTATGAATACCACAGTTTAGCCATTCACCTACTGGAGGACATTTGGGTTGTTTCCAGTTTTTCACCATTACAAATAAAGCTGATATGAACAAAATTGTGGGAAATTCCCTGGGATTCTTTATTTTATGACAGTTTTTTTTAATCATAAATGGCTGTGAAATTTGTGAAATGCTTTTTTTTGCACTTGATCATATGATTTTTCTCTTTAGCCTATTAATATAGTGGTCTACACTGATTTTCAAATATTGAACAAGCCTACATCCTTGAAATAGTCATAGTGTATAATTTTTGTGTGCACATATTATAGCTTAATTCTATTTGCCAATATTTTTTAAAGAATTTTTGCATCTATATTCATGAGTGATACTGGTGTGTCATATTTTCCCTTTATACTTTGTATGTTGGGATTTGGTGTATGCTAGCAGTATTGACTTTGTTAGAAGGAATTGAGAATTGGTCCCTCCTCTTTTGTATTTTCTGGGAGTGACTGTGTAAAATTGGTGTTATTATGCAAATATTTTGGAGAATTCTCCAGTGATGTCATCAAGTCCTGGAGTTTTCTTCTTTGGAAATCTTTCTAACAATTTACCTTAATTCCAATAGGGCTATTCAAAGTACTTATCTCAAACTGAGTTTGTTGTGGTAGTTTCTGCTTTTTGTTTCTTCCTAAATTGTAAAATATATGTATTTAGAGTTGTTCATAGTATTCCCTTGTTATCCTTTTGACATCTGCAGGGTGTGTAGTGATATCCACTGTTTCATTACTGATATTAGTAGTTTGCATCTTCTACTTTTTTCCTTACTAGATTTTTGTCAAATTTATTAATTTTCTTAAAGAACTGGCTTTTTATTGTTGTTTTTTTTTCTCTACTGATTTTCTGGTTTTAATCATGGATCCTTTTGAAGCTTACTTTTAACTTCTGGGTGTTTAGATTTCCTCTCTTCTTTCTGTTGGTGATATCTAGTTTGCTTTCTTGTGTTCAGAAAACACACTGTGTATGATTTCAATATGGAAAATTAGTTGAGCCTTGTTATAAGGCCCAGGACGTGGTCTATCTCATTATATATTCTGTTAGCATTTGAAAAGAGTGTGTATTCTGCTCTTGTCAGGAAGAGTGTTCTCTAAGTGTCAGTGAGATCCTGTTGACTGATCAAGTGTCATTGAGTTCTATATCCTTAGTGAATTTCTGTTTACCTGTTCCATGAATTGCCTACAGGAGTCTTGAGGTTATCGACTATAATTGGAGATGTGTCTATTTCTCCTTTCAGTTCTATCAGCTTTTGCTTCATACATTTTGCGAGCTATTGTTTGGTACATACACATTAGGACAGATATGTATTCTTGGTTGATTTATTATTTTATTATATAATTTTCCCCTCTCTCCTTGAAAATTTTCCTTGCTCTGACATCTCCTTTATCTGATATTAATATAACCACTCCTGCTTTGTGTTCATTAATGAGTGTGTTGTATAACTTTTCCCATCATATTACTTTTAAAGTATCACTATACACTGCATCATTATATTTGAAATGAGACTTTTTGCCGATAATATATATTTGGGTGATGTTTTTTTAATCCATTCTACCAATGTCTGTCTTTTAGATGGTGTATATAGACCATTTACATTTAATCTGATTTCTATATAAAAGGTGTAAGTATGTCTTTTTATTTTTTGTTTTCTGTTTGTTCTCCCTGATTTTTATTTGTTTTCTTTATCCTAGCTTCCTCTGAGTTACTTGAACATTTTTTCAAATTCCATTTTGATTTAGGTATAATGTTTTTGGATGTACCTCATTGCATAGTTTTCTTAGTGGTTTCTCTAGGTATTATAGTACATATACATGTATAACATCACAATCTACTGGTGTCAAATTTTTTCCAGTTTAAATGAAATGCAGAAAACTCACTTCCCTTTACATGCTTTTTTCTTTTTTTTTAAATTGAAGTATAGTTGGTTTGCAGTGTTGTTTTACCCTTTACATTCTTTTAATCTCCCTATTTATAATATGATTTGTGTAAATATTTCCACTGCAAACATTGAGAACTACATCAGGCAGTGTTATAATTTTTGCTTTGACCTCAAATATAATTTAGAAAACTCAAGAGAAGGATATTATATTTATCCATTTTTAAAAATCCATTATTTTTTCATTCTTCATAATGTCCTAAGATTCCTTCTTTGATCATTTCTTTTCTTATTAGAAAACTTCCTGCAGCCATTATTTTAGGGTAGCTCTTTTAGAGACAAATTCCTTAGCTTTCCTTTTTCATAGATATAGAATTCTGGTTCTATAGTTCTTTTCTCTCAGCATTGAAAAATTTTGTGCCACTACATTCTGGTCTTCATGGTTTGTGATGACAAATCCATTGTCATATGAATTGTTTTTCCCTACACCTAACGCTTTGTTTCTTTCTGGATGCTTTCATGATTTTTTCCTTTGTCTTTAGTTTTCAAAATTTAATTATGATTTGTTATGGAATGTTTGTTAGGGTTTACCATGTTTATTGTTCACTCAGTTTCTTGACTCTGCAAGTTTATATCTTAGAATAAATGTGGTAATTTTTAGCCATAATTTCTTGAAATATTTTTAGTGCACTATCTTTATCTTCTCCATCCAGAATTCTAAGGACATGAATGTTAGATATTTTGTTATACTGCCACAAGTTCCTCATGATTTTCTTAAGTATATGTTTTCTCAGTTGGGTGATTGGGTGAATTCTGTTGTTTTTGTCCTCAAGTTCACTAACTCTATACTTTGTCCACTCTGTTCTGCTATGGGGCCCATTCAATGAGTTTTTCATTTTGGTCACTGCATTTTCTAGTTATAAAATTTCCATTTGGTTCTTCTTTATATTTTCTATTTCTTTGATGATAGATTCTATTTCTTTGCTGAATCTTTCTGTTTTCATTTGTTTCAAAAATGTTTGTCACTGCTTGTTGAAGCACTTTTATTCCTTTAAAATTTGTGGGCTTCCCTAGTGGCGCAGTGGTTGAGAGTCCGCCTGCCAATGTAGGGGACTTGGGTTCATGCCCCGGTCCAGGAAGATCCCACATGCCACGGAGCAGCTGGGCCTGTGAGCCATGGCCGCTGAGCCTGCGCATCCGGAGCCTGTGCTCCGCAACGGGAGAGGCCACAACAGAGAGAGGCCCGCGTACCGCAAAAAAAAAAAAAATTCATGTCAGATAATTCTAACATTTGTGTCATTTCAGTCTTGACATTTGTTGATTTTTTTTCTTTTTCACAATGAGATCTTCCTGTTCTTTTCTATGTCATGTGATTTTCTATTGAAATCTGAATATTTGGTTATTATATCATAAGATTGGATCTTATTTAAATCTTGTATTTTTAACAGGACTCTTCTGTCACAACTCCGGTGGGAGAAGGGCAGGATGCTGCCTTTTTACTTACATGTGAGACAAGGCCAGGTTTCCAACTTGGCTGCCACTAAAATCTGGGGGAGGAGAGGATCCTTATTCCAGTGGGCAGTGGTGGGAAGCTCATTTCTCCTCTTGAGCTCCACTTTAAGATCCCTACTACATCTCTGGTGATACCACCCTGGCAAGGAGTTATAAGGATGATGCATTATGCCTCCCTACTATGCCTCTACTAACCCTGTGGAAAGAGTTAGCCTTATTACTTCTGAGTGATGGTGAAAGCCATGAAGCCCCTCTAGGTCTCCTCTAACACCACTCCATTGAGGAGGGGTAGAAGTACCTCATAATCACTGGGTGGGGCTAGTGGGGCAGGCTTCCCACATAATTACCATTGACACACAGGTATGGTGTCTTCTTACTTATCAGTGAGATGAGAATCCCTGATCCCGAGTGGGTCTGCTCTAATACCATCCATTAAGTGTGGTTACAGTGCCTCATTCTTGCCTGGTAAGTGTGGAAGTCTAGGTTCTCCACTCAGTCTGTTCTAGTGAGGTGGTAATGGGACTGCAGTTTTTTGTGTGTGTTGGGCTGGAGTAGAGTGATTATTTTCTGAAAGTTGTCTGTCTTGTGAGGTGTCTATTTCCTTATACTGTGACTAGAGAGAGTAGGTTTAATCTGGACTGTTTATGTTTGTGCTCACTGAATTTTCCCGGTTTCTGGTATCACTGGTACCAAATAGGGAGGTATAAGCCAAAAATCAAACACAGGGAATTCACCATGATGTTGTTCCACAGGTCCTGGGGTCCTTTGTCAGTCTGCCCTATTATCTGACATTACAGAATTTTTTTCTGATTGTTTAATCATAATGTCCAGGGTTTTTAAGCTGAAATTGGAGGCAGAAATAGGGAAAATTAAGTATACTCCATCAGCCCAGAAGCAGAAATCTCTATACAATATAGTTATAAGAACTATGAATGAGTAAATGACTGAGGAAAGGATAATAGTGATAAACATAAGAGCATGTGGAGAATGGCTCCATTCCTATTAAAAGGTTATATATGATATATCATAGGTTGTTTACACACGTGTATGTATATTTACACATACATACACACATACATGCATAAATACATACACAGAAATTATATCCGAATTTTAACATTTTTTTTTTTTTTTTTTTGCGTTCGTGGGCCTCTCACTGCTGTGGCCTCTCCCGTTGCAGAGCACAGGCTCCGGACGCACAGGCTCAGCGGCCATGGCTCACGGGCCCAGCCGCTCCGCAGCATGTGGGATCTTCCCAGACCGGGGCACGAACCCATGTCCCCTGCATCGGCAGGCGGACTCTCAACCACTGCGCCACCAGGGAAGCCCCGAATTTTAACATTTTTGCCTTATGTCGTATGATTGCAGCTTTTATTTTTCTTCAGTATATATTTTCTTCTTTTTTTAAACATCTTTATTGGACTATAATTGTTTTACAATGTTGTGTTAGTTGCTGATGTGTAACAAACTGAATCAGCTATATGTATACATATGTCCCCATATCCACTCCCTCTTGAGCCTCCTACCCACCCTCCACATCCCACCCCTCTAGGTGGTCACAAAACACTGAGCTGATCTCCCTGTGCTATGCAGCTTCTTCCCACTAGCTATCTATTTTACATTTGGTAGTGTATGTATGCCAATGTCACTATCTCACTTCATCCCAGCTTACAATCCCCCCTCCCGTGCCCTCAAGTCCATTCTCTACGTCTGAATTTTTATTCCTGTCCTGCCCCTAGGTTCTTGTGAACCCTTTTTTTTTTTTCCTAGCTTCCATATATATGTGTTAGCATACGGTATTTGTTTTTCTCTTTCTGACTTACTTCACTCTGTATGACAGACTCTAGGTCCATCCACTCTGCTTCAGATAACTCAATTTCATTTCTTTTTATGGCTGAGTAATATTCCATTGTATATATGTGCTACATTTTCTTTATCCATTTATGTTTTGATGTACACTTAGATGGCTTCCATGCCCTGGCTGTTGAAAACAGAGCTGCAATGAATATTGTGGTACATGACTCTTTTTGAATTAAGGTTTTCTCAGGTTATATGCCCAGTAGTGGGATTGCTAGGTCATATAGTAGTTATATTTTTAGTTTTTTGAGGAACCTCCATACTGTTCTCTATAGTGGCTGTATCAATTTAAATTCCCAACAACAGTGCAAGAGGATTCCCTTTTCTCCACACCCTCTCCAGCATTTACTGTTTGTAGGTTTTTTGATGATGGTCATTCTGACCAGTGTGAGGTGATACCTCATTGTAGTTTTGATTTGCATTTCTCTAATGATTAGTGATGTTGAGCATCCTTTCATGTGTTTGTTGGCAATCTGTATATCTTCTTTGGAGAAATGTCTATTTAGGTCTTCTGCCCATTTTTGGATTGGGTTGTTTGTTTTTTGGATATTGAGCTGTATGAGCTTCTTGTATATTTTGGAGATTAATCCTTTGTTAGTTGCTTCATTTGCAAATATTTTCTCCCATTCTGAAGGCTGTCCTTTCGTCTTGTTTATGGTTTCCTTTGCTGTGCAAAAGCTTTTAAGCTTCATTAGGTACCAATTGTTTATTTTTGGTTTCATTTTCCTTACACTAGGAGGTGGGTCAAAAAGGATCTTGCTGTGATTTATGTCATAGGGTATTCTGCCTATGTTTTCCTCTAAGAGTTTTCTAGTATCTGGACTTCCATTTAGGTCTATAATCCATTTTGAGTTTATTTCTGTGTATGGTGTTAGGGAGTGTTCTAATTTCATTCTTTTACATGTAGCTGTCCAGTTTTCCCAACACCACTTATTGAAGAGACTATCTTTTCTCCACTTTATATTCTTGCCTCCTTTGTCAAAGATAAGGTGATCATAGGTGCATGGGTTTATCTCTGGGCTTTCTATCCTGTTCCATTGATCTATCTTTCTGTTTTTGTGCCAGTACCATACTGTCTTGACTACTGTAGCTTTGTAGTGTAGTGTGAAGTCAGGGAGCCTGATTCTTCCTGCTCCATTTTTCTTTCTCAAGATTGCTTTGGCTATTTGGTGTCTTTTGTGCTTCCATACAAACTGTGAAATTTTTGTTCTAGTTCTGTGAAAAATGCCATTGGTAATTTAATAGGGATTACATTGAATGTGTAGATTACTTTGTGTAGTAGAGTCATTTTCACAATGTTGATTCTTCCAATCCAAGAACATGTTATATCGCTCCATCTGTTTGTATCATGTTTAATTTCTATCATCAGTGTCTTATAGTTTTTTGCATACAGGTCTTTTGTCTCCTTAGGTAGGTTTATTCTTAGGTATATTATTCTTTTTGTTGCAATGGTAAATGGAAGTGTTTCTTTAATTTCTCTTTCAGATATTTCATCATTAGTGTGTAGGAATGCAAGAGATTTCTGTGCATTAATTTTGTATCCTGCTACTTTACCAAATTCATTGATGAGCTCTAGTAGTTTTCTGGTAGCATCTTTAGGATTCTCTATGTATAGTATCATGTCATCTGCAAACAGTGACAGTTTTACTTCTTCTTTTCCAGTTTGGATACCTTTTATTTCTTCTCTTCTATGATTTTCAGGGCTAAAACTTCCAAAACTATGTTGAATTATAGCAGTGAGAGTGGGAAGCCTTGTCTTGTCCAGATCTTAGTGGAAGTGGTTTCACTTTTTCAACACTGAGAGCGATGTTAACTGTGGGTTTGTCATATATTGCCTTTATTATGTTGAGGTAAGTTCCCTCTGTGCCTACGTTTTGGAGGGTCTTTATCATAAATGGGTGTTGAATTATTTTGAAAACTTTTTCTGTGTCTATTGAGATGATCATATGGTTTTTATCCTTCAGTTTATTAATATGGTATATCACATTGATTGGTTTGCATATATTGAAAAATCTTTGCATTCCTGGGATAAACCCCACTTTATCATGGTGTACGATCCTTTTAATGTGCTGTTGGATTCTGTTTGCTACTATTTTGTTGAGGATTTGTGCATCTATGTTAATCAGTGATATTGGCTGGTAGTTTTGTTTTTTGTGACATCTTTGTCTGGTTTTGTATAAGCATGATGGTGACCTTGTAGAATGAGTTTGGGAGTGTTCCTCTCTCTGTTATATTTTGGAAGAGTTTGAGA
This sequence comes from Delphinus delphis, assembly GCF_949987515.2. Lineage (NCBI taxonomy): Eukaryota > Metazoa > Chordata > Mammalia > Artiodactyla > Delphinidae > Delphinus > Delphinus delphis. The sequence goes on from NC_082691.1 coordinate 2,894,525, forward strand.
AGGATAGGTGTTAGCTCTTCTCTACATGTTTCAAAGAATTTGCCTGTGAAGCCATCTGATCCTGGGCATTTGTTTGTTGAAAAATTTTTAAACACAATTTAATTTCAGTGCTTGTGATTGGTCTGTTCATATTTTCTATTTCTCCCTGGTTCAGTCTTGGAAGGTTTTACTTTTCTAAGAATTTGTTCATTTCTTCCAGGTTGTCCATTTTACTCATATATAGTTGCTTATAGTAATCTTTCATGATCCTTTGTATTTCTGCAGTGTCAGTTGTTACTTCTCTTTTTTCATTTCTACTTCTGTTGATTTGAGTCTTTTCCCTTATTTTCTTGATGAGTCTGGCTAATGATTTAACATTTTTTTTATCTTCTCTAAGAACCAGCTTTTAGTTTTATTGATCTTTGCTATCGTTTCCTTCATTTCTTTTTCATTTATTTCTTATCAGATTTTTATGATTTCTTTCCTTGCTAACTTTGAGTTTTTATGGTTTTTCTTTCTCTAATTGCTTTATGTGTAAGATTAGTTTGTTTTTTGAGATTTTTCTTTCTTGTTTTCTTTTTCTTGTTTCTTTCTCTCATTGTTTTAGGTGTAAGATTATGTTGTTTATTTGAGATTTTTCTTGTTTCTTGAGTTTATAGCAAAACAATTGGATTGCATTGCTATAAACTTCCTTCTTAGAACTACTTTTGCCACATAACTTTTAGATCATCGTGTTTTCATTGTCGTGTTTTTTCTAGGTATTTTTAAATTTCTTCTTTGATTTCTTCAGTGATCTCTTGGATATTTGGTAGTGTATTGTTTAGCATCCATGTGTTTGTATTTTTTAGTTTTATTTTTCTGTAACTGATATCTATTCTCATAACGTTGTGGCCAGAAAAGATACTTGATATGATTTCAATTTTCTTAAGTTTTCCAAGCATTGATTTGTGACCCAAGATATGTTCTATCCTGGAGAATATCCATGAGCGCTTAAGAAAGTGTATTCTCTTGTTTTTTGTTAGAATGTCCTATAAATATCATTTAAGTACATCTTGTTTAATGTGTCATTTAAAGCTTGTGTTTCCTTATTTATTTTCATTTTGTTTTATTTGTCCATTGGTGAAGGTGGGGTGATAAAGTCCCCTACCATGATTGTGTTAAGGTCAATTTCCCCTTTTATGGCTGTTAGCATTTGCCTTATGTATTGAGGTGCTCCTATGTTGGATGCATAAGTATTTACAATTGTTATATTTTCAGCTTGGATTGATCCCTTGATCATTAGGTAGTGTCCTTCTTTGTCTCTTGTAAAATAGCTTTTATTTTAAAGTCTATTTTTTCTGATATGAGTATTGTTACTCCATCTTTCTTTTGATTTCCATTTGCATGTGATATCTTTTTCATCCCCTCGCTTTCAGTCTGTATGTGTCCCTAGGTTTAATGTGGGTCTCTTGTAGACAGCATATACACAGGTCTTGTTTTTGTATCCATTCAGCCAGTCTATGTCCATTGGTTGGAGCATTTAATCCATTTCCACTTAGGGTAATTATTGATATGTATGTTCCTATTACCATTTTCTTAATTATTTTGTGTTTGTTATTGTAGGTCTTTTCCTTCCCTTGTGTTTCCTGTCCAGAGAAGTTCCTTTAGCATTTGTTGTAAAGCTGGTTGGTGGCACTGAATTCTCTTAGCTTTTGCTTATCTGTAAAGGTTTTAATTTCTCTGTCAAATCTGAATGAGATCCTTGCTGGCTAGAGTTTTTTGGTTGAAGTTTTTTCCCATTCATCACTTTAAATATGTCCTGCCACTCCCTTCTGGCTTGCAGAGTTTCTGCTGAAAGATCAGCTGTTAACCTTATAGGGATTCCCTTGTATGTTATTTGTTGTTTTTCCCTTGCTGCTTTTAATATTTTTTTCTTTGTATTTAATATTTGATAGTTTGATTAATATGTGTTTCAGCGTGTATCCTGGATTTATCCTGTATGGGACTCTCTGTGATTCCTGGACTTGATTGACTCTTTCCTCTCCCATATCAGGGAAGTTTTCAAGTAAAATCACTTCAAATATTTTGAGTCACTTTCTTTTTCTCTTCTTATTCTGGGACCACTATCATTCAAATGTTGGTGCATTTAATGTTGTCCCAGTGGTCTCTGAGACTGTCCTCAATCTTTCCATTTTTTTTTTCTTTATTCTGCTGTGTGGTAGGTATTTCCACTATTTTACCTTCCAGGACACTTATCTGTTCTTCTTCCTCAGTTATTGTGATATTAATTCCTTCTAGAGAATTTTTCATTTTATTTATTGTGTTGTTCATCCATCATTATTTGTTTGCTCTTTATTTCTTCTAGGTCTTTGTTAAACTTTTCTTGTATTTTCTCCATTCTATTTCCAAGATTTTGGATCATGTTTTCTATCAATACTCTGAGTTCATTTTCAGGTAGACTGCCTGTTTCCTCTTCATTTGTTTGGTCTGGTGACTTTTTACTTTTTTCCTTCATCTGCTGTGTATTTCTCTGTCTTCTCATTTTGCTTGACTTACTGTGTTTGGGGTCTCCTTTTTGAAGGCTGCTGGTTCATAGTTCCTGTTGTTTTTGGTGTCTGCCCCCAGTGGGTAAGGTTGGTTCAGTGGGTTGTGTAGGCTTCCTGCTGGAGGGGATTGGTGCCTGATAGATGAGGCTGAATCTTGTCTTTCTGGTGGGTAAGACCACATCCAGTGGTGTATTTTGGAGTATCTGTGAACTTATCATGGTTTTTGGCAGCCTCTTTGGTAATAGGTGGGGTTGTGTTCCTGTCTTGGTAGTTGTTTGCCATGGGGTGTCCAGCACTGGAGCTTGTTGGTTGTTAAGTGGAGCTGGATCTTAGTGTTGAGATGGAGATCTCTGGGAGAGCTCTTGCTGAGTGATATTATGCGGGACCAGGAGGTCTCTGGTGGTTCAATGTCCTGTACTCGGCTCTCCCACCTCAGAGGCTCAGGCCTGGCACCCATCTGTGGCACCAAGACCCTGTCAGACACTTGGCTTAGACTAAAAGTGAGAAAAAAGAAAGAAAGAAAAATAAAATAAAATATTTAAAATAAAAAATATGATTAAAATAAAAAGAAGATAGCAACAAAACCAATAATCAAATCCACCAATGATAACAAGCAATAAAATCTTTACTAAGATAAACATAAAAATCAGAAACTAGTCAGCCGCATACAACAAACCTCAATTCTACAGTTGGTCCCAAAATCCACTGCCTCAATTTTGGATTTCTTCATTGTCTATTCAGATATTCCACAGATGAAGGGCACATCAAGTTGTTTATGTAGATTAATCCAGTGCTCCTGAGGTTGCATGGAGAAATTTCCCTTTCTCTTCTTTGTTCACACAGCTCCTGAGGTTCAGCTTTGTATTTCTCCCCGCCTCTGCATTTAGATCACCTGAGGGGATCTGTTCCCTGCCCAGACAGGACAGGGTTAAAGGAGCAGCTGATTAGGGGGCTCTGGCTCACTCAGGCCTGGGGTGTGAGGGGTACAGAATGTGGGGTGAGCCTGTGGTGGCAGAGGCTGGTGTAACATTGCAACAGCTTGCGGAGTGCTGTGTGTTCTCCTGGGGAAGTTGTTCCTGAATCACGGGACCCTGGCAGAGGCAGGCTGCACAGGTTCCCAGGAAGGTGTGGTTAGTGACCTGTGCATGTACACAGGATTCTTGGTGGCTGCAAAAGCAGCCTTAGCATTTCATGCCCATCTCTATTGTCTGCGCTGATAGCTGAAACTCACGCCTGTTTCTGGAGCTCATTTAGCCAGTGCTCTTTATTCCTTCTCCTTGTACACCCCAAAGCAATGGTCTCTTCCCTCTTTTGCAGGACCAGAATTTTCCCCGGACTCCCTTCCAGCTAGCCATGGTGCACTAGGCCTCTTCAGGCTGTGTTCATGCAGCCAACCGCAGCCCTCTCCCTGGGCTCTGACCTCCAAAGCCAGAGCCTTAGCTCCCAACCTCCACCCGTCCCAGCAGGTGAGCAGACAAACCCTTCAGGCTGCTGAATGATGGTCAGCACTGGTCCTCTGTGTGGGAATCTCTCCGCCTTACTCTCTGCACCTCTGTTGTTGCACTCTCCTCCATAGTTCCGAAGCTTCCCCTCTGCCCACTCAGAGTCTCCACCAGTGAAGGGGCTTCTTAGTGTGTGGAAACATTTCCTCCTTCACAGCTCCCTCCCAGAGGTGCAGGTCCTGTCTCTATATTTTTGTCTCCGTTTTTCTTTTTTTCTTTTTCCCTACCCAACTGCGTGAGAATTTTCTTGCCTTTTGGGAAGTCTGAGGTCTTCTGCCAGCATTCAGTAGGTGTTCTGTAGGAGTTGTTCCACATGTAGATGTATTTTTGATGTATTTATGGGAAAGAAGGTGATATCCATGTCTGACTCCACTGCCATCTTGAAGCTCTCGAGAATCGTTTTTCTTAAATATTTGTGCACTTAAAAGTCATGTGGGAATCTCATGCAGATTCCAAGGTACTATATCAAGAAGTTCAACACAGTAAATTTGACTGTTTGCATTTTTTTTCATCTTTATTGGAGTATAATTACTGTACAATTGTGTGTTAGTTTCTGCTTTATAAGTAAGTGAATCAGTTATACATGCACATATGTTCCCATATATCTTCCTTCTTGCATCTCCCTCCCTCCCACACTCCATATCCCACCCCTGTAGGTGGTCACAAAGCACAGAGCTGATCTTCTTATGCTATGCGGCTGCTTCCCACTAGCTATCTATTTTACATTTGGTAGTGTATATATGTCCATGCCTCTCTCTCGCTTTGTCACAGCTGACCCTACCTCCTCCCCATATCCTTAAGTCCATTCTATAGTAGGTCTGTGTCTTTATTCCTGTCTTACCCCGAGGTTCTTCATGACATATTTTTTCTTAAATTCCATATATATGTGTTAGGATAACGTATTTGTCTTTCTCTTTCTGAGTTACTTCACTCTGTATGACAGACTCGAGGTCTAATCCAACTCATTACAAATAGCTCAATTTAGTTTCTTTTTATGGCTGAGTAATATTCCATTGTACATATGTGCCACATCTTCTTTATCCATTCATCCGGTGATGTACACTTAGGTTGTTTCCATCTCCTGGCTATTGTAAATAGACCTGCAATGAACATTTTGGTACATGACTCTTTTTGAATTATGGTTTTCTCAGGGTATATGACCAGTAGTGGGATTGCTGGGTCATATGGTAGTTCTATTTGTAGTTTTTTAAGGAACCTCCATACTGTTCTCCATAGTGGCTGTACCAATTCACATTCTCACCAGCAGTGCAAGAGTGTTCCCTGTTCTCCACATCCTCTCCAGCATTTATTGTTTCTAGATTTTTTGATGATGGCCATTCTGATTGGTGTGAGATGATATCTCAGTGTAGTTTTGATTTTCATTTCTCTAATGATTAATGACGTTGAACATTCTTTCACATGTTTCTTGGCAGTCTGTATATCTTCTCTGGAGAAATGTCTATTTAGGTCTTCTACCCATTTTTGGATTGGGTTGATTGATTTTTGTTATTGAGCTGCATGATCTGCTTATAAATTTTGGAGATTAATCCTTTGTCAGTTGCTTCATTTGCAAATATTTTCTCCCATTCTGAGGGTTGTCTTCTGGTCTTGTTTATGGTTTCCTTTGCTGTGCAAAAGCTTTTAAGTTTCATTAGGTCCCATTTGTTTATTTTTGGTTTTATTTCCATTTCTCTAGGAGGTGGGTCAAAAAGGATCTTGCTGGGATTTATGTCATAGAGTGTTCTTCCTATGTTTTCCTCTAAGAGTTTGATAGTTTCTGGTGTTACGTTTAGATCTTTAATCCAGTTTGAGCTTATTTTTGTGTATGGCGTTAGGGAGTGATCTAATCTCATACTTTTACATGTACCTGTCCAGTTTTCACAGCTCCACTTATTGAAGAGGCTGTCCTTTCTCCACTGTATATTTCTGCCTCCTTTATCAAAGATAAGGTGACCATATGTGTGTGAGTTTATCTCTGGGCTTTATATCCTGTTCCATTGAAATATCTTTCTGTTTTTGTGCCAGTACCATACTGTCTTGATTACTGTAGCTTTGTAGTATAGTCTGAAGTCAGGGAGCCTGATTCCTCCAGCTCCATTTTTCGTTCTCAAGATTGCTTTTGCTATTTGGGGTCTTTGGTGTTTTGATACAAATTGTGAAAATTTTTGTTCCAGTTCTGTGAAAAATGCCACTGGTAGTTTGATAGGGATTGCATTGAATCTGTAGATTGCTTTGGGTAGTAGAGTCATTTTTACAATATTGATTCTTCCAATCCAAGAACATGGTATATCACTCCATCTATTTGTATCATCTTTAATTTCTTTCATCAGTGTCTTATAATTTTCTCCATACAGGTCTTTTGTTGCCTTATGTAGGTTTATTCCTAGATAATTTATTCTATTTGTTCCAATGGTAAATGGGAGTGCTTTCTTTATTTCACTTTCAGATTTTTCATCATTAGTGTATAGGAATGCAGAGATTTCTGTGCATTAATTTTGTATCCTGCTACTTTACCAAATTCATTGATTAGCTCTAGTAATTTTCTGGTAGCATCTTTAGGATTCTCTATGTATAGTATCATGTCATCTGCAAACAGTGACAGCTTTACTTCTTCCTTTCTGATTTGGATTCATTTTATTTCCTCTTCTCTGATAGCTATGGCTAAAACTTCCAAAATTATGTTGAATAAGAGTGGTGACAGTGGGCAACCTTGTCTTATTCCTGATCTTAGTGGAAATGCTTTCAGTTTTTCACCATTGAGGATGATGTTGGCTGTGAGTTTGTCCTATATGGCCTTTATTATGTTGAGGAAAGTTCCCTCTATGCCTACTTTCTGCAGGGTTTTTATCATAAATGGGTGTTGAATTTTGTTGAAAGCTTTCTCTGCATCTATTGAGATGATCATATGATTTTTCTCCTTCAATTTGTTAATATGGAGTATCACGATGATTGATTTGCGTATATTGAAGAATTCTTGCATTCCTGGAATAAAACCCACTTGATCATGTTGTATGATCCTTTTTATTTGCTGTTGGATTCTGTTTGCTAGTATTTTGTTGAGGATTTTTGCATCTATGTTCATCAGTGATATTGGCCAGTAGTTTTCTTTCTTTGTGACATCCTTGTCTGGTTTTGGTGTCAAGATGATGGTGGCCTAGTAGAATGAGTTTGGGAGTGTTCCTCGCTCTGCCATGTTTTGGAAGAGTTTGAGAAGTATAGGTGTTAGCTCTTCTCTTAATGTTTGATAGAATTCACCTGCGAAGCCATCTGGTCCTGGGATTTTGTTTGTTGGAAGAATTTTAATCACAGTTTCAATTTCAGTGCTTGTGATTGGTCTGTTCATATTTTCTAATTCTTCCTGATTCAGTCTTGGCAGGCTGTGCATTTCTAAGAATTTGTCCATTTCTTCCAGGTTGTTCATTTTATTGGCATAGACTTGTTTGTAGTAATCTCTGATGATCTTTTGTATCTCTGCAGTGTCAGTTGTTACTTCTCCTTTTTCGTTTCTAATTCCATTGATTTCAGTCTTCTCCCTTGTTTCTTGAGTCTGGCTAGTGGTTTATCAATTTTGTTTATCTTCTCAAATAACCAGCTTTTAGTTTTATTGATCTTTGCTATCGTTTCCTTCATTTCTTTTTCATTTATTTCTGATCTGATTTTTATGATTTCTTTCCTACTTCTAACTTTGGAGTTTTTTTGTTCTTCCTTCTCTAATTGCTTTAGGTGCAAGTTTACATTGTTTATTCGAGATGTTTCCTGTTTCTTAAGGTAGGATTGTATTGCTGTAAACTTCCCTCTTAGAATTGCTTTTGCTGCATCCCATCGGTTTTGGGTCATTGTGTCTCCATTTTCATTTGTTTCTAGGTATGTTTTTTATTTCCTGTTTGATGTCTTCAGTGATCACTTCGTTATTAAGTAGTGTATTGTTTAGCCTCCATCTGTTTGTATTTTTTACAGAACTTTTCCTGTAGTTGATATCTAGTCTCATAGTATTGTATTCAGAAAAGATACTTGGTACAATTTCAATTTTCTTAAATTTACCAAGGCTTGATTTGTGACCCAAGATCTATCCTGTAGAATGACCTTTCCTGGAGAATGTTCCATGAGTACTTGAGAAAAATATGTATTCTGTTGTTTTTGGATGGAATGTCCTATAACTATCACTTAAGTCCATCTTGTTTAATGTATCATTTAAAGCTTGTGTTTCCTTATTTATTTTCATTTTAGATGATCTGTCCATTGGAGAAAGTGGGGTGTTAAAGTCCCCTACTATGAATGTGTTACTGTCGATTTCCCCTTTTATGGCTGTTAGTATTTGCCTTATGTATTGAGGTGCTCCTATGTTGGGTGCATAAATATTTACAACTGTTATATCTTCTGCTTGGATCAACCCCTTGATCATTATGTAGTGTCCTTCTTTGTCTCTTCTAACAGTCTTTATTTTAAAGTCTATTTTGTCTGATATGAGAATTTCTACTCCAGCTTTCTTTTGGTATCCATTTGCATGGAATATATTTTTCCATCCCCTTACTTTCAGTCCGTATGTGTCTCTAGGTCTGAAGTGGGTCTCTTGTAGACAGCATATGTAAGGGTCTTGTTTTTGTATCCATTCAGCCAATCTGTGTCTTTTGGTGGGAGCATTTAGTCCATTTACATTTAAGGTAATTATCAATATGTATGTTCCTATTCCCTTTTTCTTAATTGTTTTGGTTTTGTTATTATAGGTCTTTTCCTTCTCTTATGTTTCTAGCCTAGAGAAGTTCCTTTAGCATTTGTTGTAAAGCTGGTTTGGTGGTGCTGAACTCTCTCAGCTTTTGCTTGTCTGTAAAGGTTTTAATTTCTCCATCAAATCTGAATGAGATCCTTGCTGGGTAGAGTAATTTTGGTTGCAGCTTTTTCTCCTTCATTGCTTTAAATATGTCCTGCCAGTCCCTTCTGACTTGCAGAGTTTCTGCTGAAAGATCAGGTGTTAACCTTATGGGGATTCCCTTGTGTGTTATTTGTTGTCTTTCCCTTGCTGCTTTTAATATGTTTTCTTTGTATTTAATTTTTGACAGTTTGATTAATATGTGTCTTGGCATATTTCTCCTTGGATTTATCCTGTATGGGAGTCCCTGTGCTTCCTGGACTTGATTAACTATTTCCTTTCCCATATTAGGGTAATTTTCAACTATAATCTCTTCAAATATTTTCTCAGCCCCTTTCTTTTTCTCTTCTCTTCTGGAACCCCTATAATTCGAATGTTGTTGTGTTTAATGTTGTCCCAGAGGTCTCTGTGACTGTCCTCAGTCCTTTTCATTCTTTTTTCTTTATTCTGCTCTGCAATAGTTATTTCCACTACTTTATCTTCCAGGTCACTTATCCGTTCTTCTGCCTCAGTTATTCTGCTATTGATCCCATCTAAAGTATCTTTAATTTCATTTATTGTGTTGTTCATTGTTGCTTGTTTCATCTTTAGTTCTTCTAGGTCCTTGTTAAATGTTTCTTGCATTTTGTTTATTCTATTTCCAAGATTTTGGATCATCTTTACTATCATTATTCTGAATTCTTTTTCAGGTAGACTGCCTATTTCCTCTTCATTTGTTAGGTCTGGTGGGTTTTTATCTTGCTCCTTCATCTGCTGTGTGTTTTTCTGTTTCTCATTTTGCTTATCTTAGTGTGTTTAGGGTCTCTTTTTTGCAGGCTGCAGGTTCGTAGTTCCCGTTGTTTTTGGTGTCTGTCCCCAGTCTCTAAGGTTGGTTCAGTGGGTTGTGTAGGCTTCCTGGTGGAGGGGACTAGTGCCTGTGTTCTGGTGGATGAGGCTGGATCTCATTTTTCTGGTGGGCAGGTCCACATCTGTTGGTGTGTTTTGGGGTGTGTATGTACTTATTATGATTTTAGGCAGCCTCTGTGCTAATAGATGGGTTTGTGTTCCTGTCTTGCTAGTTGTTTGGTGTAGGGTGTCCAGCACTGTTACTTGTTGGTTGTTGAGTGAAGTTGGGTGCTGGTGTTTAAATGGAGATCTCTGGGAGATTTTTGCCATTTGACATTATGTGGAGCTGGGAGTTCTCTTGTGGACCAGTGTCCTGAAGTTGGCTCTCCCACGTCAGAGGCACAGTACTAACATCTGGCTGCAGCACCAAGAGCCTTTCATCCACATGGCTCAGAATAAAAGGGAGAAAATGTAGAAGGAAAGAATTAGTAGCAGTAGAAAGAAAGAAACAAAGAAAGAAACAAAGAAAGGAGGGTGGGAGGGTGGGCAGGAGGGAGGGAGGGAGGGAGGAAGGAAGGAAGGAGGGAAGGAAGCAAAAAGAAAGAAAAAAGATAAAGTAAAATAAACAAAATAAAGAATAAAATAAAGTAAGATAAAATAAAATAAAGTTATTAAAATAAAAAATAAGACTTCCCTGGTGGTGCAGTTGTTAAGAGTCCACCTGCCAATGCAGGGGACACGGGTTCATTCCCCAGTCCAGGAAGATTTCACATGCCATGGAGCTGCTGGGCCCATGAGCCACAGCCGCTGGCAATGCGTGTCTGGAGCCTGTGCTCCGCAATGGTAGAGGCCACAACAGTGAGAGACCCGCATACCACACACACACACACACAATATACACACACACAAAAAAAAATTATTAAGAAAAAAAATTTAAAAAAACAACAAAAAAATGGACAGATAGAACCCTAGGACAAATGGTGGAAGCAAAGCTGTACAGACAAAATCTCACACAGAAGCATACACACTCACAAAAAGAGTAAAATGGGAAAAATCATAAATGTTACTCTCAAAGTCTACCTCTTCAGTTTGGGATGATTCATTGTCTAAAGGAGGGAGGGAGGGAAGGAAGGAAGGAAGGAAGGAAGGAAGGAAGGAAAGAAAGAAAGAAAGGAAGGAAGGAAGGAAGGAAGGAAGGAAGGAAGGAAGAGATAATGAAAGAAAGAAAGAAAGAAGATACAGTAAAATAAAATAAAGTAAGATAAAATAAAATAACGTTATTAAAATAAAAAATAATTTTTAAAAAAAGAAAATAAAAGGATGGATAGAACCCTATGACAAATGGTGGAAGCAAAGCTATACAGACAAAATCTCACCCAGAAGCATACACATACACACTCACAAAAAGAGGAAAAGGGGAAAATATCATAAATGTTGCTCTCAAAGTCCACCTCCTCAACTTGGGATGATTCGTTGTCTATTCATGTATTCCACAGATGCAGGTACATCAAGTTGATTGTGGAGCTTTAATCTGCTGCTTCTGAGGCTGCTGGGAGAGATTTCCCTTTCTCTTCTTTGTTCGCACAGCTCCCGGGGCTCAGCTTTGGATTTGGTCCCTCCTGCGCCTGTAGGTCACCGGAGGGCATCTGTTCTTCGCTCAGACATGACGGGGTTAAAGGAGCAGCTGCTTCGGGGACTCTGGCTCACTCAGGCTGGGGGGAGGGAGGGGTATGGAGTGTGGGGTGAGCCTGCGGTGTTAGAGGCCGGCGTGACGCTGCACCAACCTGAGGCATGCCGTGCGTTCTCCCGGGTAAGTTGTCCCTGGATTCCGGGACCCTGGCAGTGGCGGGCTGCACAAGCTCCCTGGAAGTGGGGTGTGGATAGTGACCTGTGCTCACACACAGGCTTTTTGGTGGTGGTAGCAGCAGCCTTAGCGTCTCATGCCCGTCTCTGGGGTCCGTGCTTTTAGCCGCGGCTCACACCTGTCTCTGGAGCTCCTTTAAGCAGTGCGCTTAGTATCCTCTCCTTGCGCACCAGGAAACAAAGAGGGAAGAAAAAGTCTCTTGCCTCTTCGGCAGGTCCAAACTTTTCCCTGGACTCCCTCCTGGCTAGCCGTGGTGCACTAACCCCTTGCAGGCTGTGTTCAAGCTGCCAACACCAGTCCTCTCCCAGAGCTCCGACCGAAGCCCGAGCCTCAGCTCCCAGCCCCACACGCCCCGGCAGGTGAGCAGACAAGCCTCTCGGGCTGGTGAGTGCCGGTCGGCCCCGATCCTCTGTGCGGGAGTCTCTTCGCTGTGCCGTCCGCACCCCTGTGGCTGCGCTCTCCTCCAGGGCTCCGAAGCTTCCCCCTCCGCCACCTGCAGTCTCCACCCGCGAAGGGGCTTCCTAGTGTGTGGAAACCTTTCCTCCTTCACAGCTCCCTCCCACTGGTGCAGGTCCCGTCCCTATCCTTTTGTCTCTGTTTATTCTTTTCTCTTTTGCCCTACCCAGGTACGTGGGGAATTTCTTGCCTTTTGGGAGGTCTGAGGTCTTCTGCCAGCGTTCAGTAGGTGTTCTGTAGGAGTTGTTACACGTGTAGATGCATTTATGGTGTATCTGTGGGGAGGAAGGTGATCTCCGCGTCTTACTCTTCCGCCATCTTCCCCTCTTCCTGACCGTTTGCATTTTAACTGCAAAGTGACTGCGAGCGACTTTCTAGCAGGTAGTCCACTGACTGCACATTGAGAACATTGCTCTACAGTATTTCATAGACGTGCTAAAGTTAAAAATTTGGGTTCATGATTTATGGCATTCTAAGTTAAGAGAGCAAATAGGGCTTTGCTTTCTCAACACTAGAGATCCTTACAATCTATTAAAGGTAATGGCTACTGTCCATGAATCCATCGTAAAACTAGTTTGTTCTTTCTTCAACCAGGCACTAAGCATAGACTACATGCCCAGGGTCTTAATGTTGCTGAGGAATTCCCACCCCACCTTTTCTTGTTTTAATTACCTTGATCCCCTGAATAATAATCTCTGCACACATAACAGGCACACAATACATGAACTACCACTTTAATTAATTTGGATCCTCTGATAACACAAAAACTAAGCCTTGTAAATGTAACAAGAAATAAGGAAAATTTCTAAGAAACCAGAAAATATACTGATTTAAAGCCAGAAGTCCAGTAATATAGATGTAGATGTAAATGTAGATGTAGATGCAGATGTAGTGTATCAGTCTGCTAGGGCTGCCAAAGCAGAATACCATAGATTGTGTGGTTTAAAATATAACAGTTTATTTTCTCACAGTTTTGGATACCAGAAATCAAAGATCAATGTGCCATTGGGATTGGATTCTGGAGGGACTCTCTTCCTGGCTTCTAAACAGTGCCTCAGCCCTTATCCTCATGTGGCATTTCCTCTGTGTTTAGGTAGAGGAAGCAAGATTTCTCGTGTTTCTTCTTCTTTTAGACACCAGTCTTATCAGATTAGGACTCCACCCTTATGATCTCATGTAACCTTTATTACCTCCTTAAAGGCCCTGTCTTCAAATGTAATCACATTGGGAGTTAAGGCTGTGATAGATGAGTTTTGGAAATCTATAACATAGATATACACACAGATATATATTTATATGTAGCTTTACATTTTAGACAGAAGCTCTACATATTTTAGTTTATTTTAGTTTTACAACATTCCGTGTTTCTTCTATAAATACTGTTTTATGTTAGGTGCCCCTCTTTCTTAAATCTTTCCCAGGAGATACATATCTAGACCAGAGATAATATTTTATTCCGATGTGTGTCCCTACAGTTGTGCTGGAAAACACCCTCTATTCTTTTTTCATAAAGGATATGGGAAAGGCAAACTTTTGTGCCTTTGAATATTGGAAAGTACCTTAATTTTGTCCTCACTCACTTGAGTGATTAGTCTTGGAAAATGGCAGACTTTTGTTCTCAATTGCCATTTTATACAAAGGGAGCTGAGACTCTGAGAAATTGATGTAATTGCCCAATGTCACTTCAGTGGGAAGAAGTGGATTCTAGAGACAGAACTCAAACCCTAGTGTTTGAACTAATTTATTCATGAAACATTCATTCTTTTACTCAGTTGGGACTTGTTGAATATCTATTATTTTCATGGTTCTATTGCAACAAAGATAAAGATTTTTCTCTAATGCTGAGAATGTTATAGTATAATTATGGACACACAATGTTCTCCCTTTATTCTTTCACTTTTCCCACCTTCCAACCAAACAGAAGTGTTACTTACCTTCTGTGTCCTGCATTTTCCTGAGTCCACGCACTGGAACATGCATTCCAACACCTCCCAATCCAGCTACTCCTAAAATCTAAGCTTGACCTTCAAGTCTCCATGTTTCCCATGCGGCCTCTTCTCTAACGTGGAAATCCTCTCTCTCTGCCATATCCTCAAATACTATTTCTACTGCTCGGATCACTATCACTTTCTCCTTGCCCTTGCATGTATGAATTTATAACCTCGCTGAATAGACAAAACCTGTAATAACTTACCCATGTCTAGTCATTTTTTCCCCACCCGAGCTTAGCAAGCCCCCTTCCATATGCATCAGCTGCCTAGTGTCTTTAATCCATTGCTACTTCACACTCCCTCATCTTCTTCTCTGTGAGAACAACAGTTTCTCAGACATGCTTCTCCTAAAATAGTTGTTGCTGCCATTATCTGTCCATGGTCACTGCTAGCTGTCTTTAAAACCCCTGATTTATATTATATCATATTATATTATATTATATTACTATTTTCTGTAAGGTACAGTAGACTTTATTCTCCTTAAAAGTAAGATCCTGGGTTATATTCATCTCTCATGATGTTAACAGTATGTAACATTTAGAAAGCACTTGAAAAAATATTTATGAGTAAGTGAATTGATTACTATTGACATATATGAAAAAATTCTTCAGTGTGACATTCAAAAAAAAAAATCTGAGTACTAGCAATAACTTAGAGGTATCACATAAATTCAGTGACAAAATGTCCTTTTATTAGTTAAACATTTTCCCTGTCCTGCTCTCCATGATTGAGTATGGGGTGAACACCTGCTGATTTCCACCTGGCAAAGCTTCGATGATGAATGAATATATTTTTTATAGCATTAATTACAGGGCTTAAGTTTTTCTATTCAGAGCCAGAGGCACTACACATAGCAGATAGAAGTTGGAGCTTATAATAATCCAAAAACTATCACTAAAGAGAATTCTTGTGTCAAAAGTAAGTATGATGTTTTAGAAAATAAGTATGCTACCTGCCAAGATGTTCATAGGAAACACTGTCATTTCATCTTCAGAAATAATTGAAGAAAATATTTTTCAACAAATATTTATTGAACACTTGTTATGGACAATGACCCAGGTGACTTTTGAACAACTCACTTAAGCATTAAATAGAGTCCATCCTTCACATGTAGGAACTAAAGTGAGATTAACTGACTTGGCAGGATTTACAGAGCTAGTTCATAGCTGCAGAAAAATCAAGTTATTTACAAAATAACTATTTAACTTTCTTTTTAATTAATCAGCAACCATTTCCTACTCTGTGTTGTAGTTATGCTCTTAAGAAGTTATGGACGCACAGACACAGAAAACAAGCTTATGGTTACCAAAGGGCAAAGACAGGGGAAGGGTATATTAAGAGTTTGGAATTAACAGATACACACTACTATATATAAAGTAGATAAACACCAAAGACCCACTGTATAGCACAGGGAATTATACTCAATATTTTGTAATCTGAAAAAATGGGTACATATGTATGTATAACTGAAACACTGTGCTGTACACCTGAAACTAACACAACATTGTGAATCAACTATACTCCAATTTTAAAAAGTTGTGGAGCAGAAACCTGTGAGTGAGCAGCTGGGTCTTCTGGGGATCTCTGGAGTATGATTTGTGATAAGAAATGTTACCAGAGATATTACTGTGGAGTCACAAGCTCATATTATTAGCAAGTAATTTCGGTCCAGGACTCATCAAATCCCATCGATTTTGCTTCTCTCCTGCTCACGAGCTTTGAGTTTTCATCCCACACTCTGATCATCACAGAAATGCATGCTTGAAGGAAGGGACATGCCAAGATGAGCTGGTCTTCTCTCAACATGTGAGTGCATTTATCAAGGTGTGTGTTTTAGTTTGGGTTCTCACGTGGAAGCAGACTTTGAGATAAGGATTTAAACCAAGGAATTTATTTAGGAAATTATCCTGGTAGCAGAGAAGTGAGACAGGTAAGAAAGGAAAGCCCATGTGCATTAACTCATATTACTTGCTGAGGGTGATCCCAAATAGGGACCTGCACAAAACAGTCCTCAGAGTTATCCAAGATGAGAGGCGAGGAAGCTGGAGTATTGATTTTTCATTGGTTGAGGGCTGCTTCTGGGTCATTAATATCCAGATACCTCCAGCTGACCCAGTGCATGGGGTGAGACTGTTCATATGGTCAGAAGCCTTCAGGCAGAAAAGCACATGTGCTTGAGGTAGGAAGTCAGCTCTGTGCCTGGCAACAATTTGGGGAGAAGGGTGATATACCACGTGCATTTCCATCCACTTTCATTTACTTCTGTTTGAAAGCTGATCAATAGAATCATTCAGATCCGGGTACCCCAAGGCCCTCTTCCATTGCAACTTCATTCCATCAAAAATCATTCAGAACATATTCATTGAGATTCTATGCCAATCTGATCTCTCTGTTGGGCATTGATTCTGTAAATGTGAATGCATACATTCTTGTCCTGGAGACAGGAAAATGAGAACACACCATTTTACTAATCTTTACCTGACATCTCATGCTGCAGTGGGACACTGAAGAAGAAGACATGAATGCTTTCAGAGAACACTTGGATGCTTTTGTTGAGTTTACATTCAAACTGAGTCTTGGAACATAATTAGAGATTTCCAACATGCCCAGCTGAAAGGACATTTGAAATGGAGATCGAATTGTTTGTTAATACATAAAAACTCTGTTCAAGAACTTATACAGCAGGATTTCAGACCAGAAAAGGAGTCAGGAGTGAAGTTATTAGGGTACTCAACACCACAGCAAGAAAGTGAAGTATCAGCTAAGATAATTGAGAGCCTCCTGAAGATTAAATTTGAGCAGCGTGAATGTAGCAAAGACTTCCTGCCTCAGCTGCCTCATTTGGAAGATTAAATGAAGAGATTTCAACCAAGTTGACCAGTTTGGATGCTAAAGCCTCAGACCAGATTTTAACAGTGATATAGTCTCATCTACAGCGGGGTCAGTGGGGGTAAAGTACAGGGGGCAACATTTAGATATGTTTAATTCATAGAAAACTTGTTTTTGTGTTTTATCAGACTGATTGAATTCAGGTTTAGTTCTTGCAATTTATTAGCTATGTAAACTTGAGCAGATTAATTGTTCTTTCAGTTCTCTCATTGGTTAGGTAGAGAAAAGAATGTCATTAACCTCCTAGGGATGTTGAGAGGATTGTATTAAAAACTCCTCATTTATCATGTGGCACCTGGCACTCAGTGAGTGGTTAATAGATGTCAGATAATGCTCTTATTGTCAGGTAAATTATTATCCTATTTGTTTCCACAAGAACTATCATAAATAAAAAAGTCAATTACAATGTGCACATTAATTACACATTGGGTAGAGTATTATTTTCTCAACTAATTCTAGTTCTTTCTAATCAGACACAACCATACAATTGTATAATCATATATCAAATTAGTAGAAACATAATGTAACTTCATTAATGTATTTTTGCTTAATTATGAAAGTACAGAATATTTTTCATTGTTGGTATAAAAAATTAACAGTTAATAGATCATTAAAATTCCTCAACATGGTGATAAGCTGACCATCAGTGGCTCACCCACTTTCCCACATAAAATCCTTAAGAAAAAATAAATACTTAAATTTAATTGCATAATTAAGAATTTTCTGGATTTTCAAAATAATTCAGAATTGTTTAATATTCAATTTTAAACTAAAAGTTTTTGTTTTATCACAACGGCTATGAATCAAGGGTATTTAAATGATTTGATGGTTAAGTAAGTTCCTACAAGCTCAATTCCTTTACTTATTTTTACTCTGACTCTTTTCAGGAGCTTTAACAAGATATATGTATATCAAAATATTAATAAAATGGTCCTTGCCATTGACATAGAAATAAAAGACTCAGAAAAGAAAGAAAAAGCATGAACTACCAAAGAAATAATATATGTATAAAAAAGTATCAGATGTGGTATAGTTTTAAGGTAGCAAAAAAAAAAAAAATCATATGACCATCTCAATAGACAGAGAAAAAGCATTTGGCAAAATTCAACATTCTTTCATCATGGAAACTCAACAAATTGGGTATAGAAGAAAGGTACTTTGGCCATATATAACAAACCTATGGCTAACATCATATTTGACAGTGAAAGGCTGAAAGCTTTTCTTCTAAGACCAGGAATATGGTAAATGTACCCAATCTCACCACTTCTATTCAACACAGTACTACAAGGACTAGACAGAGCAATTAGGCAATAATTAATTACTTAATTATTTAAAAATTAAAAGGCATTCAAATTATAAAGGAAGGAGTAAAATTGTCTTGTTTGCAGATTACCTGATCTTATATAGAGGAATTTCTAAAGACTCACTAAAAAAATGTTGGAATTAATAAATTCAGTAAAGTTTCAGGATACAAAATCAACTATAGAAATCAGTTGCATTTCTATACATTAATGGTGAGCTATCTGAAAATGAAATAAAGATACAATCCCATTTACAATTGCATCAAAAATAATAAAATAAGAATAAATTTAAACAAGGAGGTGAAAGATCTGTACACTAAAATATATAAGACATTAACGAAAGAAATTAAAGAAGACACAAATAAATGGAAAGATATCCCATGTTCATGGATTGGACGAATTGATAATGTTAAAATGTGCATACTACCCAAAGCCATCCATAAAGTAAATGTCACTCATCAAAATTCCAATGGAATTTTTTCACAGAAATAGAATAAGCAATCCTAAAATGTGTATAAAACTGCAAAATATCCCAAGAAGCAAAAGGAATGCTGAGAAAGAAGAACAAAGCTGGAGGCATCACACTTTCTAATTTCAAACTATATTACAAAACTGTAGTAAATAAAACAGTATGATTTACAGCATAAAAACAGACACAATGGAATAGAATCAAAAGTCCAGAAATAAACCCATGTGTATACAGTCAACTGATATTTGAGAAGGGATCTGGAAATAGTTGATAAGGAAAGAAGACTCCTTAATAAATTGTTATGGGCAAACTGGATATTCACTTGCAAAAGAATGAAATTGGATCCCTATCTTACACCCTACATAAATACTAACTCAAAATGGATTAAAGGCTTAAATGGACTAAAGATCTGAAACTATAAACCTTCCAGAAAAAAAAACACAGAGAGCAAACTCCTTGACATTAATCTTGGCTATAAATTTTTGTGTATGACATAAAAAGCACAAGCAACAAAAGCAAAAATAAATAAGTGAGACTACATCAAACTAAAAAGCTTCTACATGGCAACAGAAAAAATCAGGAAAATGAAAAACCTATGAATGGGAAGAAATATTTGCAAACCATATTTCCAATGCAGGGTTAATATTCAAAATGTATAGGAAACACAAACAACTCAATGCAAAATAAATAAATAACCCAATTTAAAAAATGGGCAAATAACTTAATAGACATTAAAAAAAGAAAACAGACAAAGGGTACCAGCACAGCCCTAGACACATGCTTGAAAAGCCCTCATGCATTTGCCCTTTCTACAGGGCACACATCTTGAGTTCTAGCCCACCCTGTCAGATGTCTGCTGGCTTTCATCCAGAGATTGAAGAACAAAGGTGCTAAATAAATACAGAAGAAAATAGAAAACATAATGAAAGAAATTATGCTTAGTAATATTAATAGAGAGCAGTATATATTTCAATGCAAAAACATTCAACAGAAAAAAATTAGTTTGTATTAATAAAGTATATACTCAATAGTAAAACTATAACAATAATTAAACTTTAGCAAGCCGGTTAGAAAATCAGCAAAAGACTTGAATATACAGTTCATCTAGAAAGTAAAACATTGCAAATAACCACATCAAAAGATATTCAATTTCATTAGCCATCAGAGAATTACAAATTAAAATCATGACAATATAACACTACACACTTTTTTAATGACCAAAATAAAATATACTGACAGTGTCAAATGCTGGTGAGGATGTGGAGAAACTGGATTTTTTGTACATTGCTGGTGAAATGTAAAACAATACAGCCACTCTGGTAATCAGTGTGGTATTTTGTTTTATAAATTTAAGCCTACATTTAGTATACCACTCAGAAATCACACTAAAGGTAATTTATCCTAAGGAAATGTAAGCTATCCTAGGGAAATGTAAGCTTACATTAAAAAAAAAACAAAAACAAAAACCTGTACACTAAATTAGCTTTATTTTAAGTGGACAAAAACTAGAAAAAAACCCATATGTCTTTCAACAAATGAATGAATAAAAAGCCATGGCACATCCAAATAATGGAATACTACCCAGCAATAAAGTAGAAAACCATAATTTAAAAAGATACCTGCACTCAAATGTTCACTGCAGCACTATTTACAATAGCCAAGTCATGGGAGCAACCTAAATGTCCA
The DNA here is from genome assembly GCF_949987515.2 of Delphinus delphis. NCBI lineage: Eukaryota > Metazoa > Chordata > Mammalia > Artiodactyla > Delphinidae > Delphinus > Delphinus delphis. The sequence goes on from NC_082691.1 coordinate 2,914,879, forward strand.
TCGACAGATAAATGGATAAAGAAGATGTGGTATGTATGTATACAATGGAATATTATTCAGCCATAAAGAAGAATGAAATAATGCCCTTTGCAGTAACATGGATGTACCTAGAGATTATCATACTAAGTTAAGTAAATCAGACAGAGAAAGACAATATTATATGATATCACTTATAGTGGAATCTTAAAAAAAAATGATACAAATGAACTTATATACAAAACAGAAATAGACCCACAGACATAGAAAACAAACTTATGGCTACCAAAGGGGAAGCAGGGGCAGGGATAAATTAGGAGTTTGGGATTAACATATACACACTACTATATATAAAACAGATAACAAGGACCTACTGTATAGCACAGGGAACTATATTTAATATTTTGTGATAACCTATAAGGGAAAAGAATCTGAAAAATTATATATATATATATATGTGTGTGTGTGTGTGTATGTATAACTCAATCACTTTGCTATACATCTAAAACTAACATAACATTGTAAATCAACTATACATCAATTAAAAATTAAAACCAAAACAGGTAGAATGGAAAATTTATTCATACAACAGTATGAATAGATCTCAGGGAATTATGTTGAGTGAAAAAGCCAATCTTAAAGGGTTATATATTTTATGATTCCGTTTATATAACTTTTTCTAAGTGACAAGTTAAGATAGAGAATAAATCAGTGGTTGCCAGGGGTCAAGTTTGGGGAAAGAATGCAACTATTAAAGGTTGACGTGAAGGAGTTTCTGTCTAGTGATGGAAATAGTGTATCCTGATTTTGGTGATGGTTACTCAAACCGACACATGTGATAAAATTTCATGAAGTGTACACACACAAACAAAAGTGCATAAATACTGACAAATATTGAATAAAGTCTGTACCTGAGTTATTAGAAAGACACTGACATTAGTTTCTGGTTTTGACATTGTCCTATGATTTGATAAGATATTATTATTACTGGGGGAAGCTGGGTAGAGGATACATTGGAACTCTCAACTTTGGGAACTTTTTACATCTTAAATTACTTCAAGATAAAAAGTTATCAATGAAAACACATGGTAAACACTAGAGAGTCTAATAACCCATTTGGTATAATTGAGCATTTATTCTTTTTTAACTTGAAATATAACTGATATACATTGTATTAGTTTAAGGTGTACAACATAATGATTTAACATATTTATATATTGCAAAATGATTATCACAATAAGTTCAGTTCTCCTCACATAGTTACAAATGTTTTTCTTTAAGAATCTCAATATTTATTCTTAAGATCTCAATATCTATTCTTAATTAAAATAGGGAGGGTGGAGGGAGAAAAGGGTGAAAGGACAGAAGGAGGAAAGCAATCAGAGGAGAAGGAAGGAAGAAACTCAAATGGGAATAGAAAGAAACTATCCTTTGATAAAGATTGTCTTGTAAAACAATACCCAACATCATATTAGGACCCAGATTCTCAGTACATAATTGGAATTTGTGAATAAATCAGGGAATTCAAGGTCAAGTGAATTTGGTTCTTATCCTAATAATGTAGTTCACTAAGTCAGTAATTATGAGAGAAACTCGACCTGAATCTTAGTTTCCTTAACTGAAATTGGTGAGAATAATACTGATATTATGAGGTTGCCATGAGAATTAAAACACGTGTGGGTCCACAGTGTAGACCCACTAAGTCCTGGTACTCTAAGAGAGCATTTGAAGAAGTTCAGCTGTATAAAATTAAATTTATATGTCTCTTAAACAAATTATACTGCATTAACTAGAGAATAATTTTCTCTCTTTCTTGCTCTCTCTCTCTCTGCTGTTTGACTTTTCACCTTCTGCTTGTTTAATATTCAGAAAAATCTTAGATTCTAGTCATTGTTTCCAGTTTACATGGAGAAAACTGAAGAACAAAGAAGTTAAATAATTTCTCCAGTATCATTGTGTTAGTAAGACAGAAAGCCAGAATTTCAACCCAGGAGCTAGTTACTTTCTACCAGATATTGAAGTGCGCATATACATTCTAATGAATATAGGAAAGGTATACATTCTAAAATGATCCTAAATGCCAAAGGCTATCTCAAAACTGCACAATTAGTTGAAATCTATGTTCTTATTGTCCCGTGAAATTCATTTTTATAGTAAGGTTCCGACGTTAGTGGTATCCAGGTAGAATGGGAAAAACTTTACTTAGCAAAAGTTACTTCTTGGATTTCTCCACTGGCTGTGAATTCTTCACTTGCCAAGATTTCTTGCACTGCCCCATATTCATCTCTGCAGATGTGATGCTTCAAAGCCTTGCCTCTGAACACAGAATAGCCAGTAGGGCACAGATGCTCTCTGAATACAAAGTGAGTGATTCACATGAGTCAGCGTTAATGGGAAATCAGTACTGAATCAGAGGAAAGTACCACAAGGACTCAGGATGGAGGATGGAACCGCACAGGGAGCCAGGATTAATGCAGCCAAAGGAAGATGGAGAATGAGGTGAGAACTCCTTAAAGATCTTCCCGTATAAACCTTATCTCAAATCGATGGAGCATGATATTTAAATTGATTAAGCATGCAAAAAAATCTCTGCCGGAGATGGCACTGCTATTTGTATTTTTCACTAACCTTTGAAATATTCCCAGAAAAACCCTCCTTCCACTCTGCTGCTCCCAGAGTCCCACTCAGCGTACACAGGAAATTGAAAATTAATATCCAAACAGTGTTGAGACCTGTTGAGTTTCAAAGCTGAAGTTACTGCTTAGGCTTGATGAGGAAATTACTGGATGGAAATTTAAATGAAAAGAAGAAAAGTAGTCATAACTTATCACTGAATTTTTATGCAAGAGTAAGCAATTGTTTAGGTCTCTTTTAATTTACAAACTTAACTGTTTATTTGTAGTCACCCGAAAATTTAAATACGAGGAAGAATCAGTGTCTCTTTATATGTCTCATTATTTAATTTCATCCCCAGGTCTTCAGAGTTTGCTCCTAACAGTAGGTAATTATTTGCACATAAGGACCATAAAAAAGAAGACATTTCTAGAAAAGTAGACCTGGTTTCCCGTCTGTGTCTTCTTTCAGGACAAGGTTGATGGAATACTTATCTTTGCATCCTCAGAACCAAGCACAGTGCTTTGCATATTGTGTAAACTTTTTTGAAAAGTTGATTAAGGAATAAAATAAACTGTAAAATAGGCCTCACTGACTTTTATAAAGGCTGCAGAGTATTGACTACTTCAGGGACCATGTGTGCTGAATTTCCTGTTATCAATTCAGCATCGCCACTGTCCTTCCCAAGGCCACCTCTGCATTGTAGAAAAGAAGACAGGAATTGTATTTTCAATAGGATTTTGGGTTGAGTTGGCTGGTATGAGGAATTGCCTTTGGGGTGGGAGGCTGAAAGAAAGCAGAGGTCACTACTGTAGGACACAGTCACAGCTACACAAGTAGTTTCCAACACCCTTCTGGAACCAGCCATTTCCTGCTGCAGGCTGATATGTGAACAGTTGTGATCCCACCTGAGATCTTCCCAGATCCCCACTGCCCCAGCTCTTCAGACTTGGCACACACATCGAATTTCCAAATTAAAGTTATCAATACCTGGTATACCTTGACTCCAAGTCCAAGAATATACTATTTTCCTGAACAAACCCTGGTTCCACGGCCATTTTCATCATCAGCCTTAGAACCATAGTGTCCTGTATATTAGCACTGAAACCTCTTTAACCCCTCAGTTCCTATGAGATCTCGGAGGCCAGCTGGTGGCGCCAAGACTCTTGACTCAGTCAACAGAAATCGAGCCATTCTCGAGACGAGGGATGCTCTGTGCTGTTCTCCTGCTATCTTTTCAGCTCCATCCTTCCTCTTGAACTTCCCCAACACAATCCTCCCACAGAGAATTCTTAGGGAGAACTTTTTATACATTCGGATTTTAATGAAACATTGACTCTTCCCCTATTTATTAGAACATTTGTAGACTTCAGTGAAGAGTGAACATTCAACAACAGGCTATGTACTAATTGGCTTGGAGGGGGCCCACACTCCTTTTTTGTTTCCAGGTCATATTTTCAACATGACTTTCAGCCTCACATTGAAAAATAAAATCCATCAAGTTGTGTTACAGTCTAGTCATCTTCCTCTTAGCTGTTGTCATCAGGAAATCCCGCCCCCAAATTCACAGGTAACATTGGCATCAGGGCGTCAGCATTTCTCTATATCTTCACAACTTCCCTCACCCCAAAGTGTAAGTACTCATTCTGGAGCACATTCAATGCCCTGTAGGTTTAAAGTCTCAATTTCCTCAATTCCAAAAGATGTTTATCTACACATCAGTGAACCACAATCCCACAGTGGCAGGAATTCCTCATTTTCAGAAGGATTCCAACCTTAAATCTTGCAGGGCTCTCTTTGGTCACCACCATCAATAACTCCATATCTCTCACCATATTATACTCAATATGCCTCTGCTTTAACTTTAGGAAGACATCTGGTCCTCAAAGTATACTCTTTTCCCCCTCCTTTGAGTTTCTTTCTGATTTGGCTGCTTTCTGGATCCAGTTTGGGCTCCCCGCCCCACCATATCTCCCACCTGGGCTGCAGTGAGGATTATAATCATAATTCCATTGTGTGCAACATCCAGCAAGGTGTGAACGCTGCCCAGCAGCTTTAAGTCCACACCCAGCTCCTGTTCTCAGGCTGCTCTAGGTCACGGCTTTGGGATTTTTCTTCTTTATGTTTCTAGTGCCTAGAAAGGTTACTAACATGCACTATGTATTCGCTGACTATTTTGCTGAATTCAATGAAGATCATTTTAACAGTTTTCTAAAATGTTCTCTCTCCCCACTAACACTCCCACCCACACAATCTCAAGAAGATGAACTCTCCTCCTCCTATGATGAGAAAAGAGAGCTTTTTGACAGAACCCCCCGACTTCAACAACTATACATTTACATGGTAAGTATGAGTCTCAATTTAAGAAATATGTGTAGGAAAACACGAGTTTTGTTTGTTTTATTTTTTTCTGTAATCAACTTAATTTTGTGTTGCTGGGTGGGCAGGAACATTATTCTCAGACATTTTGAAGCCACCAGGCTCACTTGGTCTGACCTGAGTTTTAAGGCTGTGGGTGAGGTCTCTACTGCAGCCCTTGACTCCCAGGCTGGCTGGCCCTGGGACAGGTGTGGTGTCTGCCACGTCATCTTTAGCTCAGTGGGCTGCATCTCCTACCGCAGTTGGGACCAGTGGAAGAGCTGAGAGCCCCTGCTGAGGGCTGCCTTCCTGGTGGTCATTGAGCATCCCGGGTGTCCTACAGGGCAGCCCCACTGCACACAGGGTTCTCAGAAGTTTCTTCCATCCCTCCACCTGGGAGAATCTTTTTTAATTCTAAGCGCACCTTATTTCCTCATACACCTCTATCTTCAGTGGATCTAGGCTTTTGGAAACAGAACCCAGAATAACTTTCTTCTCAATTTTGAAGAACAGTGAATGTTGCTTGATTAACCAGGGAAAATGAAGGGAAGAATATGTGGAGAAGGCAAAAATGAATATCTCAAAAGTAACTATATGTGGTAGTTTACCTAATAATAACTAAGCTCATCTTTCCTTCCCTTTCTTCTGCTAGAAGAGGTTCCGTGGTCACCATCTGTGGCCTGGCCTCACCTGGTCTCGGGAACTCTCCCTCAGCCCCACCCTGGGGGGTTGCTCATCATATGTAAGCCATTTCTCTTCCATTCCACCCATCTCTCCATTTCTACTGGATTGTTTCTTCCAACATGTTTATACCTACACAAGGACGTCCAGCTTTAAGGCAGCTTTCCTTGACCATGTCCACCCAATGCTGTGTGTCCTTTATTCCCTCTACAGCTGCATGTTCAAAAGAGAGGTTGACTTTTCCACCCTGCCTTTCTCACCATGCGGTCACCTTGACGCACTGAACTAACCTTGCCCAGGTCAGTGACGGTGCCCTAAAACTGCTGAGAATCTTCTATCTCTTGTTCACTTGACTTCACTAAGGTCTCTAAAATGATTAAGTACGATAAAGGACTTTTTATCACTTGACATGTTCGGCTCCATTATCAACTAAAGCAGCCATGTCCAGATTTCTTTTCTGCATCTCTGGTCCCTTTTCCCTCAGGCTTTGCATGAGGTCTTATTTCCCTGTTCATCCCACAAGTGCTCCGTGATCCAGGGCTACAGCCACCTCTGTTTTGCTCACCATATGCTTTTCTCATACAACTTACAGACACAAGTCCAGATGGTTTTCTATAACAATATTTACTGATTGCACAATAATAGTTAAAATACTGAGAATCCCTGATGAAATCAGCTCCTCATATTCCTTTTTCATGATAATTATTTCCAACATATTTATTCCCTATCAATACTAAAGCCCATTTTCAAATTCTTTTCTTATTTTAAAAATAGTTTGCATAAGTAATAATTGACTATATTTTCAAAATAAAAAAAGCAAAATCATACAGAAGTTTATAGATTAAAAATGTAAGCTCCCAATTACGATCCCTGCTTGCTCTTTTTTACTCACTCAAACTACTCCACTTACCCAATCATTGACATTTAATGAATGACAAAAATATCTGTGCTTTTAAATGCATACTATATATTTATTTATATGTGTACACTGTGTGTGTGCTGTATATGGGTTTCATAAAAGAAACCTCTCTACATACATGTCATCCTCAAAGAGGGTACAGACCTGCTGGAATTCTAATACCATAGCCTGTGATGGTGAACCAATAGAAATTTATCATTAATATGTGTTGGGTTTTGCTATATTTGCATTTCAATAGAACTGTATAATGATTTTTTTCAACTTTAAAAAGTATTTAAAAGATGTCCTATCTCTACATCTCATTGTTTAAATCCCTCCATGTATAAGAAAGGAAAGTTGAGTCTAGGGCTTAGCAAAAGAATCCATACCCTTCTTAAGAAACCTGAACAAGAAAATGGAGCTTGGTGTGCAGAGAGCTGGGCTGATTCCCATCAGATGTCTTGGAGGAGACCTGCTTCTGGGACCAGTTACCCTAATGCAGAAGAAACCAGGGCTCCCAGGTGTCAAGACATCTCATTGAGGATTTCCCATTGTAGAGCAAAAACAGTTATCAGGCTGACACTCAGAAACGGGTTCCGCTGGGAGAAGCTGTGTGTCCACAGCAGACAGGCTCTCCCTGCAGGAGGATTACGGCTCCAGCTCTGTTCACCAGACTCCCCGCCTGTGCCAGGGAAACCCTGTTCTACACCAGGGAAATCCCTCCCTCAGTCTCGGCGGGAATGCTACCACTCCTGGTCCAGTGTTACCCACGGGAGGAGAAATTACTAGAAAAGCAGTCTCTGCTGTAATCCTTGGATAGTTATCATAATTAACTACTAAAGGAAAATAAAACTGCAGAAATGTCTATTTGTTTTACTGAAAGCAGATCATAAGTAGGCTTTATTTAACAAATGCATAATTTTTGGCATGCTTGGTGATATGACTATGATCATTGAGAGGAGCTAAGATATGAAAAATAAAGGTTGAACTTGGCTTTCCTTCTTCAGGGACACCTGGGGCTACAGATTGTTCAAGGGAGCCATAGTTTTGTATAGCCACAGGGCAGTGGCTCAGCCACAGTCACTGCTCATGACTGGGAGCGCCTGTGCCCAGGTATCAGGCCTTTCCATTTCTAAGCCTCAGTTTACCTCTCTGTAGAAGTGGGGTCAGGAAATGTGTGTGAGTCAGACTCAGTGCACTGTTACTCAGGATTCTATTACAAATCAATATAAGGGTTAGAAAATGGAACCTCGGAACTCGGCCAAAGTCTGTCATTTGGGGCTTAGATCTGAGTCCCATGGTATTATGTATGGACTTCTAGAATTTTCCTGGAGTAGGGCAGGGTTTTGATTTTCCCAGAGTCAGGCAGCAAGGCAAGTCTGACAGTGATGATGGTGAGGCAGCTCTGAGAACACGAGCCTTTGCCTTTGCATTAACCTGCCCAGTTGTTCCATTTAGAGCAGAAAGCCACATCTTAAACCCAGGAATGAGGCTGGAGGAAGAAAGCTGTCTGGGATCACCCTCTGAAATATGATTTCATAAGTTACAACAAGACTGAGAATAAAATGTATGAGGCAAGGGCGCAGTCTGGGGCTTTTGTATGCCCTTAGGAATTATATGCTCAGTGGTCAGTCTGAGCCCTGCAGACAACAACCCAGTGGCTCCAGCCACTTCTCAGAACTCTGCCCTCACCCTTACCACTCTGTCCACAAGCTCAAGCCACAGCTGCCATTGTCCTTTATTCCTCCTTTTGCCTCTGTCTGGCTTTAGGGCTTCATATTTACTGAACTCTCGTCTGGATATATTATGACTCAGGGGTCTCATGCAGAGTTTTTTCTTTCCCTTTGTACATTGTCTCAGATCAAATGACATCTTGGAAAACTTCTCTCCAACCTTCACTTACTTATTTATTTACATCTCCCTTCCACTAGTGTACGAGTTCCAGGAAATCATAGATTCTGTCTTGTCCAGTGCCTACTGCCTACTTACAACAGAATCTGGCACTGAACCATGAAAGACAGAGTAGTCCTGCCTATGCAATGAGGAAGCAATGGGGAAGGGGTAATTGTTATGTAGTTATCTGTGTAAGTGATGGTGTTTATGGAGTATTTGACCTGAAAAGTTCAATAAACAATCTATGATGGTGCTGTCAGGAAGGAAGACATTTTCCTCTACCCCTAGGTTCTTGACAGATCAACAGGAGAAAATCAAGCAAAAGTTTAGTAGCATCATGGGAAAGACCCGGAAAACTCAGTAACTCACTAAAATAGCTGAAGCTCTCACCTTAAATACCATCTTTAGCTAAAGGCAACAGAAGATGTTGGGGTTAGTGGTTTGGAATTTCAAAGGGGAGGAAGGCCATTCATGTGGAGATGGAAAAGCAAAGGTTTGGAAAATAAATATTTGCTGGGCCAGGCAGAGACAAAGGGGTGCCAAGAAGAGTTTTAATAAATGGATTTTGGCAGGTTCCTTCCTGTCTACACACCTACTTCAAACTATAGTTATCCATGGGGATAGCGCCTTTCCGGGAGCAGCTCCTCTACATTCTTTTAGGCAATTAGGAGGAAGGTCAAAGTTTCTGTCTGAATCCTTTGGGACTTGATTGTTTTCAGCTCAAAATAATCTGCAGACCAAAGAGACACTCTGGGGAGGCAAGTTTTGCTCTCCTACAGTGTCAAGAGTAACATTACCTTTCTTCTGTGGTTTACCTTGGGCAACTCATTCAGTAGAAACCATCATCATGGCAAATGCTGTGGACACCACTTCATAGAACGATCACGTTTCCACAGCAATGAGATTTTAAAACTAGGTGACTGGCTGACTTAAATCTCACCAACACACAAGATGGCTTAGAAGAGAGAAGTAATAGAAAACAAATTTCTTGTAATTGCATCAATTACATCAAATCTTACAGAATGCTTTCCCCTGGGCTGTGGGAAGCACTGGTCAGAATGAAGCAAACTCTAACTTTGTTAACAGATAGAGGTCAAGTCTTAATTCCAGCCCCTCCACTTACCAGTTGAGTGACCTTAAAATAATGTCTTAACTGTTTTGATCGTCAGTGTCCTTACTAAAATGAGATGTTCATACTGCCTGCCCCATGACTGGCTTGGAGGAAATGCTCAACCCCAAACAAGCAGTGTGTGTAGTCATCTGATTTATTCTCACACCACCCTAGAGAGTAGGCAAGATCAGGTGTTATATTCAATCGATAGAGACATAGTACGTTGCAGAGGTGCCCACAGCTGAAGAGCATAGTAGCAAACCTCATACTCAATACCCTGCTCCAGTGCTGCTCTTCCCTAAAACATAATTCTATATGACCCTTTCCTTTTTTTTTTATTTGTTTGCATATGCATGTGAGCAAGTGTTTTTTTTTTTTTTTTTTTTTTTGCAGTACGCGGGCCTCTCACTGTTGTGGCCTCTCCTGTTGCGGAGCACAGCCTCCTGATGCACAGGCTCAGCAGCCATGGCTCACGGGCCTAGCTGCTCTACGGCATGTGGGATCTTCCCGGACCGGGGCACGAACCCGTGTCCCCTGCATCGGCAGGCGGACTCCCAACCACTGCGCCACCAGGGAAGCCCGCAAGTGTGTGTTTTTTGTAATATTTTCCACATAAAAGGAATTGTGTAAATGTATCCATGAGGTCCAGAGAATAATGACAAAGAGAACAAATAAGTGTGTACCCATTAAAGAGATTGTAACCGTTACCAACTGTTCCCCACAATCCCCCTCCCTAACTATGATCCACCTCTCTCCCTCCATTCTCCCAAGAAGAACCACCACTCTGAAATTTGTGTTTATAATGAACTGGATTTTGAATATAGTTTTCTTACATATGTATTTAACTTCAAAGTTGTATCATTTCATTATGTCATTTTTTTTTTACTTTAAATAAATGGTAGTATACTTTATACATTTTTCCTTGAGTTGCTTTATCCCACTCAGTACTGGATTCCTGAGATCCTAGCATGTTATTGAAAATGGTAGTTCATTCTTTTTTTTTATTCTTTTGTTATTTTATTGTGAGAAAATAACACAGTAGATTTATCCATTCTACAAATGATAGATTTTGTAGTTGTTTTCAGTTCTTGTATGTATTTCCTTGTATAGCTGTGCAAAAGTTTCTTTGGGATATAAAACTTGTAGGCCAAAGGACATTTGTTCAATTTTCACTCAACTATTTTGTTTTAAAAATTGTTTCTAAGACTAAAGTTAGGGCAGTGAAGAAAACATACAAAAATTCCTTCCCTTATGGTCATTATATACCTGTGGGAAAGGCAAAGAGTAAACAAGACAAAAAAATAAAACATTATATTTGTCAGGATAGTCCTGGTTATGCTACTGTAGAAAATAATCCTCAAATCTTAGAGGTTTAAAAAATTAAAAATATTATTTCTTGATTTGTTACATGTTCTTCAAGGGGTAGCAGGGACCTCTCTCTACCTTGTCATCTTTCTCATTTGGGGACCCAGGGTGGCCAAAGTGCCACACTCTGGGTACATGTCAGGCACAGAGGAGGAGGGTGAAGAGAATGTGGCAAAAGCCACTGATGCACATCAAGCTTCTTCCCAGAACAGACACCTGTCCTTGTACCTGTGCCTCAAGCCTCAGGAAAGGCTCCTGGCCCTGCACTGAGTGTGGCTGTGAACTCCAAACACCCTGCACCTGGGAGAAAGGAGGTGATCAAACACTTGCAAGAAGTCCCAGTGACTAGCACAAATAGGGTTTATTAGATGGTTATAATCATAAGGGGAAAATGCAACAGGAATAGGACTAGCACAAAAGTACAGGACTGGAAACCTTGTTGGGGAGAGTAATTAGTTAATTACTCTCCCCTTGTTGGGGAGAGTAATCCTGATTAGAGAAGGTCTCACCAGGAAGATGACCTTGGGTTAAACGACCAAAGCAGACAAGAGATTGACTCATTGTGGGGGCATTTCCAGGGACGACCCCACTAAGGGAATCAGGGAAAGGCCTGGGCAGAAGCTAAGTGGAGTGTGCTAGGAGAGGCACGAGAAGGAGCCAGAAGTAGAAGCTGAGTGAAGCTGGGGGCAGATTGGGAAAAGACATGTGGAATTTGGCATTTACTCTAAGTTACAAAAGATTTAAATAGAGGTATTTGAGCAGAAGAGTGACACCATCTGACATATTTTAGTAGGATGGTTGCTATGGTAAAAATAAGCTGAATAAATATTGGGGTGCATGTGTCTTTTTGAATTACGGTTTTCTCTGGATAAATGCCCAGAGTAGGATTGCAAGATCATATGTAGCTCTATTTTTAATTTTTTAAGGAACCTCCATATTGTTCTCCACAGTGGCTGTATCAATTTACATTCCCACCAACAGTGCATGAGGGTTCCCTTTTCTCCACATCCTCTCCAGTATTTATTGTTTGTAGATTTTTTGATGATGGCCATTCTGAGTGGTGTGAGGTGATACCTCGTTGTAGTTTTGATTTGCATTTCTCTAATAATTAATGCTGTTGAGCATCTTTTCATGTGCTTTTTGGCCATCTTATGTCTTCTTTGGAGAAAGGCCTATTTAGATCTTTGGCCCATTTTCTGATTGGGTTGTCATTGCAGCACTATCTACAATAGCCAAGACATGGAAGCAACCTAAATGTCCATCGACAGAGGAATGGATAAAGATGATGTAGTACATATATATAACTGAATATTTCTCAGCCATAAAAAAGAATTAAATAATGCTATTTGCAGCAACATGTATGGACCTAGAGATTGTCAAACCAAGTGAAGTAAGTCAGACAGAGAAAGACAAATATCATATGATATCACTTATACGTGGAATCTAAAAAAAACGGTACAAATAAACTTATTTACAAAACAGAAATAGAGTCACAGATGTAGAAAACAAACTTATGGTTATTGGGGGGGGTAGGGAGGGCAGGGATAAACTGGGAGATTGGGGTTGACATATACACATTACTATATATAAAATAGATAATTAATAAGGACGAAATGTAGAGCACAGGGAACTCTACTCAATACTCTGTAATGACCTATATGGGAAAAGAATCTAAAAAAGAGTAGATATATGTGTATGTATAAATGATTCACTTTGCTGTACACCTGAAACTAACAACATTGGAAATCAACTCTACTCCAATAAATTTTTAGAAAAGAAGGTACTGAATGTTAGGGGGAGAGGTGACAAAGCCAGAAACAGAGGACTAGTTAGGAGGATATTTTAATAATTTAGACAAGAGATGAGGGTAACATGAACTGTGATGGTGGAAGTTAGTGTTGTGAAAAGTGGTCAGAATTAGAGGTCTGAGAGAAAGAGAGCAGTCAAGGTGCTTCAAGACATAGGCATGAGCAAGGGAGGGATGGAAGGACCTCACCAGGATGGACCTCTACTTTCAGCTCTGCAAGGACAGTGATGCAGTGCTGCCCAGCAGTTATTATACATCTATCCCCTAACACCTGAAGGGTGTAATTATCTCTTTTTCTCCTTATCTTAGCTAACAATGTTGTTTGACTTTTTAACTTATTTTCTAAACTGGTGGGTATGAAATGTTACCATGTTTTTTTTGTTTGTTTTTTTTTTTAACATCTTTATTGGAGTATAATTGCTTTACAATGTTGTGTTAGTTTCTGCTGTATAACAAAGTGAATCAGCTATACATAAACATATATCCCGATATCCCCTCCCTCTTGTGTCTCCCTCCCACCCTCCCTATCCCACCCCTCTAGGTGGTCAAAAAGCACTGAGCTCATCTCCCTGTGCTATGCGGCTGCTTCCCACTAGCTATCTATTTTACATTTGGTAATGTATATATGTCCATGCCACTCTCTCACTTCGTCCCAGCTTACCCTTCCCCGTCCCTATGTCCTCAAGTCCATTCTCTACATCTGCATCTTTATTCCTATCCTGCCCCTAGGTTCTTCAGAACTATTTTTATTATTTAGATTCCATGTTTTATTTTTAATTCATAATTCCTTGATTTTTCATGAGCTTGAGTATTTTTCATATATTCATTTGATGATTGTGATTCTTTTCATCCAAAACACTGATTACTGATTCAATGCTTTTCCCTATTTTTTTCTGATTGGGTTGTCCATTTTTATTCTTCTTCTTTTTTTTTTTTTTGTCAAAATTGTTTATATATTCAAGTGGAATTGAAAACATCTTCTAGTTTATAGCTTATGTATTCTAATTTTGCTTTTAAATTATCTAACTCTTTGTTACTGGTATATAGAAATCAATTGATTTTTTTTAAAATAGTTATATCTGGTCTACCAGCAAAACAATAGTACTAATTTAATGTTCTTTTATAAATTTTAGGAGTTTCCTATATGTATTAATCAGAGTTCTCTAGATAAAGAGAAGCAATTGCAGGTAGTTCAATTGATTGATCTATTGACTGTCAATAGATAAGTATAAGAGGAGATTTCTTATTGGGATTGGAGCATCTAGTTATGGAGTCTGAGAAGTCCCATAATCTGCCTTCTGCAAGCTGGAAACCAGGAAATCTGGTGATGTAATTTAGTCCAAGTCTAAAGGCCAGAAAATTGGGAGGCTGATGGTGTAAGCCCTGAGTTAAAAACTCTGAGAAGAAGGAGCACTGATGTCCAAGGGCAAGAGAAGATGGATGTCTCAGCTCAAGTAGAGAGAATATGTTAGCCTTTTTTTTGTCTTTTTGATTTATACAGGCCCTCAATGGATCAGATGATGCTCATTCACAATGGTGAGGATCATCTTCTTTACTCAATCCACCAATTTAAATGCTAATCTCTCTGGAGATACCATCACAGACACACTGAGAAATAATGCTTTACCAGCTATCTAGGCATCCCTTAGACCAGTCAAGTTGACACATAAAATTAACCCTCACATTATATTTATAAAATGTCATGTTAACATCAGAGTTTGCTTCCTTTTTCCAATTCTCACAACTTTTATTTATATATTTTTTACTTTTAATACATTGCATAGACTTCAAGTTTGGCAATACTGCTTGCTCAAGAATACTTAGTAACATCAACTGTACCATCATTTCTGCTTTACTCCATCCCCAGAAAGATGTCATAAGATTTGAAAATAAAGAATTACAGTTAAACCTAATTTAGCTACAAAAGGTGAGATTACAGTCTACACCCAATTGTTTTCATAAGAATATAAAAAGTTACATTCAGTGGTCAGGATACTATAGAGGTACAGACATCATGCTTTACACCTTGATAATGCCCTTCATTGGCACACACAGGAATAGCCCCAATCTGAGAATGGAACAAACAAAAAGAACGCTTCCATGAGGTGGAAAGATAAAACGTTGAATACTTGTTTCAATCTGAGCACACATTTTTTAGTTGATTTATTAATCTCTCCAATCCCCAATCATTTGTTTAAACCTCTATTCCAATTTTATAAAACCATGAAAAGACAATGAAAGGATAATAACTAATGTGGTATGTCCATTATGCTTCCTTGCCCACTATTATACACCAGTAGCAGTGAAGTATTGGGTTGGCCAAAAAGTTCATTTTGTTTTTAAGTAAAAATAAAGACACATTTCTCATTTTCACCAAGAACTTTATTGAACAACGTATTCATCAACCGAGCCAACTTTTTGGCCAAACTAATACTACATTGATCATAGAAATATAATCAGGTGGGTCCAAGGTAACTTCCGCAAATACTATTTATTATATTTTCTTATTCTCATATTTTCTATGGTTGCTTCTGTTTCTGATAAGCACAGTCTAGATTAGAATAGTGTCAATTACTGCCAACATACATTTGTAGTATCCTCACCTTATGTACACACACACACTCACAAACACACACACATACACCCCTCTGTTCAGTTTAATTCTCTGGCCAGCTCTGCACAGTCTTTTGCCCTTGGGGAGTTCTATCTACCTAAAGTCATGCTCAGGTAATTCATTTTCTATTGATGCGGAGTTCAGTTTCTCACTACCTTGGTTGTTTCAGTACATGCAAGAGGACTGTGCCATCATTTATTCCATCTTCATACTATTTGATCACATACATGCATAGTCTTTTAATAAACCTAGTTGTAAGATTTGATCAAGATGTCTGCTGTATTCTCCCAATCCCCGTTTGAATAGATATATTTATGACTTATCTTAATTTTTCTTCTAAATCCCTGTAGAAATTTACTTAGGACATATTTTATCAGACAGTCTTCTAGTAGTATATAGACCACTGGCTTTAGCATCCATCCATAAACACCCAAACACTCCCCGGAGGATGTAAATCCCTTATCCTCTATCACTAAATACATGGCTCTCAGCCCCACTCAATGTGCAGAGTTACCATCACCTTCCTCCACTAGCATGTTAATGCATGTGAAGCATATCTACGTTGGCTGATTTCCAAAGAGCAGCACTATCGTCAATCCGGAAACTTTCATGTGTGAAACAAGCAAGATGTTTTGTCTCAGCTGGAAAAAATTATAGTTCAGACCATATGTTAGTAGGGGCAGGGAGATCTTGGAAGACCCCACCATTACTTCCACAAGCAATACTCCACGTTAATGAAAGAAGTGGTCTCTTCACAAAATTTCCCTTGTCTTGAGCTTTGTAATAAACCATTTATCTTTTTTCAGTGAGTTCCACTCTCTCTATGCAAATGTTTATCTGACCTAATGGGTATTTCTGGTCTCATGTTTATCTGATGTCTTCTCCTGGCACCTAGGACCAAGATGTAGACTGTCTTCCACCAAGGCTGTATAAAGTAAATGCATCAGGCTACACCAGTAGATTTGCTGAATAACAGTACTGAATCTCTGCCAGAGCCCCCATCCACGTGCATTCTTGTTGAACACACTTCACAAGGCATTTGAGTCATTGAATATTTGCATTCCAGCTACACTGCCTCCCCACAGCCTTTGTAAACACTGACTGTTATTTCTGCTTAGGGTACAACGTAAATTTAGATTTCTTCCTCATGACTTTCTGAGTAGGGTTCAGTAGGATTCCTAGGGTGGGATGTGTTTTCGTCCAAAGCCAAACAAGCCTCAACCTCTATTCTTGCTCTTCAGAGGCAGGTCAATGAGAGAGAATAATTTATTTCTTAAAATTTGAAAGATGTCCCTAGTTGCTTTGTCCCAAATCCTCTCCAAAATTTCTCAGACTAGACCAGGCACTGAGTTTTGGCTGGGTTTATCCTCCAGCCTGTGTTTGTCATGTAGTTGACTAGAGTCCTTAAATTCCCCTGCTCTTATTTTTCCAAAAAGACAATTATAACGGCAAATCAGGGGTTTTTAAACATCTTTATTGGAGTATAATTGCTCTACATTGTTGTGTTAGTTTCTGCTTTATAACAAAGTGAATCAGCTATATATATATATATATATATATATATATATATATATATATACATATATATGGTCAGTTTTTTGAGCACCTACTTCTACACATTACAAGTTAGTTGCCACAGCATTTGGAAGAGTCTGTACTTTCTTGGGACTATGTTATGAATTCCAGTTTTTCCTTTCACTCACTAGTTTGTACAATTGGTCATATGCTCCCTCCCCCTGTTATTATTCTGAGAATCCATGATGGCATAAATGTACCTACTTTTTGCTGATATTTCTCAAAAAATGCTTCAACTCCTTAAAGGAATGACCTCTGCATCTTGTGGTAATCTGGGCATGGCTCCAGGTATTTCCATGGTCTTGTGTGGGATACCAGCCTGTAAGCTATTTTGTGAGTGAATATGTTCTGTCTGCTGGGATGACCAAGCAAGGTCATGCCTTCCAAAACCAGAAGAACTGGTCTTTTTAAAAAATTTTCTAAGAGCATTTCTCACCCACTTTATTATTATTTTTTAAATTTTTATTGGAGTATACTTAATTTACAATATTGTATTAGTTTCAGGTGTACAGCAAAGTGAATCAGTTATACATGTACATATACCCACTCTTTTTTGGATTGTTTTCCCATATAGGCCATTACAGAATATTGAGTAGAGTTCCCTGTGCTATACAGTAGGTCCTTATTAGTTATCTACTTTATATATAGTAGTGTGTCTATGTCAACCCCAATTGCCCAATTTATCCCTCTCCCCCTACCCACCCTTGTAACCATAAGTGTGCTTTCTACATCTGTGACTCTATTTTGTAAACAAGTTCATTTCTACTATATTTTTAGATTCCACATATAAGTGATATCATATGATATTTGTCTTTCTCTGTGTGACTTAATTTGAATCTTTTTCATCTAATTTTCTCTCGTACATTTAGTTTTTGGCAATGTCAATAACATTTAGCAAATAGTATTTACTAACTCATCCACTCCTTGAAATTCTTTCTATGTTCACTTAGCCAGACCTCTCGGTCTCCATTTCTCCCAAATTTCCTTGGTAAGGGATTGTCCCCCATAATCAGTCACAAATCTTTCAACACTTCGTATCAAGGATGTGTAGGAAATATTCGTAGCCTTGGATTCACCTCATGCTTTTCTCTCCTTCGCATATTTTTAACCAGAAAGTGCCTTCACTGTTATGATTTGTGGACTAGAATTACAATTCCCACTGCAGACAACAGTCTGTGCTACTACAGATAGCCGACATGTCCAAGGAAACTCGCAGGCCTTATAGATCAACCTCCAATTTCATTAATGATTCAAAGAGCACAAGGAAAAATGCAGTCAGAGCATTCTGCTTTGGGCAAACAAAAAATAGGCAGAAACAGCTCCCAAGGTGCTCCCTTTCCTGCACGGGGACGCGTTCTGGGTTCAGAAAAATGGAAAAGAGCTAAGAGTCTGCAGTGCTGTCAGTGTGGTTGAAGTATTTTATAAATGACTAGTCAGACAGGGTTAAAGAGATTATATGACTAATATTTATCCATAAAAACTATGTTTACTGTATATGCCCCAAATTTATGTCCCAGGTTTACTTAAAAATCAGCAATCTTGAATTACCAGGTATATGCTAATAAAAGTATTTGAAAAGATCTTGGTCTGTAATATTTCTGTTAACCAAATGCCACTATCATATGCACAAGGAAACTTGTCTTAAGTCATCATGTCCTTAGTTGATCCAAGAAGAAAGTAGGTGAATTATAGACCTGCTGTGAACTCTTCTATATGAAGATATGTACCATAACTACTGGTGCCTTAGCTACATTGTGTGGTACATGTATGTTCTCTTTGGTACATAATTCCCAATTTTTCCAAATTGGTTAGTACTAACACCAGCAAATTATGACATCTCCTTTTTTTCTATACCCTCAGCAACAAATTGGTGTTCATTCATTCTAATACTCACCATATTCTGATGATGTGTCATAGTATCTTATTCTTGTTTTACTTTAATTTCGCCAATGATTAAAGAGATGCTGATTTTTATTTGCTCTTTTGGTATTCCCCAAAATACCAAAAGTAAAGATACTTTTGGTATCTTTATTTGGTATTCCCTCCCCACTCCTTTTTGAAATTCTTGTTTAAGTCTCTTGCTTATTTTTATATTAGATGTATGTCATTTAATTATTGCCATGAGGTATTTCATTTTATATTCTTGATAAAACTCTTTGCCATTATATATATGGAAATATCATCCGATAATCAATGGCTTTTCTGTTACTTTCAGTGGTGAGGATTGATGAACAGAAATCCCTGATTTTAATAATTTTAATATTAATTTATCAATAATTTCCTGTACAGTAATGAGTTTGGGTATTTTTCCTGTTGTAAAAAGATTTTTCTATCCGAGAATCAGAATAATATTCTGCTGAGTTACATTCTAAAAACTTTATTGTTGAGAAAATAAACATTTAGATGTACTGTCCATACGTAATTGATTTGTGCATATCCTATAATATGGGGTCAAAGTTAAATAACTATTTCGTATTGTTTTCCACTTGATCCACCACCATATATTAAACAGACTCTCCCCACTTCTGCTCTGATGCCTCAAGTTTGTCATTAATACAGATATCATTTGACAGTTGTGTTTCTGGAATCTTATGGATCTACTGGTCTATTTGCTATCTGCCGTCTCTTTGCTTTAATTAATATCACTTTGAAAAATGCGTTAACATTAGGGAATGTAGGCACCCTAGTATTATTTTTCTTCAATATGGATTTAGCTATTTTTGGTTTTTTGCATTTTCATATGATTTTAAGGATCAGCTTCTCAATTTCCACACAAAAAAATCTGCTTGGTTTTTCATTGGGATTTGATTTAATCATATATTGATAGAAGAATATTAATAACTTTATGATTTTCAATTTATGAAGATGATATATCCTTCACTTTATTTAGACCTTTAAATGTTTCTTAATGATATTCTATATATTTCTGTGTAAAGATCTTGCATCTTTTCTTTAGATTTATTCTTAGGAATGTGATGTTTCTTGATGCAATTACAAGTGGTAGCATGTAAAAAGTTAATTTGTAATTGCTGATATCTAATAACATTGCTGAATCTAGTGACACTGCTGATTTCATATATTGATCCACATTTTTTATCCATAACCATTTAAGAGGGTTGCTTCATGTTGTTTGGCTATAAATACAGTAACATTTTCATTTTTTCATCTAAAATCTTTATAAAGCTAATTTCTGTTTCTTATCATATAACACTGACTAGGATCTCTAATAAAATCCTTAAATTAGGTGGCTATTCTTATTCTATGGGCATTCTTGGTTTATTCCTGATTTCAAGGCACAAGATGTGCATATTTTACCATTAAGTATGGGTACTCTAAGTTTTATATGTAGTTATCCTTGGGCAGGCAGATTTCTGAGATGACCCTCAAATTTCCACCCCCGGGATACACACCTGTACAGTCTCTTTCCCTTGAGTGTAGTCGGGACCTGTGATATGACGGATTTTCTGTACCTCTTGTGTACTAACCCTCGCATGCACACTTGTCTATGGTCACTCCAATTACTATCTCTTTCTATACCTTCACACTAATTCTTTTGATTCCAACCCCACACCACAGGGTTAATTTGACCCTTCTGTCTTGCCTATTCTCAATTTCTTTTTCTGAAAGTAAAAAACCTGACCCTCATCATCTCCAATATATTTACTTATTTGTTCAATCCTTACATGCACATGGTTTCAGGATTACTAACCTAAGCCCTTTTAAGAAATAAAGTTACTAACTAGAGTACAGTATTTCTATACAGTTCTTTTTGTCTTTAGACTCAAAATATCCAAGTCAAAATCCTGATTTGCAAAGTTATGTAGGCTGGTTCCTCTTTCCCCAGTCCCTTCAGTTTAGTTATACATTCATTTTTAATACAGTTACATTAATTTATTTGACTGTCCTTTTTAGTTTTATTTGACATGTATGATTCATCGTGACTTGAGGCTTTTTTTTTTTTTTTTTTTTTTTGCGGTATGCGGGACTCTCACTGTTGTGGCCTCTCCCATTGCAGAGCACAGCCTCCGGACGTGCAGACTCAGCGATCATGGCTCACGGGCCTAGCCGCTCCGCGGCATGTGGGATCTTCCCGGACCGGGGCACAAACCCGTGTCCCCTGCATCAGCAGGCAGACTCTCAACCACTGCACCACCAGGGAAGCCCTGAGTTTTGTTTTGAAACCATAATTGAGGGTCAAGTGTTAAAGCCAGCAAGTGTTATTTTTGGAGATACACTCTCTAAGGAAGCAATGAACCATCAACTGTGAGCAACATTTACAAGAAGAGCATAAAAAAATAGCTTCAAAACTAATGATTTAGTTGAAAGAAAGAGCATTACATTAAAGAGTTAACAGAGCAGTTGTTCATATTTCCCAGATAACATTGGTGCTTTAAAGGGTCTTATACATAGGCATGATTTTTTTTCTGTCGTGTGGTTGCTAAGAATTGTACAGTTGCCAAAATATTAGTGAAAGACTACATCAAAGATGCTTCCTTGGGAAAGCTGTGGTAGGGGGTGGGGGCGTCTGCTCATTGAGTGCAGCACAGATACATTTAACATGGTAGTTCTTTTTGTATATGTGCTATTTGAACATGATGGTGAAATAAAGGAAATTTTTATTTAACTTTTACCATTAATTCTGACAAACCCAGAACTACATAAAACTATAAAGGATTACATTTTCATCAACAGTGGTTTGAAGGGAAAAGTATTGTGCATGTATTCAAATGACTTGGCTATATTGACAAGAAACAATCTGGGTGGTCACCAGATTATTGCAGCTGGTTGGTGTCAAAATGTAAATCAACACCAAAGTAAGATGAGCTAAAGTGTGCAATAGTAAAAACTGTGAATGGCATAACATCTAATGCTTTGAATTTTAGATTATTCTCATCAGCATCTGATGATACAGAAGCTGATTGTGAACAATTGTTAAGAATGCTGAGGCATGATAGTTAAAATTGGGAAAATTTCTCTCAAGCGTATTTGAACTACAGAAAAGACCATTAGCGTTCCTCATTCTTCAAGATAAGAAACAAGAGTAACCATACATTGGTCAGCAGCACATGCATATTGAGTGATATTCTCAGCAATTTTAATCATGTGAATATATCCAGGCCAGGAAGAATTTAAATAGATTTGTCAGTGGCAGATACAATCAAAGAGCAAAATTTAAAACCTTTAAGAATAGAATTTCTACAGATTGTTCTGTAATTAAACAATTTTATTTATTTTTTAATTAAAAATTAAATATTTATTGAAGTATAATTGCTTTACATCGTTGTGTTAGTTTATGCTGTATAACAAAGTGAATCAGCTATAAGTATACATGTATCCCCATAACCCCTCCCTCTTGCATCTCCCTCCCGTTCTCCCTATCCCACTCCTCTAGGTGGTGACAAAGCACCAAGCTGATCTCCGTGTGCTACGTGGCTGCTTCTCACTAGCTATCTATTTTAAATTTGGTAGTGTATATATGTCAATGCTACTCTCTCACTTCTTCCCAGCTTACCCTTTGGCCTCCCTGTGTCCTCAGGTCCATTCCTAACATCTGCGTCTTTACTCCTGTCCTGCCTCCTGCCCCTAGTTTCTTCAGGACCTTTTTTTTTTTTTTATTCCCTATATATGTGTTAGCATATGGTATTTGTTTTTCTTTTTCTGACTTATTCACTCTGTATGAGACTCTAGGTCCATCCACCTCACTACAAGTAACTCAATTTCGTTTCTTTTTTGTGGCTGAGTGATATTCCATTGTATATATGTGCCACAACTTTTTTATCCATTCTTCTGTCGATGGACACTTAGGTTGCTTCCATGTCCTGGCTATTGTAAATAGTGCTGCAATGAACATTGTAGTACATGACTCTTATTGAATTATGGTGTTCTTGGGGTATATGCCCAGTAGTGGGATTGCTGAGTCATATGGTACTTCTATTTTTAGTTTTTTAAGGAACCTCCATACTGTACTCTATAGGGGCTATATAAATTTACCTCACCAAGAGAGCAAGAGGGTTCCCTTTAATCCACACCCTCTCCAGCATTTATTGTTTGTAGATTTTTTGATGATGGCCATTCAGATTACTGTGAGGTTATACCTCATTGTAGTTTTAATTTGCATTTCTCTAATGATTAGCTATTTGGAGCATACTTTCATGTGTTTGTTGACAATCAGTACATTTTCTTTGGAGAAATGTCTATTTAGGTCTCCTGACTATTTTTGAATTGGGTTATTTGTTTTCTTTTGATATTGAGCTGCATGAGCTGCTTCTATATATTGGAGATTAATCTTTTGTCAGTTGCTACATTTGCAAATATTTTCTCCCATTCTGAGAGTTGTTTTTTGGTCTTGTTTATGGCTTCTTTGCTGTGCAAAAGCTTTTCAGTTTCATTAGGTTCCATTTGTTTATTTTTGTTTTTATTTCCATTTCTCTAGGAGGTGGGTCAAAAAGGATCTTGCTGTGATTTATGAGTGTTCTGCCTATGTTTTCCTCTAAGAGTTTTCTAGAGTCTGGGCTTACATTTAAGTCTTTAATCCATTTTGAGTTTATTTTTGTGTATGGTGTTAGGGAGTGTTCTAATTTCATTCTTTTACATGTAGCTGTCCCATTTTCCCAACACCACTTATTGAAGAGGCTGTCTTTTCTCTATTGTATACTCTTTTCTCCTTTATCAAAGATAAGGTAACCATATGTGCATGGGTTTATCTCTGGGTTTTCTATCCTGTTCCATTGATCTAGAGTTCTGTTTCTGTGCCAGTACCATACTGTCTTGATTACTGTAGCTTTGTAGTATAGTCTGAAGTCAGGGAACCAGATTCCTCCAGCTCAGTTTTTCTTTCACAAGATTGCTTTGGCTATTCATGGTCTTTTGCATTTCTATACAAATTGTGAAATTCTTTGTTCTAGTTCTGTGAAAAATGCCATTGGTAGTTTGATAGGGATTGTGTTGAATCTATAGATTGCTTTGGGTAGTATAGTCATTTTCACAGTGTTGATTCTTCCAAGCCAAGAACATGGTATATCTCTCCATCTGTTTGAATCATCTTTAATTACTTTCATCAGTGTCTTATAGTTTTCTGTATACAGGTCTCTTGTCTCCCTAGTTAGGCTTATTCCTAGGTATTTTATTCTTTTCTTGCAATGGTAAATGGGAGTGTTTTCTTAATTTCTATTTCAGATTTTTCATCATTAGTGTATTGAAATGTAGGAGATTTCTGTGCATTAATTTTGTATCCTGGTACTTTACCAAATTCATTGATTAGCTCCACTAGCTATCGGTAGTATTTTTAGGATTCTCTATGTGTGGTATCATGTCATCTGCAAACAGTGACAGTTTTAATTCTTCTTGTCTGATTTGGATTGCTTTTATTTCTTTTTCTTCTCTGATTGCTGTGACTAAAACTTCCAAAACTATGTTGAGTAATAGTGGAGAAAGAGGGCTACTTTGTGTTGTTCTTGATCTTAGTGGAAATGGTTTCAATTTTTCACCATTGAGAATGATATTGGCTGTGGAGTTGTCATATATGGTCTTTATTATATTGAGGTAAGTTCTCCCTATGCCTACTTTTTGGAGGGTTTTTATCATAAATGGATATTAAATTTTGTCTAAAGCGTTTTCTGCATCTATTGAGTTGATCGTATGATTTTTATCCTTCAGTTTGTTAATATGGTGTATCACATTGATTTATTGTTTATATTGAAGAATCCTTGCATTCCTGGGATAAACCCGACTTGATCATGGTGTATCATCCTTTTAATTTGCTGTTCGATTCTCTTTGGTACTATTTTGTTGAGGATTTTTGCATCTATTTTCATCAGTGCTATTGGCCTGTAGTTTTCTTTCTTTGTGACATCTTTGCTGGGTTTTGGTATCAGGGTGATGGTGGCCTCGTAGAATGCATTTGGGAGTGTTCCTCCCTCTGCCATAGTTTGGAAGAGTTTGAGAAGAATAGGTGTTAGCTCTTCTATAAATGTTTGATAGAATTCGCTAGTGAAGCCCTCTGGTCCTGGGCTTCTGTTTGTGGGAAGATTTTTAATCACAGTTTTAATTTCAGTGCTTGTGATTGGTCTGTTCATATTTTCTATTTCTTCCTGCTTCAGTCTCAGAAAATTGTGAATTTCTAAGAATTTGTCCATTTCTTCCAGGTTGTCCATTTTATTGGCGTATAGTTGCTTGCAGTAATCTCTCATCCTTTGTATTTCTGCAGTGTCAGTTGTTACTTCTCCTTTTTCATTTCTAATTTTATTGATTTGTGTCTTGTTCCTTTTTTTCTTGATGAGTCTGGCTAATGGTTTATCAATTTTGTTTATCTTCTCAAAGAACCACCTTTTAGTTTTATTGATCTCTGCTATTATTTCCTTCATTTCTTTTTCATTTATTTCTGATGTGATCTTTATGATTTCTTTCCTTCTGCTAACTTTGGTGTTTTTTTGTTCTTCTCTCTCTAATTGTTTTACCTGTAAGGTTAGGTTGTTTCTTTGAGATTTTTTCTGTTTCTTAAGGTAGGATTGTATTGCTATAAAATTCCCTCTTAGAACTCTTTTTACTGCATCCCATATGTTTTAGGCCATCGTGTTTTCATTGTCATTGGTTTCTAGGTATTTTTTGATTTCATCACTGATCTCTTGGTTATTAATTAGTATATTGTTTATCCTCCATGTGTTTTAATTTTTTACACATTGTCTTATAGTGTTGTGGTCAGAAAAGATACTTGATAGAATTTCAATTTTCTTAAATTTACCAAGGCTTGAATTGTGACCCAAGATATGATCTATCCTGGAGAATACTCCATGAGCTCTTGAGAAGAAAGTGTACTCTGTTGTTTCTGGATGGAATGTCCTATAAATATCAGTTAAGTCCATCTTGTTTAATGTATAATTTAAGGCTTGTGTTTCCTTATTTATTTTCATTTTGGATGATCTGCCCATTGGTGAAAGTGGGGTGTTAAAAGTCCCCTATTATGTTTGTGCTACTGTCAATTTCCCCTTTTTTGGCTGTTAGTATTTGCCTTATGTATCGGGGTGCTCCTATGTTGGGTGCATAAATATTTACAATTGTTATATTTTCTTCTTGGACTGATCCCTTGATCACTATGTAGTGTCCTTCTTTGTCTCTTGTAATAGTCTTTGTTTTAAAGCTTTTTTTGTCTGATATGAGAATTGCCACTCCAGCATTCTTTTGATTTCCATTTGAATGGAATATCTTTTTCCATCCCCTCACTTACAGTCTGTATGTGTCCCTAGGTCTGAAGTGAATCTCTTATAGACAGCAGATATACGGGTCTTGTTTTCATATCCATTCAGCCAGTCTATGTCTTTGGTTGGAGCATTTAATCCATTTACATTTAAGGTAATTATCGATATGTATGTTCCTATTACCATTTTCTTAATTGTTTTGTGTTTGTTATTGTAGGTCTTTTCCTTCTCTTGTGTTTCCTGGCTAGAGAAGTTCCTTTAGCATTTGTTGTAAAGCTGGTTTAGTGGTGCTCAATTCTCTTAGCTTTTGTTTGTCTGTAAAGGTTTTAATTTCTCCATCAAAACTGAATGAGAACCTTGTTGGGTAGAGTAAATCTTGTTTGTAGGTTTTCCCCTTCATCACTTTAAATGTGTCCTCCCACTTCCTTCTTGCTTGCAGATTTTCTGCTGAAAGTTCAGCTGTTAATGTTATGGGGATTCCCTTTTATGTTATTTGTTGTTTTTCCCTTGCTGCTTTAATATTTTTTTCTGTGTATTTAATTTTTGATAGTTTGATTAATATGTGTCTTGGCATGTTTCTCCTTAGATTTATCCTGTATGGAACTCTCTGTGCTTCCTGAATTTGACTAACTATTTCCTTTCCCATATTAGGGAAGTTTTCAACTATAATCTCTTAAAATATTTTCTCAGTCCCTTTCTTTTTCTCTTCTTCTTCTTGGATCCCTATAATTCAAATGTTGGTGCATTTAATGTTGTCCCTGACATCTCTGAGACTGTCCTCAATTCTTTTCCTTCTTATTTTTTCTTTATTCTTCTCTGCGGTAGTTATTTCCACTACTTTATCTTCCAGGTCACTTATCCGTTCTTCTGCCTCTGTTATTCTGCTGTTGATGCCTTCTAGAGTATTTTTAATTTCATTTATTGTGTTGTTCATCACTGTTAGTTTGCCGTTTAGTTCTTCTAGATCCTTTTTTAATGTTTCTTGTATTTTCTCCATTCTATTTCCAAGATTTTAGATCACGTTTACTATCATTATTCTGAATTCTTTTTCAGGTAAACTGCCAATTTCCTCTTCATTTTTTAGATCTGCTGGGTTTTTACCTTGCTCCTTCATCTGATTTGTGTTTCTCTGTCTTCTCATTTTGCTTAATTTACTGTATTTGGGGTCTCCTTTTCACAGGCTGCAGGTTCATGGTTCCCATTGTTTTTGATGTCTGCCCCCAGTGGCTAAGGTTGTTTCAGTGAGTTTTGTAGATTTCCTGGTGGAGTGGACTAGTGCTTTTGTTCTGGTGGATGAGGCTAGATCTTGTCTTTCTGGTAGGCGTGTCCACATCTGGCTGTTTATTTTGGGTTGTCTGTGGCCTTATTATGGTTTTAGGCAGCCTCTCTGCTAATGGATGGGGTTGTGTTCCTGTCTTGCTAGTTGTGTGGCATAGGGTGTCCAGCACTGTAGCTTGCTGGTCGTTGAGTGGAGGTGGGTGTTGGTCTTGAGATTCAGATCTCTGGGAGATTTTTGCCATTTGATATTAGGTGGATCTGGGAGGTCTCTGTGGACCAGTGTCCTGAACTTGGCTCTCCCATTTCAGAGGTGCAGCCATGACGCCTGGCTGGAGAACCAAGAGGCTCTTATCCACACAGCTCAGAGTAAAAGCGAGTAAAAAAAGAAAGAAAGAAAGAAGAAGATAAATTTTTTTAAAAGTTATTAAAATAAAATGTAAGTATTAAAAAATGTTTTAAAGTAATAAAAAAAGAAAGAAAGAAAGAAGAGAGCAACCAAACCAAAAAACAAATCCACCGATGATATCAAGCGCTAAAAACTATACTAAAAAAAAATAAAATAAATTAAAAAAATAAACAGACAGACAGAACCCTAGGACAAATGGTAAAAAACAAGCTATACAGACAAAATCACACAGAGAAGCATACACATACACACTTACAAAAAGAGAAAAAGAAAAAAATATATATATATATTTATATATATTATTACTCCCAAAGTCCACCTCCTCAATTTGGAATGATTCATTGTCTATTCAGTTATTTCACAGATGCAGCATACATCAAGTTGATTGTGGAGGTTTAATCCACTAGTCCTGAGGTTGCTGGGAGGAATTTCCCTTTCTCTTCTTTGTTCGCACAGCTCCCGTGGTTCAGCTTTGGATTTCGCCCCACCTCTGTGTGTAGGTCACCTGAGGGCGTCTGTTCTTTGCTCAGACAGGACGGCATTAAAGGATCAGCAGATTCGGGGGCTCTGGTGTACTCAGGCCAGCGGGAGGGAGGGGTACAGAATGTGGGGCAAGCCTGCAGTGGCAGAGCCCAGCGTGACATTGCACCAGCCTGAGCTGCACAGTGTGTTCTCCCTGAGACCCTGTCCCTGGATCACGGGACCCTGTCAATGGCAGGTTGCACAGTCTCCTGGGAGTGGAGGTGTGGATAGTGACCTGTGCTTGCACACAGGCTTCTTGGTGGCTGCAGCAGAAGCCTTAGCATCTCATGCCCGTCTCTGGGGTCTGTGCTGTTAGCTACAGCTTCCTCACCTCTTGAGCTCATTTAAGTGGCGCTCTTGATTCCCTCTCCACATGCACCAGAAAACAGAAAGGCAAGAAAATGTCTCTTGCCCCTTTCTCAGCTCCATACTTTTTCCCAGACTCCGTTCTGGCTACCTGTGGCACACTAACCCTTTCAGGCTGTGTTCACGCCACCAACCCCAGTCCTCTCCCTGAGATCTAAGCGCCGAAGCCTGAGCCTCAGCTCCTAGCACCCTCCCGTCCCGGCGGGTGAGCAGACAAACGTCTCGGGCTGGTGAGTGCTGGTCTGTACAGATCCTCTGAGAGGGAATCTCTCCACTTTGCCCTCCTCACCCCTGTTGCTGCGCTCTCCTCCGTGGCTCCGAAGCTCCCCCTCCTCCGCCACCCACAGTCTCTGCCCATGAAGGGGCTTCTTAGTGTATGGAAACCTTTCCTCCTTCACAGCTCTCCCACACTGGTACAGATCCTGTCCCTATTCTTTTGTCTCTGTTTTTTCTTCTTTCTTTTGCCCTACCCAGGTACGTGGGGAGTTTCTTGCCTTTTGGGAGGTCTGAGGTCTTTTGTCAGCATTCTGTAGGTGTTCTGTAGGAGTTGTTCCACATGTAGATGTATTGCTGATGTATTTGTTGGGAGGAAGGTTAGCTCCACATCTTACTCTTCAACGATTTTGAAGCTCCCTCCCTTGGTGCTTTTAATATTTTTTCTTCATATTTAATTTTTTATAGTTTGACTAATATGTGTCTTGGCATGTTTCCCCTTGGATTTATCCTATATGGGACTTTCTGTGCTTCCTGGACTTGATTATTTCCTTTGCCATGTTAGGGAATTTTTCAACTATAATCTCTTCAAATATATTTTCAGACCCTTTCTTTTTCTCTTCTTCTGGGGCCCCTATAACTTGAATATTGGTGCATTTAATGTTGTCCCAGAGGTCTCTGAGACTGTCCTCAATTCTTTTAATTCTCTTTTCTTTATTCTGCTCTGTGGTAGTTATTTCTATTATTTTATCTTCCAGGTCACTTAACTGTTCTTATGCCTCAGTTATTCTGCTATTGATTCCTTCTAGAGAATTTTAAATTTCATTTATTGTGTTGTTCATCATTGTTTGTTTGCTCTTTTGTTCTTCTAGGTCCTTGTTAAACCATTTTTGTATTTTCTCCATTCTATTTCCAGGATTTTGGATCTTCTTTACTATCATTACTCTGAATTCTTTTCAGGTAGACTGCCTATTTCTTCTTCATTTGTTTGGTGTGGTGGGTTTTTATCTTGCTCCTTCATCTGCTGTGTGTTTTTCTGTCTTCTCATTTTGCTTAACTTACAGTGTTTGGGGTCTCCTTTCTGCAGGCTACAGGTTCATAGTTCCCATTGTTTTTGGTGTCTGCCCCTAATGGGTAAGGTTGGTTCAGTGAGTTGTGTAGGGTTTCTGGTGGAGGGGACTGGTGCCTGTGTTCTGGTGGATGAGGCTGGATCTTGTCTTTCTGGTGGGCAGGAACACATCTGGTGCTGTGATTTGGCTTGTCTGTGACCTTATTATGATTTTTGGCAGCCTCTTTGCTAATAGCTGTGGTTGTGTTACTGTCTTACTAGTTGTTTGGCATGGGGTGTCCAGCACTGGAGCTTGTTGGTCCTTGAGTGGAGCTAGGTCTTAGCATTGAGACAGAGATCTCTAGGAGAGCACTCACCAATAGATATTATGTGGGGCTGGGAGGTCTCTGGTGGTCTAATGTCCTGAACTCTGCTGTCCCACCTCAGAGGCTCAGGCCTGACACCCGGCCAGAGCACCAAGACCCTGCCAGTCACAGTTTTGGGAAGTCTGAGGTCTTCTGCTAGCGTTCAGGTGGTGTTCTGTAGGTTTTGTTCCACATATAGATGTATTTCCAATGTATTTGTGGGGAGGAAGGTGATCTCCACGTCTGAGTCCTCTGCCCTCTTGAAGATCCTCCTGGTAATTAAACAATTTTAGATCAACTAAATGATGACCTTGATGGTGCATATCTATGAAAAATTATCAATAGACACTTTATGAAGTTGATAAAATATTTTGAAAATTGTTTTCCATCAAAAGAAGATCTATCAAAAGGATATTATAATTTTATAGTTAATTTATAAATTAAAAATTATAGTTGAATTTAAATGGTCTTTCCATGATACAGAATCCACCTCTTTTGTTGAAAAATCATTTTAATTTAACTGCAATTTACATGATAATTTGCTTGAACTAGCTACTAATGTGTTTAAAATAATTATGGAAATATCTTTGTTTCCTTTTGAAGCATCCCATGCTTCATTTTTATAAAAGTTAAAGTCCTGGGCTTGCAGAAATATCTTTAAATTTCATTTCTTTTAATATTCTTTTCAACATACTTCTGAAAGACTAGTTTCTGTACTAAAATTTTTGTTCAAATAAAACATAAACAACTTAGGGATTTATTACCTGTGTTAATAGTTGTCAATTCCTTAACAAAAAAGAAGTTCATTGGTCACATTAAAATACTTCAAATATTGATATTTTAGTGTTTATTAAAACTTCATGTACATACATTAATATGGGAGGTCAAATTTTTAACTGTATATTTTGTTTAGGTACAATTGAACAGTGATAGGAAGCTAGTGATTACTTTTAAGCATATTTTCAAGGAATCAGATGTGTACTTTTTGTAATTCTTTTATTTCCCTATATCATATTTGGTTGAATTATATTTAATAAAAGGTAAATTTGTTTTTGTTGAATGAAGTCATAAAACTATTGAGACATTTTCTGCATGTATGTCTTTCGGTTGTTAAAAAAATGCTCATTATATTATACTAGTAATTCATTTTTTGTTTGTTTTTATTTAAATTTTTAAAAATTGAGGTACAATTGATGTATAACATTATATTAGTTTCAGATGTACAACATAATGATTCAACTGTTTGTATATATTGTGAAATTATCATCATAGTAAATCTAATCACCACCCATCACCACACGTATTTACAATTTTTTTCTTGTAATGACAACTTTTAAGATCTACTTTCTTAGCAACTTTGCAATACGTCATTTCCAAAAACATGAATAATAATTCATTTTTATTGTATTTCACAAAATATCAGTCCAGTATAGTGTGATATAGAAACAGGCAGACAAAATTGAAAACAACAACAAAAAGACAGAAAAAAGAAAAGAAGAGAAAAGATAACCTGTCCTTCAACACAGATAGTCTGAGAATATAAGGAAGGCCTTTCCTGCATGGCCTGGTATTTAATTTTGGGGCTAACATCAGGTTTCATCACTGGACTTTCCACACAGTAGGTGAAGGTCCTGAGCAGCCCCTCACCAATAGGCCTCATGAGAGATGAAACTGACCTGCTCCTAGCAACCACAATGGCCTAGTGTCTACATACAAGTTCTGCCTTGGTCCCTGGTCTTGCACGGTCATCACTGAACGGCCCAGGAAAGAGAAAGAGAATGATCTGCAAGGGGGTGGTCATCCCCCAGGACATCTGGACTCTGGCCAGGGTCCTTAGCCCACTATAGTCATTGATTATCCCCAGGGTCCATGGCGCATCAGCACCCTCTGTGCTCTGTGTCTGTCAGCATGGATGGTTCCACTTTCTGTCTGCTGAACTAGTTAGTGCTCAGAGCTTATCAAGGACAGGGTTTGTTCTGAAAATGGAGGGGGTGGAAGTGAGTGACAGAATCCAGCCAAGTAGGACATAAGGATTTACTATCAGAAATTGAGAGTCAGATTATATCCCTGCCTTAAAAAAATAAACAAACAAACAAAAAACTTAGCTTCTTTGGAAATAAACTGATTAAAGGAGTCTTGTACCCTCTCATTCTATAACATTGGCTTCATCTTCCAAATAGTAATACCAGAGTCAGTGGCATAGGGAAGTTACATAACAAATATCTTAGAGAGAAGAGACTGGCCTTTAACACTGTTTTTCCCCCTTTGCTCAATTCACTAGTTTATTCAGTCATTTGACAATGTTGTATTGTTGTTTTGATATTAATGACAGAGATGAGCAGACCATGTCACACATAATATGTGAAGTTAATTTAGTTAAAAACCATAGAATGCACATATCCCTAAACTATTATCTGCTTCTGGTGAGAGAGCTACACTTCATTTTAATTTCTGTCTTCAAAAATGCTTTTAAGCTTGGTGGTGATTCACTTTATTGTGCCCTTTATATACTTCCAGGAATTGCTTCTTTCATCTACTATTTGAAATGGTGACTGATAGAGGAAATCATTCACAATAATATGCTCCAGAAGGAAAATATAACCATCCAGCTATTGTTCCAGATCCTTAAATCATGTTTTACCTCATCTAATAAAAAGCTTAATTTACGTTGGAAAGAGCAAATGTGTTTGCTACAAAGTGGGTTTCCTGTTGCCAAGTAAGATAAATGCCAGGGCAAGGAACAGAGGTATAGCTTTCTTATGTATTAATATCTAAATAGGGAGATTTGAAACATTATAAAATGGCATTCCTCTAGGAAGAGGGGGAAGGATTGTCATTGACTCATCAAATATTTATTGAAAACCTAGTATATGTCAGAAACTGATCTTGGACTTGGGGCTACAAGTATGAACAAACAAAAATTCCCACCCCTGGCTCACATTGAACCTAAATAACCATGTCTTTGTCATAAAGAGCTGAGTGGTCATTTCCACTGTCTACCTCAGTCATTGTAGACGCATCACAAAGTAGAGTGAATGTCGCTCACGCTCTTGAATTCAACACCATCTGGAAATGTGACTATGAGATACTGAGCATCAAATATGAGTCAGGTGATTTACTTACATTGCTTCTCAGTCTCATAAATAAAAGCTCCAGGTAGGAACTGCTGTTTCCTTATGATACATCCTTCTAACCCACGATGGATAAAATAATTTCATCAAATCAAATGCTGTGCAGAGTTGAGTTTTCATTTGGTTGTTGGGCCTATTTGGGAAAAGTCTATCAGGGAAACATCACTGTTTAAAGTTTGGGATGGAATAAGTGTTGTTGGTTTGTACCAGTAGCTCTGGAAAGTTCAAGGGCTTCTGGGAATCTTTTGTAAATTGGTGGCTTAAGACCTTCTGAGACACCATCTGATGCAGTTTGCTGTCTGAAGCTGATTCTCTTCTAGGTTGGAGAGAGTATGTCTGACCCTGGAGAGTATTTTGACAGAAATCTTGTTTCTGTTTTTTCTTTGTTGAGTTTCCCTCTGGGTCTTTTCTTTAAGGATACAGATGCTTGTTGTTTTTCATGACTTACTAAATAAATAGAACACAAGAGGAGGTTTGATTTCTTAATTAAGGAAAGCTTCATTAAAGTTTGTGTGTTTCAACATTTTCTTATGTTAAGAAGTCTTTCAATTCAATTCCTCATCTTTTGGTAGAGTTTAAATATATAAGATTAAACATTTGATTGACTAAATCAAAAATTCATGCATTTTTGTACTGAAAAATAGATTCCAAATGTAGATTCTTTTCCAAATTCCATGTTTCTTCTAAAGGTTGTAAGACTAAGAAAGTGGAAGCCAAGGTTTTTTGTCTTAATTCTCTTATCATCTACTTGTGAGATCTTTGCCAAGACACTTGTCATCCTGAGAAAATTAACATTCTAAAATGTCATCCTGTTGAAGGACTATATAATAACTAATTGTGGCTATCAATTAGTGTAATAGAAAGTTTTACTAAAAATAACCATAGTAAAACCAATGTTTTAATATTATAGTGATTTCATAATTAGCCACTGAACAAAATCTTTTACATTAATATACAGCAATATGTGATTGAACCAGTAGTAATAGTAATGCTGATTACAATCACAATACAGAGAAAAACTAGATAAAAAAGAATGGAAAAGGAAGGTGTGAAATATGTCATTTTTTGTCTATGCATTGGAAATGGAAGTGTATGGAAAGAAATTAAATAATTATGGTGAATGAAGGATTGTTTAATGGATTGTTTATGTGAGGATGTATGGGGAGTTGTGTAGAGCTTCTTTGGAATGAACCATCTGAGGTATGACAACGCAGCCTAGGATGAAATGGTAATGACAGCTGTGACATGCTCGTTGTCCACTGATTTAATAAGCCGATGCTGAAGAAAAGCCGTTCAAAGGTTTATACAGTGTGAGCTCCAAAATGTGCAACCTTCTTAAGTTTTCAAACTATTGCCCTTTAAACTATTCAGGAAACTGCTATTGAAAGCACTGCCGAAGCTGCATCTGTTCTACTTTGTGTCCTTGCCAACCTTGTAAATAAAAATTATGTATGGAGTCCGCCTGCCGATTCAGGGGACACAGGTTCGTGCCCCGGTCCGGGAAGATCCCACATGCCGCTGAGCGGCTGGGCCCGTGAGCCATGGCCGCTGAGCCTGCGCATCTGGAGCCTGTGCTCCGCAACGGGAGAGGCCACAGCAGTGAGAGGCCTGCATACCGCAAAAAAAAAAAAAAATTATGTATGAACAACAGGTGTGTGTGCAGGTATCCGTGTGCATACAAGCATCTACATATGAATACACTTTGTGAGTACAGCATGTATTATCAATCAGAAATTGAATACTGCTGACTTTAATATTTTTTCCTGAGTTCTCATGTTATAAAAGATTCTCAATGGCTTGTTTGACAATTTTTGTGATAGATTATAATGAACTAATTGTGATGGGAAAGACAAGAGAACCCATAGTCTTTGGACACCTCTCTTGTTCCATGCACTTTGTGAAGTCCTTTATAATCAGTTATTAATATAAATTCATATCACAGTTATTAATATTCAAATATTATGGATGAGAAAACTAAGCTCAGAAAGGTGAAATAACTTATGTAAGATGACCCACAAGTGACTACTGTTCTGAGGTTCAAAAATATTTTTGATAAAAACCTCAAGCTTGTATCACGTATCCTCATTAGCCTCAATATATCACGAAGCCTCAAAGCAGTCGCTGTCTCTGTGGCAATCTGCTACCAAATGAATCAAGCCCTGCTGCTTGTCACTTATACAATCAATTACATACTCACAAATGGTAGAAAAAAAGGTGCCTTTAATCAGAATTCTGGCAATCTGGGGAGATGGGGGACTCAGGGTCCCCCAAAACCACCTCTCAAGATTCTGCTCCGCCATGAAATTTTTTAAAGGGAAACAGAGTAGTAATCTCGGTTAAACATTGCAGTAGGGGGTCAGAGCCCTCACCATCCTCCACTGTGTGCAGGCATGTCATCTCCTCGGGATCTTCCTCTAGATGTTATCTTGTTCACACAGTTTGGTCATGCAGTCTTGTCAGGAGATTACTGAATGGGAAACTAGGGAAGTGTTCTGATCACCTGTAATTACTTCTTCTTCATTTCTGCTTCTTTGATCTATGGAGAGAACTGACAAGTTAGGCAAGGTATTGTGTGATTAAAAGATGTGAAAGGTGTGCTAGGGCCAAAGATGAGTAGAGCACGGGGGTGACTGGTTTAAGGTTAGTTACAATATAGCTTTGCTAAAGTGACAGGAGAGGGGGTTTCCTGCTGAGGGTGGTTTCCTGTCAAGAGTTGCTTACAAATCCTCCATAATTTAATTGTGATTTAACTATTAATATACAGTAAGGGGATTACTATACAACTAAGTGCATCATTTAGGAATGAGCCCACGTTCAAAAACAAAGCAAACATCAAAGCAAAACAAAACAAATATCTGACTAATGAAGGCTAAATACAAAGGTGGATCATCTCCAGCTGCCAGAAGTCACTGTGTTAGGAGTGAAGACAGAGGACCAATGATGTCATCAAGGTCCCAGGCATGTCCTATCTCCCTGCTCTGCCAAGACATGTGTATAGCTTTTCTTCTTCTGGACTCAGGAGGACGCTGACTGCCTTCGGGTATGTGTCTCTGTTCTAGACATTAGAAGGCAGAAAGGGAAAGAAAGGTACTGACAGTCCATGCCGTCTGAGTCTGTGTCTATATAATTGACCATAACTTACATCACACAACCTCAACGAGTGGCAAGAGCATCTGAATATGTGAATATATTTAATGCAACACATTGATATCCTAAAGCAAAGAAGAATTCAATTTTCAGGAAAAAAAAGAAGGATTTTGGTGGAAATGAATAATGTCTACCTCACTGAAAATTTCAACTCTGATCGATGACCTAAAACATCTACAGCCAAAGAAACTATTATTTAATCATGTGCCCCCAAATATCACAGACTTTTAGATACTCACCTGAGAGAACTTAAACTCTAACTACAAGGGAAGCTAATCACTTGCCCTAAATCACATGCAAGTTATTTTTAGGAGACAAAAAAGGGATGTTGATGTAAACATGCTAGGCATTAGATTTTAAATCCCAATTCATTTCTTTAAGTATTTTTGATTTTTATTAATTTCCAAACACTCATATTTTATGTTGCATCAAATCGTCAGTCTATTTCCAATCTTTCCATCTGTGGACATATTTTTCAGTGTTCTAAGATTTGGACAAAGAAGGTCACCTGTCATTTCAGTAAACAAATGATGTTGCAGCCTTAAAGACAGCAACCACTCTGGAAGGTGCACCTTGAGGAGAATTCAGGATGGACAAAAATAGGCCACTGGCTCTTGTTAGTTAAGATGCATATCTAAGGAATAATTTCAATGAGGTCCGAGTCTTGCATCTTCCCATATACAGAAAGCACTGAAGTCTTTATCTTGAGATGTCTGTTTTGTGATTAGCAGTGATCTTTTGATGTTTGACTATATTTTCTTCCAGTAAAGACTCCTATATCTCCTGGCTCCTCTCTTTACCTCTTTGGAGCAGGCCTTCAGCACTGAGAAGCTGTATCTCTGGCTATAGTCCCCAGTAAGTCTGTCAAAAGAAAACCATAATTCTCAACTTTTAGGTTGTGCATGTTTTTCAGTTGACAAAGGGAACCAATAAATATAACCAGTGTTTTGTCAGAAACAGCAAGACCTTGGGAGGCTACATCAGCTGCAATCGTGTTGTGGCTTTCCCTCTTTAGAAGTCCAGTAAAGCTCACCCCACTTCCTCTTCTCTTCATGTAACACCTTCTCTAATTCTCAGCCACTCGATAAACAGTTTTCTACAAACAAGATGACTGATATGAAAGATAATCTCGAAATTTAGTCCAGAAAGACCTGGATAAGAGATCTGTTACCCTTTTCAGTGGTGAAAACTGCATCTTGCTGTGGGTTTACAACAATTAGAGTTGATGTGCTGACGTATCCAATCGTAGGAGCTTTCAAACAAGATCATGCAATTGGACACTATCTGGCCAATTTGTAGGTACCAGAACTACTGGCCAGACTGAGTGCACATTTAATAAAATCTATTATCCCGGACTTAAAATCATGACTTGTATCTTACCTATTTCACTCAAAACCAAGTGAGTTTGGCTTTTAATGTTAACACAGTCATTGGCAGATGATTCTTCCTTCTAGATTTTGAGATAACTATATCCTACTTTTGTGCTTCTGTCTTATTTTTATACACCATCCTATAAACAAATATTCTCAAGATCTTTATATTGTGAAATGAAACTTTTCTCTGCCCTTTGGCCTCTTCTCCGCCCTTACTGTGCATTGTGTATCTGTATTAGGCATTGACCAAACCTCCCCCATCGGCAGAAATACCTGCTCAACCGTAAAGAAAAACATTATCCCAGCATCAACAAGGCAACTCCTTTAAAAATAACACTCCTTTGGATCTTGTAAGCGGCCACGATGATGCTTAGATCTGGACTGTGTATGCTGTCAATAATACGCCATTTAATGTACAGCCCTTTGTCTCAAAAAGCTTATATAACTGTGCCTTGACTTCTAATTGGGCCGAACAGTTTTCAGAGCTTTCTGATATGTTCTTCCTGGGTTATAATCCTCAAATTTGGCTGAAATAAAATTTTCCATTTCTTTCCTAGATGGACTGGTTAATTTTTCATTGAATATGAATACTTAGATCATTCAGATTCCATCTGAATAGCTAATTCTTCAGTCGGTAAAAGGATCAGCCTGTAAGGTTTACTCCTTCCCCCCCCCACCGCCATATTATTAATTGAGAGTCAAGTGAATGAATCTAGACATTGGGTAAGATGTCTCTTCTCTCCAAGTTTGGGAACGGCTTTAATATGTAGTCCTTAAAGAGCTCTTGGACATGCACTTATTGAGTTAGTATTGGCTTGAAAACCAGTCTTCTTTATGTTCTACTCAGATAACATTGAATTCACAAGTGTAACTGGGGCAGAACATTTCACCATCTTTCGAGTCATGGTACATATTACAGTTTTCCTGTCTTTGTCTGCTTGCACTTGTGACATGGAGCTTTTTCCTACTGCATTTTTGTAAAAGTATTATCTTAACTGGAAGTAAGTCTGCCCATTTTTGTGTCCAATTTCATAATCTCTTTTGAATTTGGTCCCAATCTATTAATGGTTGATCCAAAGGCGACACTTCATGTCAATGCTGTTCTTCCAAGAGAAGAAAGGAATACACACCCTGGATCCTGAATTGTGTCTTTCATCTTGTTTGTTAACAAATGATGTTTTGTTTCTATCTGCATCACATTGTGGTTAAAAAGTTTAAGTCCTTTTTCAGGATTTGTCTTTATTTTTTGAATCTCGGCTGCCTGTTATTTCTGATCGTGACTGATCCCAGCTGACCATGTTATTCTTCAACAGGATGCAGAGGGACGGTCCACAAACCTACCCACCCGAGACTCCTACAAGCCTGAAGGACGCCACTTCCCCTCTCCAGTACCATATGGGTCACTGTCAAGGTTTGCCTTGAGGTGGCAGCAGGGAGGTATAACCCAGAGAGTTCTGAGAAGATCCTGCCCATCCTCCTATTTCCTGGCCCATGAAGGTACCATCTTAGGCTTGTCTAGGGACAAATATATGATTTGATATGAGTATATATATTTGTTGCTTTATTCTGCTTATGAAGCTGATGCAGAACTGCATTTTGTAAGCTTGGTGTTAACACTTGTCCTTCTATTCATAGGTCAACAGGCCTGTCTTCAGTTTTAATAAGGAAGGAGAAATGGAGAACGAGGCCAAATCATGCCAGGCTTGGGAAGAACAAAGGGTTGTAGAGAATTTTTGATTGTGGAGAACAGATGGTCTGATCTAGACACAGAAAAGAGAAAGCTCTGTTATCTCCACATGATCACCCTCCCAGGCAGTGAAGAGTACCTGAAAGATTTCCAGATTTTATAGTGTTTTCACAATTAAAGACAGTTACAGTTGAGTGCACAGCATGTTGCCATGAGCCAGATAAAAGTACATCATCAAGAGTTCTGGGTAGATTGGGTACTTGCCTGTTTGAATAAGTTATAAATTTCTGAGGGGGCTACTTGGGAACAAATACTTCACTTCAGGCTGCATATTCTAATGTCTTGCTCTGAACTGAGACTGAGTGCTTTCTAAGGTTTTAGCAGAGCAATCAGAATTTGAACTGTGGCTTCCAGATGCATTGTTTTCCCTGGTACCTGTGAGCGGGGAGCCTCATTTATGCTGGATATACTGACTAGTGAGCTTGGGAAGTAGTGGGTGTCTGTATTGACCCAACAGGCTTCTTTAACTTTACAAAGTAGTTTAATAAGCAAAAGCTCATTTGTTTTCCCCTTCTGCAATTGAGTCTTTTGAAATAAACTTGGAAGTAGCACCCTCAGACTTTCTCTGTTGTGTTCAAAAATTCATTTCCATTTCAACTATATTGAAAAAGACCTAAAAGCAAAATGTTTCCTCTCTTTTGGTGTGCATGTAGGGGGTGGTTCTGCCGAGGAGAACTGCAGTTGACCAAACTGTATCATAAATTCTGGCTACCAAAACGAAGAGTCCTCTACGGTGGGCTTCTCTGCCCAGCTCCCCTTAGATGGAGAGAGCCCCATGGTCCTGACCACGTGACTGTCACTGGATCCGCTGTGCAATGCAGCGACCCTCCTGCATTACCAGCTTCTGCTCCCATCCTCTTAGTTGGGTCAGTGTTGGGTCATTGATGTAAGAGAGAGCAGGAAGCTTCCCTTGCTTTCACTTTCACTTGTTTGTTTTAGTGCTTTGTTTTGTCTTAATTAGAAACCTGGGAAGTCAAAGCCTGCTCTCTGCAAGTGGAAAATCTGTGCAGATCTGGCCACACCGGGAGCTCCTGCACAAGGAACAGGCGGGTCTGGGGCAGGAAGAGCCCAGGTGCAGAAGAAACAGGTGAGGCAACTACCTAGAATAAAACATAGAAATAACATAAAATATAAACAGAACAAACCTTTAGAATTTTCCTCTGCCTCATATTATGCCTCGGTTACAAAAATAAGAATATTTAGAAGACAAGAACAAGCAGAGAGAAAATAGGAGAAAATCAGTGACAGAGAACCCGAGGGACCAAGGATGGGGTCTGTGGACAGAAGGATGCGCAGCAGCATTGCCCCACAAACAGAGAGGTACTTCCCATAGGGCCTCTCCAGGGGCGGTGGTCCTGCTGGGGTACAGGCAGGGCATGGGGCAGCCCGGGGGGGGGGGTGCCTGCAGATGTCAAAGGTGAGGTGGGAGAGTGCCTCTTCATTACCTGCCAATCCTCCAACACTGGACTGGGTCGGTTGTATCCCAGAGACCAGCCCTCCAAGTGCCAGATGTTCCTGGCAGCCCTGGGGCCTGAATAGGAGCCGAGGTACTCGGGGAAGCAAGGCTTCAGGGAAATCACAGGGCATCATGGAGTCTTTACCTTGAAGGGTAGGCACAGTCAGGAGATGCTG
The DNA here is from genome assembly GCF_949987515.2 of Delphinus delphis. Lineage (NCBI taxonomy): Eukaryota > Metazoa > Chordata > Mammalia > Artiodactyla > Delphinidae > Delphinus > Delphinus delphis. Next base: position 2,956,192 of record NC_082691.1, read on the forward strand.
CACCAGCCTGTGGGGCAAACATCAGACTTTGACAACCACGGTTTGAGACCCCAGGACTTCCACTTGAGCAGAAGGGGTTTTGGGGAGTCCGGGGATTCACTGGGGAAAGGTTGGCGGGATTTTTCTCTGTTGTGTCTATTGTAATTTTAATGCACAGATTTGTATTTTTACTCCCTTTGGCTGGTGAATTCTGTGGGTAAAATCGCAACGCATCTCTTTTAAGATTTCTATTTTCTCTGCCCTATGATTGCTTTTTTTTTCTTGATTCTATTGAAGAACTAACTTATTATTAACTCTGAGCAAAAACAAAACAAAAAAAAGCTGTTTTCTGAATGTGTTATAGATACAATTGCAATTTCTATTAGTGTTATATTCGGTGATAGGGATAAAATGATGGGGAAGAAATTAAGATTTTTTTTCCTGGAAGCAAAACCCCAAAACAAATGGATGGCATTCTGATTCCAGTAGAGATATCTCATTACATCTTATATACAGCTTAATATATAATTAGGCAATTTATTCTTTATTTTATTCATCAAAACTTTAATAATTTAATGGTGTGTTTTTTAGCAGGTGATGTGTTGCCTAATTACGCACTGCTCTGCTTTATTTTGCCAATCTGATCCATCTCGAGGAATATTTATGACTGGCTTTAATAGAATGCAGTGGTCCTGATGTTTCAAATACCTTTGGTTTTTCCATTCAGATCTACACTCCAGTTTCCACTTTGCCCTCTGCCCAGAGAGGCTGAGCTCAAGTGTATCATTTTTCATCTCAGCTGGTGAGAGTCCTGACATGTGACCAGAGGGAGAGAGAAGAGTAAATCCAGGTTGTTATTCTTGCAGCTTCTTCCTTGTGGGTTGGCCTCAGGTTCTGGTAACCGTTGCTTACTTCTCTCCTGTGGATAGCTGTATGAAATTCAGATGAACCTGATTATTAACTTATACAAATACAGAAAACAATTCTAGGTGGACTGTAAAGCCAAAGTGAAAAACAAAAAGGCTTTGCAAGATAAAATAGACAAGTATCTTCATGAACCTTGGGAAGGCAAAGATTTCTTTAGTAAGATACAAACGTGTAGCCTAAAAAGAAAGAGATTGAAGAATACGACTACATTAAAATGATGCTCCTTCTTTGAGAACAGACACAGATCAGAGAGAGAAAAATCAAGTCATAGTCAGGTAAAAGGTATTTACAATACGTACAGCAGAGGACTGGGATCCAGAATACATAAATAATCTATAATCACAACAACAATAAAACACACAATGCAATGAAAAGCTATGCAGGAGAAGTGGTGCTTTGTAAAATAAGGCATCCATATAAACAATAAAAAATATTTTTTAAATGTCTGATTCACCTCTTTAGTAATAAAGCAAATTAAAGTTAAGTTTACAATATGATTACACTCACCAAGATGATTAAGAAAAAAAATTGACAATACTAAATGTTTGGTAAGTAGGTAGATCAGTGGGAATCCAGAGTCCTATTGGTAGGACTGTAACTTACACAATGATTTTGGATAGCAGTCAGTCATTATTTATTCACTTTGAACATACACATATCCTGTGACCCAGTAATTTCAGTCCTAAGTGTTTTCAGAACAGAATATGTGAATATGTGCACCGAGGGAAATAAATAATGTTCATAGGAGCATTATTCAAATTAACCCCCCAAAACTTGGAAACAACCCAAATATACATCAGTGGTAGATTGGACATACAGATTGGTGCATTTATTAACAGAATGTTACATAACAATGGAAACCAATGAACTAGAGACCCGTACGATGTAGAAGAATCTTACAGTTTTGAAGGGAGATACAAAACAATGCATGAAGAGCTGTTCCAATTATGTGAATTTCAAAGCAGGCCAAGCTGTTAGATACCAGGTAGTAGTTTTATATGAATGCTGTTCTTTAAAAAGTAAAAGGTTAAAAATAATCACACTGCTTATATGGAGGTTTTCAGTTGGAGGAGATTTGGGAAGCTGATAGGGGTTCCACTTGGTTTTCAGTTACAAACCCAGTGCAAAGTGACAGAGACCACAGTACCCTGGGATTTCACAAAGGAAGACATACCTTGGGAGCCTCTATACCAGCACTAACAGATCCTCCTTGTTCACACAGGCCTCTGAATTCAGAGCCACTAGTGGGATTGGGAACAGTAGGACTACTTTTCTCTTTAAGACCCATCAAAACATGCACCCCTGCCAGTAGTAGTCATGTTGTAAGTATTTAGTCTGGGGGCCTGGAAGTGATACTTCCTAAGGTGATTTCTCTCCTGTGAAATAGTCTCTTTCTTTCACTTCCTCATATTTCTCAGCAAGTGCCACCCCAAGTTACCTCGGTGGAGTGTCACTTGTCTACTCCAGTGCAGTGGAACTCTCTCACCTCTCAAGTTCTGTAACACTGATTATGGATGATTTTACACGGTTGACTTTTGAACATCGATGTTCATCTCCTCAAAGGACCAAAGGCTGTACTAAGATGGGAGCCTTGCCTTGTGTTTCTTCTTTATCCCCTGTTTCATTTAGCATGATGCTGAGTATACAGTAGCTCTTCAATAATAATGTGCTGAAAGAGTTATTGATGGGGAAATGTCCATGGATCCTGACAATTTACTAAAATTAAACCTGAGACTGAATCTCCCCTACAGTGGAAAAAATATAATCATGTTCAATGAGGTTTTTTTTTTCTCCAATAATGTATTACTAAGTCTGATCAGGCTATTTGGAAATGAAGGCTTATATGGGTTTAACAAATAATTTTAGAAAGGGGTTTCATACTGTCATTACAGAGTACTTTTTACAGTTGTCATTATATGGCTTTAAAAGTCTTCATAAGTACTTCCTATTTCCAGTGTTGTTAAAGAAAAAAACTCAGTAAGCATATTTCAAGTAATATATTCTCTCCTTTGCTCCTGCCAAGCCTCCTATAAATAGAAAACTCAGAATATTTCTGCCAATTTCCTGTATCTGAGCTTTCCACTAGCAAACTTCTCCTGCAAGAGTAGATTAAACTACTTGTCTTGAGTGTTGGCAGTTAAGGTTGAGTCAGCATAATTATTCTGAATTTCCCTCCAAATAACCTTCCCTTTAGGAAATAAATTTAAAGTGTGTAATCTGCTAAGGGCAATGGGGACTATATTCACTACTATACTTGCTCCCAGGCCTGGGGAGGATGAGACAGCACAGCCTGACCCCTTCTGAGGTCAGCCCACCATGGCCAGGAGCATTAAGACCCCAGAGGTTCCGTCCTGCAGGTGGATGATGAATCAGAGTTGAGGTTGCCTCATTCACGAGATAGCACATGATAATACCAGGAAGGCAGGGTTGGCCAAAACCCCATCCTCCATGGAGACTCCTGGACCACTAAGGAAACTTCTAGACCTGCTTTCTGTGCACTGGTTCCTCAAAAGAACAATGAACTCTTGGGTTTCCATTGTTTGTTACGTGATTCCTCCCAGAGCAACCCACCTAATATTTGGTTAAAAGAATACCATTTCAGTGATACTTTTCTGAAGAGCAGACCTATTTCAAAGAAGGACTAACCTATGAATTTATTTTTTTTTATTAAAATGTTTATATTTTGCCTCCTTGGTCATTCTTCTGTAATACCCCTCAGAGAGAGATTGAAAGAAGAAAAAATGTAAACTGGAAATAACCATGTAAGTTCTTGAACATAATCCTCACAATCACCTATCTTTATAACTAATGAGTAAAAGAAGACTCACAGAGATACATCATCTTTAAGAGAAGCTACATGATGATTTGTGTAATTTAGGTCCAAATCTATGTTGTCTGATGTGAAATCTCAGGATTCTCCACATGCCCTCTTCTTAGGAAACAGAGCAGGTGACATGTTGCATGTTAGGACATGTGATGAAGAGCTCAGAGAAGGGGAGTGGAAACAGTGGATCCAAAGAAAGGATTGTAGTGAGTAGAGATGTTAGGATCGAGAGCTTAACTTGTGATCACTCTCATAATAATTATAAGCTATTTACTTTGTTGCTGTGACTGCTCCACTTTTTAAATTGCTTCTTTCTCAAGACACGGTGAAGAGACTTCCCTGGTGGTCCTGTGGTTAAGAATCCACCTTCCAATGCAGGGCATGTGGGTTCAATTCCTGGTCGGGGAATTAAGATCCTACATGCCGTGGGGCAACTAAGCCCATGCGCCACAACTAGATAGGATCCCACATGCCACACGAAGATCCTTTGTGCTGCAACGAAGATCCAACACTGCCAAAAATAAAATAAATACTAAAAAAACAAGACACAATGAAGAGATGGGAGCTGGCAGGTGAGGTGATGGCCCTAAATCTCCAGGAGAGACAGCCCCTCTCCTTTGATGGTCTTTGATGTCATCTTTGCTCATCTCTTCCCTCCATCTAAGAGAGAATATTCTCTGAGACTGGGGGAATAAAATCAGAATTCCAATAGGCCATTGTGCTGAGAATCAGAACTCTGGTGGTTGCACATGGTGTGTAAGGCTTCCCCACCCCCTGCTGTTTGTTACTGGGCTGTTTGCCCTTTTGAACCACACTTTGCTCTGTGCTCCCGACCTCCTTGGGCTGCATCAGCTGAGCTTCCCTGAACCATGGGCTCCAACAGGAGACTGGCATGGGAGGAAAGCATGGGATGTTTACTCCCCTGGCAGCCTGCCTTCCAAGGGGAGATTAACAGGGTCTTTCCTCACCCAAAGGCCACAGCTCCATGAGGTAGCTCTTGCTTCCAGTTACAGCTCTTCTTTATCCTAGTAGCCCCGCTCCCCTTGTCCCATCAGCCCTGTGGGGTATAATAATTTCTTCTGTAGTGTGTCTCTGGGTACTTGGTCATCTCCTGAGGGTTTCCCATGACTCTGTCCTTACCTGGTAAATAGTCCCTTAGTTAAAGCCCTTTCCAGTGATGTCTGCTAGTGTGTTTCACCTTCCCTGTCAGGACCCTACGTCTGTAATGATGAGATTAATTGCTGATCCCGCATTAGTTCATTAATTGACACAACCTATTTATCAACAAAGGACTGTATATCAGACTCTTTACTAAAAATAATAGTCCCAGAGATAAACCCATGCACCTATGGTCACCTAATCTATGACAAAAGAGGTAAGTATATACAATAGAGAAAAGACAGTCTCTTCAGTAAGTAGTACTGGGAAAACTGGACAGCTACATGTAAAAGAATGAAATTAGAATACTCCCTAACATCATACAAAAAAGTAAATTCAAAATGGATTAAAGACCTAAATGTAAGGCCAGACACTATAAAACTCTTAGAGGAAGACATAGGCAGAACACTCTTTGACATAAATCACAGAAAGATCTTTTTTGACCCACCTCCTAGAGCAATGAGAATAAAAATAAAAATAAACAAATGGGACCTAATTAAACTTAAAAGCTTTTGCACAGCAAAGGAAACCATAAACAAAATGAAAAGACAACCCTCAGAATGGGAGAAATGTTTGCAAACGAAGCAACTGACAAAGGATTAATGTCCAAAATATACAATCAGCTCATGCAGCTCAATATCAAAAAAAAAAACAACCCAATCAAAAATAGTAGTAACAAGAGTTGACATTTACTGAGCATGTCCCCTGGGCCAGACCCTTCTCTCAGTAAGTATTCTCTGTTTAATGTGATGAATAATGTCAATGACCCTATGTGGCATGTGTATTAGTCAGGATACACTAGCGTATGTTGCATTAAAAAAAAAAAATCCCAAACCTCAGAGACTTGATCTCAACAGAGATTTATTTCTTGGTAACATCATAATTCTCTTTGAAAACAAAAGTTCTTAATACAGAGGTGCTTGCCATTTGTGAATGCTTGCACACGCACACATACACACGAGTTATGCCACGATCATGATCTGTACTCGTAGTCAAATTTTGAGTATCTTAGTCATTTCAGGACAAACTGTAATGAAGTATCATAGACAACAGAAATTTATTTCTCACAGTTCTGGAGGTGGGGAAGTCCAAGTCCAAGAACAAGCAGATTCAGTGTCAGGCGAGAACCTGCTTCTGTCGGTAGGTGACTGTTTTCTCACTCTGTCCTCATGTGGCAGAGGGAGCAAGGGAGCTCCCTGGGGTCTGTTTTCTGAGGACACTAATCTCATCATGAGGGCTCCACCCTCATGACTTTATCACCTCCCAAAGGCCCACCTCCTTGTACTATCACATTGTGGTTTTGGGTGTCAACTTATGAATTTGGGGGTTGGGTACACAAGCTTTCAGTCCATAATGAGTTGAAGGTGAAGAAGAAGAGTAAAACATGGCCAGTGTAAAGAATCTCTAAATATTAAAATAATATGGGTTTTCTTTTATACTCACTGAGAGAATAGACTCGTATCTGTGATTTACACCGTATGCTTCCAAGACTGCCTTGCATTGAGCCAGTGTTGAAATATGTCTATTAAAATCTCTGTGATAATTATGGCTGACCTTAAGGCAATCCTTCAAAATAAAAGTGTAGCTGTACCTCCCTGAAGCGTAGGCATTAATTTAATGATATCCTTTCTTCACCACATTAGGTTGATTTACGGTAGGAAATAAAACATTGCTGAAGGCAAATATCCAAAGTCAATCTTGTGAATGGTCCACCCTCAATGGTCATAAGACACAGGAGACTGAACAAAGAACAAATCTGGAGATGGACACTTAATAAAAAGTTTTAAAAAGGAACTGTGGCTTAGGTCAACTAAAATAAAGTCATAGAATAATTTAAAATTTTCACATGAAAAACATAAAAATGGGGGGAACAACTCATCTGAAACTTCTAGATCTAGTGAATGTGATTATTGCCAGATTTGAAATAAGGAAATAAAATGACAGGAATTCTGAGAAAAAGCAACCTGATCTCATAATATTTCTGGAATCTTTTGAGTTGCTAAAGGAATTTTACATTGTTTTGAAATGTCCACTAATTTACCAGTTTTATACTTCATAAAAAGAGACTTTAGAAAGCAGCCAATACTATCAATTAGAGAGAATTTTGATGTATGTTGTCAAATTCCACTGTTTGGGAAACTGGTGGGGAGGTGGGAACCTGGCAAAGAAATTTTAACTGAAAAATAATAACCTGCATTTTATTTATCAGGGTGGAGTCAGCAGTAGCTAAATCATCTTTGTGATAAGAAATCATTCAATGCGTGCTTTTATTTTCAGGCTTGGATGAGAGTTTAAGAACAGTGACTTTTACGCAGAGACACCCAATAAGGGTTAATTTTTATTACTACCCCCACTGTGGAGAATCACAACTATCATCTTCCTAGTCACCCTTACCATCATCTTCACCATCATGTCCATCCTCATGCCAGCAAAACACGCTGGTATAAAAGAAACAAAGCACCCGTGGTATCCTACTTTGTATCTAGAACTAGTGCTGAGAGGGCTGCTGATAATCATCTCTACTAATAATACCAAAAAGTTACCTCACCTTGTTGAGTGCAGAATAACCCCGCTGTTAATGACCAGTGGAGTCTTTTTTAGAATTTAGTTGGAAGGTAATAATTTTGGGAATGTCTCTGGTTCTAAGTCCCTCCGACTTTATCCCTCGCACTCCATCCACCTGGTCTCACCTCCCCACTCAGTTTTGCCTCCTAGGCCCATTCCTTTTCAGGATGCAGGTTAGATGTGATCTCCGGGTAACCCTCTCACACTGCCCTGTACATATGCACCACTTAGCACACTTCCCTCTGGTCCAGCGCCTAGCAGTGCACATATAAAATGCTCCTATGCACGTGTGTGTGTCCTCCAATATCCTTACACATACTTTAAAAATTGGAGGGGAGTGTGTTTTTACCTCTCTATCCCCAGGACTAAGCACAGAAATGAATACGCTAAATATTGATTGTGTAAATTTACTAAGCACTTAGCTATTAACATAAAGTAAAGATCATTCTCCTATGTTCTAGTTGAAGATATAATTTTATTTCCTCAGACACCACACTTGCATTTCTTTTTCATCTAAAAATGCTCTATAACCTTAAAAATATAAAGCCGATCTCGTTCCCAGCTGCCACTCCTGCACCTGGAATTATTTGTCTTATGATTACACTTCTGAAATAGCTCACATCTCTACCCTGCTCTCCATTTCCCCTGCACTGACTTGGTTAAAGAACTTATAGGCAGTTTCCTTATTTTCGTAAAATCCTCTCGATTACCCTTCCTTAAGCCTGGATTTTCCTTTTTCAATTCTGCTGCCAGAGTTATTTTTCAAAGTAATGAAGTGATTCTGTCATTCCCAGAATCAAAGTCATTCAATGGAACGTCATTCACTTTGGGGCAAAGTGCAGTCCTCAGAGCCTCAGTCACTTTCTACCTGAAACATCAACAGTTCTTTTCAACACCCAGTGCCCTGGGCACTGGGCAGGCACCAGGCAAGACGTCCATCATGCACCTTCTCACTAGTTGTGGCAACCACCATACCAAGGGGTGTAATTGTTGTCCTGGAATTGCCTCTCTGCACTAAATATTTCATAGAAAAAGTCTAATTACTTTTCCTTTTGATTTGTTTCCCAAATGGGTTATGGAATTTGAAAACACTTTCTTCAAAATAATTAATTTCACGCCGTAATCTCTCAACTTTTTTGATCTAAAGATTCAAGAATTTCTCTTTAATATTTCCCTCCTGTCATGTATTTAAGCATTATATTTCTTCCTTCTGCTCTTTCTTGCTTCCAGAAGTATGTATATATACATATATGTGTCTATATATCCTCTATGTTTGGTTTATCTCCTATTTTTATACTTTCGTAATTGTCTTTAATGTCCCCTGACAAGCTCTAGGGCCATCAGTTTTAACAAACTGGCTATACTTTCTTCAACCTCTCATTTGACCACCATGGCCACCATTACTTGCATTCATTTGGTGACCATGTTTGTTTGTTTTTACTGAGAATATTTTCCTAAGTTGTTTCTTACCTCTTGACATCCTCTTCAGATTTCACTGCTCTGTTTTTTTAAACGAGTGCAGCATCCTCTTTAATCTTTCTGATAATGCAAATTTGTAGTAAATTTTCATTTATAAACTCATTTGTTCTTAATCTACCCCATTTCTAAGAGGGATCTTGGTTCTGATTTTTGCATTTGATGTTTGTTGGAGGGAAACCACATGATCCCACCTGTCCCTGTGGAGGAATTCTGTAGAATAGGGTGTCTCAATCTGGACACCACTGACACCTTGGACTGGGTAGTAATTCACCATGGAGGTGAATTACTGTACACCATGAGGGTGTACAGTAATTCACCTGTACGTCCTAAGACGATTAGCAGCGTCCCTGGCCTCTACCCACTAGATGCCAGTAGTGATCCCACAGTCGTGACAACCAGAAATGTTTCCAGCTGTTACTCCCTGTCCTCTGGTGGGGCATGGAGGGGAGCAAAATCACCCCTGTTAAGGACCAGTGCTCTAGAGTGACTCTCCCGAGCCCTTAACCAAGTACGTATTAAGTTACATTTTTTCTCAATTTGGAAGAATAACCTGAATTAGGTGTTGAAACACCTACTGTTGGAGAATCCCTGAAAGCAGAAACAGTCTTTCTTAGCCATGCAGACCAGGCTCCCAGCCAGGAGGCCTGCAATTTGGGGGCCCTTTGGCCATTTTCAAACAAACCCTTCACTAAAGCTATTGTTGATAAGAAGACATTTCATTCTTCTTATATCTCATATCATCAGTTATGAAATTGACCCATGGACCCCCAGCAATCTCTTTCCTTTGATTTGCTGTATTTTCCCTACTACTGGTCTTTATTTTTCCATCCTTAATGAAGTACTTTTAGTTTTGGCCAATATCATAGTTGAGACAGTGTGTATTAGAGATTATTGTGGTTCTTAACAGAGGCATTTTGGTCCATTTCAAAGGCAGGAAGTCGAGGCTTAGATTGACTATAGCGCTCATCACTTCTGGAAGCAGAGAAGAAGACATCATGGGGAGAAGCCATGGAGCTGGCCAAACTTTTTCTATTCTCAATTCCCGTGGTATTTCATATTTTCATTCATGATAATTCATCTAGAATTATTTTTTTTCTAAAATTGAATCTATCTAAATATCTAATTGCCTGATGATTAATCATTCTAAAATCTAACACTTCAAAACATTTGTGTACCCGCTGTGAAAGATGCTTGTTTTATATTTTGTGGGTCTGGTTTTAACATTGTACCTACTTTTGAACCTTTTAAGGAATCTTTCAACAGTTGATTTAAGAATCTTTTTTTCTCACAATGCCACGTGCTTGCTTTATATTTATCTGGCGATGATGTTTTAAGGAATAATTTTGTGTGTACGATCTAGTATTTACTTTCAAAATAGAAATACTAAAAATAAAAGCAGTGAAGGTTAATTAAAATTATGGCCCAGACAGCTCACTCATTAATTTTTGCTGTCCGTGTATTAGTGCCTCACTAAATAAAAGACTGATAGATGAAGTAATAAGTGTATGTATTGGAAATAGTTATGGAAGAAAAAATAGCAAAAAAAAGAGGCTTGTACATGCACAGAAGACATATTATAAACCCAGATTTAAATGACCAGATGGATTATCTTCCATACATTTAATATTTAATAGAAGGAAAATACAGAAAATTATTATTTTATAGCCAACAAGAGAACAATGAAATAATTTATTGTCTTCCACATGAGGTATTATTATGAAGTGATTAGGTTATCTATTTAATGGCTAGAAATACCATGAACATTGTATTTAAATCTCTTATTACCATCTGTATGCCATGGTCCATAATCAAGTGGTGCCCAAGGCATGAGAACATTATAATTTGCCCTCAGAGAGCACAATCATGACCTGGCATTGTGTTGAGCTATAATATCATCTTTAAATGGCAAGAAAGTCACAATAATGCAGGACAGTGAAATAAAGTTTTGGAAAATGTGAGGAAAGACGCATGAAAATTGACTCAAAAGAGCCAATAACATTTAATAGAAATATCAAAGCACAGTTAAACCACTTGTAAAACAAAGTAAGGAAGAGGGATTTGGCTGCAAGAGAGAGAAGGATTTCAGGATTGACAGTGAAGCTATGGTAATTTAAACCACGTGGAACAGTTACAGCGATGGCCAGGTGGACGGCAGAACAAAATCGGGGCTGCAGAAACACGCACACACACACACACACAAGCATGCACAAACATAAGTGTCACGGATGGTTTTCCTCCCACCTGACAGCCAGCTTCCCATCTTCTTGAATTCTTCTTGATCTCTAAATATTAGATTTTCTAGTCCTCAGGAAACTGAACATCTTTTGTCCCTTATCTGGAATTTCTCTCTAGACCATTCCGTTATTTAAATTCCTTTTCTCTGTCAATTCCTTTCTTCCTTTTAACACCAATCCCGCTGCTCTCGGACTTCCAGATGCCCAGATCCAGCTGCCTCCTCCATCTGTGTGTCTAATAAGGATATAAAACATATCCAATAATCTCCTGATCTCTACCTCCATAGTTTCCTTCTCTCCTCCATAGTTTTACTTCACAATAAACGGCCACATTATTCATCCACGTACACAAGACAAAAATTTCTTGGAATGTTCTCAGTTTTCAGATTACAGAATTGTAAGCAGTAGCTAAGCTGAATGAATTAAATCAAGATGCATCAACATGTACAACACATAAATAAATGATTTGGGTTTTAAAAATACAGAACAATTTGTACAATATGCTACCATGTACATAATTTTAAAAACACACTTTTAATAGTATATGGTGTTTCAAGAGTATAAATATGCTGTTTACCAATTTTTGACTTTGTGATTTCTTCCCCAGAGAGAGAAAATTGAGGTTGGGTTTGAATGAAACTTCACATGTATCTATGGTTTTGCTCCTTAAGGATAATCTAAATCAAATATGGCAAAATATGACTACATATTCAGCTGGCATGTTTGTAATGCACTTTTATTTAGCTTTCAATACCGGCTTGCATGATGTAAATAAAGAATGAGCAGCAAAGAAAGGGCATTGCCAAAGGCGGCCCATTCTCTGGGTGCTGTGAGGTCTTCCAGGGAATGAACTTTGCTGAAATAAAAGGTTTGCAGAGGGCAGACAAACCCAGAATGGGATTTCTTGTTTATTTAATGGTCTGCAATGTTATAAATATTTCATTGAACAACATTCAGAGAGGAAGCGTTCTGAATGCATAATAAAAATCAAATGAGAAATACTATGCAGTAAAATATTGCACAGGATAAACCAACTTTGGCCGCAAAAGAGTAATACATCAAGGCAGCGGTGGTGGTGGACAGTGTGCTCTAGAGCAGAGAGTGTCAGCTCTCAGTTAGATGAAGGTGCATCTTTATCCTTTAGTTTGCCTACAGGTAAATCATGTTATTCTTTTAACCCTCAGGGTTTACAATTTGCAAGCACTTTTAAATTTTATGTAAGTGTGAAATCTGGATAATAGCAGATGGTCAAAAAGGGCTGGGATTTTTTTAAATTTGGGTAATTTTCTTTATAAATGCAGTCCCACCCACACTTTTCATTCATTAAATGACATTGGGATAGTTTAATTTTGAACAGTCTAAAATTATGGCAGGCGATAAGTAGTAGATTACTGTATCTTTCTACTAACTATAACTAGTTAGGAGAAATATCTGATAGTAAGCCTTCTATCCAGCATTGTTTTGACGAAATCTGCATTCATTCTTTCAAAATTGCACTTGTAGCACGTAAAACATCTAGGCAGAAATATGTTTGGCTAAGGTAACATTCTCGAAAGGATATCGTTTCATTGGTTTTCCCACTTTGGGCATCACAATTTTGATGGGTGTGTATTTAGGCAGGTGTTTATCACAACTCTCAGAGGCCTTAGGAAGATGACAAAAGAAGTCATGTGATATGAACAAACCTATACAACTGAATTAAATTAGTACACAGATTAGTATAGATCTGATTAAGAAATACATATATATGGTAATTGCAAAGGCTGTTTGTCAAGGATCCACTACCAACTTCTTGATTAGTGTGTGTGTGTGTGTGTGTGTGTGTGTGTGTGTATATATATATATATATATATATATATATATATGTATAATTTTTTTTTTTCTTGCGGTACGCAGGCCTCTCACTGTTGTGGCCTCTCCCGTTGCGGAGCACAGGCTCCGGACGCGCAGACTCAGCAGCCATGGCTCACGGGACCAGCCGCTCCGAGGCATGTGGGTTCTTCCCGGACCGGGGCACAAACTCGTGTCCCCTGCATCGGCAGGCGGACTCTCAACCACTGAACCACCAGGGAAGCCCCTTGATTAGTATATTCACCAAGGCAATTAACATGAGCTGATGTAAAAGTAAAGACTCAGGAGCTTATTACAGCAAAGTTTATCTCTCATTTGGCTCACATCGACATGGGTTGCAGTTCCAGTGAGTGATGATCAGAACGGTCCCTTCCACTCTGTGCTGCTGCCATCTTGAAAACAATGCCATGCAAGGATGGAAAGAAGGTTATGAAAGATCACGGGAGGAAGAGGGGTGGAAGTCGCCTTCCACCCAGAGCTCCGGTGTGGTCCCCATTCACCTCTGGCTTCCAGCTGGGTTCAGCCAGTGGGAGGCACTGATGGAATGTCAGAGGGCAGGAGAGAAAGAGGTTGGGTTACATGTGCATGTATTCCTAACAGCCACCTCTAAGCAGTGGCGTGACCTGTAAGTGGCGGCTCTGGTCCCATGGCTATGTTTACACCAGGTTCCAATATCGCTGCTCCCTTCCCTCCTCAGAGCTGGGTGATAACCTCTCCCTGGTCATCTATCCCTCGGATGCTTCCCCATCACCTGTTGCTGTCTTACCCTTGCCCATGTCTCTATAAGTGTTCCCTCCATTCGATTCTCTTCAATTGAACATCTGAGATTCATTAATGTCCTGCTGGATACATAGGGCTACCTCACTCTTACTCACATGCCATCATCCAGAGTGTATTCCAATGGCTCAACCTAATTAAGAGCCTAGAATTGTAATCCCTCCATGGCCTCAGGAAGGGAAATCTGGACTCCTGAGCATCTCACCTGTCCTTGCAACAATTTGATTTTCAAAAGGGGACTCCTGGGGACATTGGTGTCGTGGTATATTAACATAGCTTAACTCTTTAATAAAGTGTTAGTAGCCAAACTGTTTTGAGAAATGCCAAGCTAAAGAAGCTCAAGGTGCTTCTAATGTTTTATTCAGAGTCTAGGAGAAATGGGATGTGCTGATGTGCAAAAGCCAACCTCCAAGACTGAAATATTGTCTGCAGAATTTGCACCTTGGAAACCTGTATTTTTCATGAAGCAGCTGATATGATTGAAGTTCTTTCCTGAGAAGTCAGTTTAGGAAATGCTGTCGTAGTTCCTTCTCAGTAAGCAGCTGGTGTGGTTCCTTCTCAGTAAGCAGCTGGTGGGTCTATCAGAACTTTCTCTAGGGGAATACTTTCTGGTTTTTTCACATCAAATTTCTCTTTTTCCAATACCTGCTTGATTTCTCATGTGAATCCCATACTACTCTTCCCTCATCACCTTCACGGGATTCTCACATTGCTTCATTATTTAGCACATGAAGAAAGTTCTTAATTCTTAGTTCCTGCATTTACAATTTCTGTGGCCCCCTTTGCCTGGCAAAGCAATAAAGCAATTCTTTTCTACTTCACCCAAAACTCTGTCTCCAAGAGTTAATTCAGTGTTGGGGTCCAGAGGCTGAATTAGCTTCAGTTTCGAAATCTTAAACAAGTCATTGAAATAGATTTCTTTAGCCTCATTATATTTATTTATTTATGTCATCTGTTGTTGTTTTTTTTCACTTTGTTCAAATATTTTAAAACAAATCCCAGACATCCTGTCATCACACAACTTCCTATTTCACTGTTATGGACAGCAGGGTTATCTTACATGACCCCATAGCCATTATCACACCCAATGAAATGAACGATTCCTTGGTATATAGACCATAATCAAAGTTCCTTAATTGTCTCAAAAATATCTTTTTAAC